>NC_138775.1:209659148-210039148 GCF_965119305.1 Pelophylax lessonae | reverse complement strand
TACAGTGTGTGTGTGTGTTACAGACGTTTATCCTTAAATCATGATTGGTATTGCTAAAATTACAAGTTCCTCCTGCTCAGTCCAAAAAAAGGGTGTGATGGCAGTTAAAGGGTTATTTGCTTAATTAGCCCAGTGACCATCGCTCTCAGGCTGGTGGCACCTAGATTGTGGTCCCGCAAGCTGGACAATTTTTGTGCAGGGTGCAGCTGAGAGTGGCATTGTCACGCAAGTGAGATTGGCCAGTCCTTTGTCACTAATTAGTGAGGAGGGCAGGGATCTGATACCTGCGTTCATCACACTGTCCACCTTCTATGTTTCTAAGCTTTCTAAAACGTTGGTGCACCCTCAACCTGTGGACTAGATTATTGCACTGCTGGAAGGTCCCATCTTTGAAAAAAAATGCCGTAATTGTATTTGGTTGATTACATTTAAAGAGTGGGTACTGATAGTGTTTTCTTCTTAAAGGATAATGAAGCGCAATGGAGAGGACGGTGACTTTGATAAAAAACCTTGCTGGCTGGACTGTACCCATGCTTCTTACCTTGGTTATCTGGAATTTTCTGCACACTCCCCTCTTCAATCTCCAATTACACCACTTCCTCCCCCTCCCCCACCATCACCTGCTGATATGTGTCCAGGGGAGAAGGCTGAGAGCTATTTAGCAGCATGACTGTTCTAACGATGGGGAAAAAAAAAATTATACTTGCACAGTAAAAAATGTTTAATGTACTAAATTTGCAACAGTGTAATAAAATTAATCACAAATACATTTTGCACTTGTTTACATTCTTGATTACCAATTGGCATGTGCCACCATTCCTGCTGGCTTGCTTAATGTCTTTTTATACAGATTATCACATATTTAACTACTTGACCCCCAGGTCAGTTCTGAAACTATAATGGTTTTGGGTCCTTTTTTTATTTCCAGTTAACATGATTAAACCCAGACTATGCAACTCTCATTAAATGCTTTATAATAAAGTATGCATACTCGCAAAGCCACTAAAGCATTCTTCTTACAAATATATGACAAGTGTGGCGTACATTTGTATTCAGCCCCCCCTGAGTCAATACTTTTGTAGAACCACCTTTCGCTGCAATTAAAGCTGCAAGTCTTTTTGGGTATGTCTCTACCAGCTTTGCACATCTAGAGAGTGACCTTTTTTGCCCATTCTTCTTTTCAAAATCACTCAAGCTCTGTCAGATTGGATGGAAAGTGTCTGTGAACAGCAATTTTCAAGTCTTGCCACAGATTCTAAATTGGATGTAGGTCTGGACTTTGACTGGGCCATTCTAACACATGAATATGCTTTGATCTAAAGCATTCCATTGAAGCTCTGGCTGTATGTTTAGGGTCGTTGTCCTGCTGGAAGGTCTCGAGTCTTTTGCAGACTCAAACAGGTTTTTTCTAAGATTATATAATGCAAATGAGTGCAGCGCAAAATAGCCAATTATGTTAAAAAGAAACCATAAAATGTGTCTATAGAAACAATATATTGAGGAGATTTCCTCTGTGGAGGAGAATGTGTCCAATAAAGGCATACAAGTGTTGGGAGTGATTACAGCCCATCCACCATAGGCAAAATCAGCCTCTCACCTCCTTGATTCAACCTAGGGAGGTCACACAGCGCTTTCCCACATCAAGGGGGTAGTATCTCCAGCAATCGGCTCACGATGTAAATATCAGTATCTCCATATGGCATTTACAGACCCAAATCCAAAAAAGTTGGGACACTGTACAAATTGGGAGTAAAAAAGGAATGGACTAATTTACAAGTAAATCTCATAAACTTATATTTTATTCACAATATAATCTAGATAACATATCTAGATTACATAACATACTGGATACCCGTGATCTTCGGTCCCTTAGACGGCACTGCATCACATACAGGAATGCTACTGTAATGGAAATCACAACATGGGCTCAGGAATACTTCCAGAAAACATTGTCGGTGAACACAATCCACCGTGCCATTCGCCTTTGCCATCTAAAACTCAATAGGCCAAAAAAGAAGCCATGTCTAAACATGATCCAGAAGCGCAGGCATTTTCTCTGGGCCAAAGGCTCATTTAAAATGGACTGTGGCAAAGTGGAAAATTGTTCTGTGGTCAGATGAATCAAAATTTTAAGTTCTTTTTGGAAAACTGGGGCGCCATGTCATCCGGACTAAAGGACAAGGACAACCCAAGTTGTTATCAGTGCTCAGTTCAGAAGCCTGCATCTCTGATGGTATGGGGTTGCATGAGTGCGTGTGGCATGGGCAGCTTACACATCTGGAAAGGCACCATCAATGCTGAAAGGTATATCCAAGTTCTAGAACAACATATGCTCCCATCCAGACGTCGTCTCTTTAACCACTTAAGCCCCAGAAGATTTTACCCCCATTCCGACCAGGGGGTATTTTGCGATTCGGCACTGCGTGACTTTAACGGACAATTGCGCGGTCGTGTGATGCTGTACCTAAACGAATTTGGCGTCCTTTTTTTCCCACAAACAGAGCTTTCTTTTGGTGGTATTTGATCACCTGTGCGATTTTTTTTTTTTTTGATCACGCGCTATAAACAAAAAAAGAGCGTAAATTTTGCAAAAATAGCAATATTTTTCACATTTTTTTTATATGAAATTCCCCAATTTCCCAAATCAAAATTTTTTTAACATTTTCGGCCAATTTGTTTTATGCTACCTATGTTTGGTAAAAAAAATCGCAAAAAGCGTATTTTGATTGGTTTGCGCAAAAGTTATCGCGTTTACTAACAAAGGGAAAGATTTTTGTCATTTTTGTTGTTTTTTTTTTTTAACGCGTAATGGCGGCGATCTGCGATTTTTTTTTTTTTTTTTTTTTTTTTTTGTGCGGTACTGCGACATTGCGGCGGACAGATCGGACCCTTGACTGACATTTTTGACACTTGGGGTTACCAGTGACATTTCTACAGTAATCAGTGCTATATATATGCACTGTTACTGTAAAAATACACTGGTAGTGAAGGGGTTAACTTTATTTGGGAGGGAGGGGCTGTGTGTCCCTAGGGGCGTGCTTTCTACTGTGATTGGCTGAGGCTTGAGCTGTAAGGACACTGATCAACGGATCTACATAGTAGATCCATGTGATCAGTGTCTTTACAGCGAGGAGAATGACAGGTCGCTTGTTTACACAAGCTGCCTGACATTCTCCCTCTCCCCTGCCGATCGCCGAGTGGCCGGCGGACATCGGGTCCGCTGGTCACACGCGCGGGGGGTCCGTAACCACGCGGGAGCGCGCCTCCGGCGGCGCGCGCTCGCTCCCTAGACCCTCACAAGCAAGCAACGTAGCCCTACGTTAGTTTGCCTGTGAGGGGCTGACCGCCGACGTAGATAGTCGTGCGGCGGTCGGCAAGTGGTTAAGGGAAGACCTTGCATTTTCCAACATGACAATGCCAGACCATATACTGCATCAATTACAACATCATGGCTGCGTAGAAGAAGGATCCGGGTACTGAAACGGCCAGCATGCAGTCCAAATCTTTCACCTATGGAAAACATTTGGTGCATCATAAAGAGGAAGATGCGACAAAAGACCTAAGACAGTTAAGCAACTAGAAGCCTGTATTAGACAAGAATGGGACAACATTCCTATTCCTAAACTTGAACAACTTGTCTCCTCAGTCCCCAGACGCTTGCAGACTGTTATAAAAAGAAGAGGGGAGGCCACACAGCAGTGAACATGGCCTTGTCCAAACTTTTTTGAGATGTGTTGATGCCATGAAATTTAAAATCAACTTATTTTTCCCTTTTTTTAAAATGATACATTTTCTCAGTTTAAACATTTGATATGTCATCTATGTTGTATTCTGTATAAAATATTGAAATTTGAAACTTCCACATCATTGCATTCTGTTTTATTCACAATGTGTACAGTGTCCCAACTTTTTTGGAATCAGGTTTGTACATTATGAGCTGATTGCTGGGGATACTACACCCTTAATGTGGGACCTCTCTGGGTCGAATTAAGGAGGTGAGAGGCTGATTTTGTCTATGGTGGATGGGCTGTAATCACTCCCAACACTTTCATGAGTTATTGGACACATTCTCCTCCACAGCGGGTGTCATCCTGATATCGCCTTGATTATATTGTTTCTATGGACACATTTTATTTCTCTTTGACATAATTTGCTATTTTGCGCTGCACTAATTTGTATTGTATGTTCATCAAGGGTTTGTGTTTTTGACCTTGTAGTGTAGTGCAGGCAAATCTTATTTATTTCTTATCTCGTCCTATATATATCTGCACTAAATATTGCTTGTTACTGGTACTGTTTTATATTCAATTCATTTCTGTTTAGCAGCAGATAATGGGTGTTTTTCAATATTTGGAAATTAAGTTGGATGATGTTTTTCCTAATACTATGATTATTCAGGAGATCTCACTTAGTTGGAACACACATTTAAAAAAAAAAACAATTAAAGCTTGGTGGGACATATTGTCCTTTTGAGTAGTATTTATCTGCTAAAATTGTTTCTAGACGCTTGAGGTGGGATATACCACCTAATGATGGTCTACTGGATGATCAGTCCAACAAAGAATGGGGAGCCTTTTTCACTAAAGATCTGGAGCTACTTGACTTTTTGCTGTTGCGTAAACAGAGAAAGATGAATATGCTTGAAACCCATATTATGGATATTAAGGACCTTTTATAGAGCCTTTTAAAGATAACCTGACTTTGATTTGATCGTCAAGTGAGTTGAAGAATAAATTAATGAAATGTGATAAAGACACCAGACAAGAAAAAGAAAACATTTTTAAGGGATGTTAATGATTTTGGAACCAATGATGCTTATAAATGGTAAAACAACAAAGTAGTGAAACCTGTTTTCCCGAACGAAGTTCCCCTTGATGTTAAAAATAATTATCCCCTGGCATCTGTGTCAGAACCAGTGTTTTGAGTGTGAGCAACCCTGGGAAGGGAATTATCTCTCATATGGAACTAGAGAGAGAAGCTATACCCCCCCAAGCATAGAGGAAGAAAGGGAAATAATAGGAGGATGGGTAGAGGGAACTACCATCAATCACTTTTATAGAGGTAATTCCACCCAGCACCTCTACTATAAGTAGGAACACCCTTGGCAGCTTTTGCCCAATATCCCCAGGGGGGGTCCTGTTCCCACATATAATAGATTTTCCCCTTTTCAGGATACCCCGCGGATCATCAGTTTTTAGGCTCACAGAGAACTCCTTGGAGGTGACCTCCTCCCAGACCCCAACCCCGAATGGTGTTTGGAGAGACCACCCCCCTCAACGGGGTCCAGGAAGCAATGGTCAATTATGCCAAAGAAAAAGAAAAGACAGAATGTAGAGGGGGGAGAGTCCAAAAGGTGCAAAGACCCCATTAGGCACTGGTATCTATAATCTAAGTGGGGCGCCTCTTACAGAGGATGAGATGCAGGTTTTGGATAAAGGCTTAAAAGTTGCCCCTATTGGCAATCTCAATAAATTCCAAACTTACATTCACGTTCAGAAATATATTCGTGGGCTTAGTATTAAGAAATATTTTCTATCCAACCTAGTCCAGAGGAATTTTTCCCAACCTGCGAATGGATACTCAAATCTTAAGAATAAATCTATGTTTATCCCTCCCAGATTAGACCATAGACACTTAGAAGTTTTCAAAAACATAGTATGTAGTGATTTTAGATTTTGTTAAACTCAAAAGTTCATGATTCCCAGCATATCAGGAGAGGCATTACCTCATTGGAGAAAGGGAAAGGTATAGTAATCTAGCTGGCAGACAAGGGTGGAGGACTAGTGGTGCTTAGTACAACCTACTACCAGGGGGAAATGAGCCATCTACTTAGTGATCGCGATACCGATACCTATCGGGTATTAGTGAGTGACACTAAGTTGAAATTCAAAGACGAGCTGCACTCTTTGGTTGAAAAGGGCAAGAGAAGGGGGGATTCTGAATCACAAAGAGGCTCTATATCTTGATCCATTGTTTTTCAGAACCCCATTATATATTTTTTGCCTAAAATACATAAAAGTATAGACCAGCCCCCTGGTCACCCGATTGGGATAGATTCTGTTACTGCCAGGTTAGGACAGTACATTGATTTCTTCCTCCAGCCTTTAGTTACTAAAACTGATGCCTAACTCAGGGACATCGAACACATTATTCAAATTCTAGAAACCTTAACCAGCAACTCTCCCAGCATCTTGGTGATGGGTGATGTTGGGTGATTGTACACCATCATCAGCCATGATGATGCCTTGGCATCAGTCATATGGGCGTTTGGCAGATTCAGAATTGTCTAGGAAACCTAGGAAGTTTCTACTTAATAGCCCTAATTTTTTGTTTATTGAAAAATTATTTTTGGTATGATCGTCCATACTTCCTGCAGACCAGGAGGTGGCGATGGGTGCCCGCTTTGCCCCCAGTGTGGCCAATCTTTTTATGAAGATTGACTACCACAGCTGGTTTGTTACAGGAGGTACATAGCTGATCTGATCATGAACTGGGAAGGAGATATGGCCAGTCTTGAGGTATTTACTAACAGACTGAATGATGATGAAAAAATTATCAATCTCACTTGGAATATAGATATGCATTTATATGCTTGCCATGTGGAGATACTGATATTTACACCGTGAGCTAATTGCTGGAGATACTACCCCCTTTGATGTGGGAAAGTGCTGTGTGACATATCTGAGAGGTTGGTTTTGTCTATGGTGGATGGACTGTAATCACTCCCACCACTTGCATGCCTTTATTGGACACATTCTCCTCCACAACGGGTGTCATCCTGATATCTCCTCACTATATTGTTTCTATGGACACATTTTATTGTTTCTTTTTTACATAATTGGCTATTTTGCGCTGCACAAATTTGTATTATATGTTCATCGAGGGTTTGTGTTTTTTTTGACCTTGTAGTATTCAGCAGGTAAATCTTCTTTTTTATTTCTTAGATCATAATTTTTATTTCTTAGATCATCATTTACATCTGCGCTAAATATTGCTTGTTACTGTTACTTCTAAGATTGCCCTGCATTTTGTTCCATCCCTCAACTCCGACCAGCTTACCTGCTGAAGAACAGCATCTCCACAATATGATGCTGTCACCACCATGTTTCATGGTGGGGATGGCGTGTTCAGGGTGATATGCAGTGTTCGTTTTCTGCCACACGTAGAGTTTTTTGCTTTTAGGCCAAAATTTTTTAATTTTGGTCTCCTCTGACCAGAACACCTTCTTCCACATGTTTGCTGTATCCTCCACATGGCTTCTCGCAAACTGCAAATGGGACTTATGGCTTTCCATCAACAATGGGCAAAATTCATATAAAGATCAGCATAAAGTTATGGTAAAAGCCGCTAGCAATAGAGGAAAAACCTACACCCTCAAACAATAATAACCAGAAAATTGCAGTGCTCATGTAAAACTCAAAATGCACCTATTAACATTGCAAACAGTCTAGGGTAATGATACCCAAAATAAGTCCATAAAGTGTCAAAAGTGAACGTCGTCTTCTTAAGAAAAAGTCACTTGCCAAAAATGAAACTGGCTCTATGTATTAATTCCACTGAAGCTACCTATGGTGGGTCTCCAGAAGGTGCCTGCTGTTGATGATAATGAGAGCTTTCGTCTGTTTCTCCACCATGCAGTGAAAAAATCAACAGAAAAAACTCATAGTGCAATATATTCAAATGTTGTGAAAAGTCGATAGAACACCTGTGATGATGGCAAACATAAAATCCCGGTGCTTCACGCCATCTTCCCCACATGCAGTGCAAACTCACCAGACAGATTAAAACAATGAGCTTGTCACAATCCCATGGATGCAGAAGGAAGTATATGGACTCAAACCTTCATTAATTTCAGGGATCTCTAAGGTTTTAGTATTCAGGGACAATCGGTCACTCTCGCCACATCATGATACCAAACAAAATAGACAAGGTATCATATTGCAGTATACTTTATTAAAATCCGTTCTAAAACATACATGCATAGAGCACTCACATGTAAACGCTGCCACGACCGACACTTGTGGTGGCATGACGTCATGTGAGTGGCACCGCCCAATGCGTTTCCAGCCAATGCTCGTCCTTCAGGGCCTCTCAGGACAAGCATTGGCTGGAAACATGTGCACATGGAAATGAGTTGTACATGAGCGCTCCAATTTTCTGTTTATTATTTTAGTGGAGTGCACCACTAATAGTTGTCCTGTGGACAGATTCTTCCACCTGAGCTATGGATCTCTGCAGCTCCTCCAGAGTTATCATGGACCTCTTGGCTGCTTCTCTGAATAATGCTCTCCCTGCCCGGCCTGTCAGTTTAGGTGGACGGCCATGATTGATTGAACAGTGCTCTGTGAGATGTTTAAAACTTGGGATATTATTATTATTTTTTAACCTAACCCTGTTTTAAACTTCATGATGCTGTTTGTTCACTAAGGTTCTCTAACAAACCTATAAGGGTTGCACAGACCAGCTGTATTTATACTAAGATTAAACAACACACAGGTGGTTGCTATTTACTACTTAGGTGACTTCTGAAGGCAATTGGTTCCACTAGATTTTAGTTAGGGGTATCAGAGTAAAGGGGGCTGAATACAAAAGCACACCACACTTTCCAGATATTTATTTGTAAAAAAATGTTTAAAACCATTTAACTTTCCGTCCACTTTGCAATTATGTGACACTTTTGCGTTTTGTCTATCACAAAAAATCCCAGTAAAGTACATTTTACATTTTTTGGTTGAAACATGAAAAAATATGGAACATTTCAAGGGGTTTGACTACGTTTTCAAGGAAATACCCAGCACCATGGCAACAGGACACTGATACATCAGTCTGTAATGGCTAACACCTGTAAAGAGTTTTTTTTTTTTTTTTTTAACACAAACCTTTACCTTTTAACTGTTCCTACACAATATTAATGCACAAAAAATATACACATGTGATGTTCAATAAAGATTTATACGGAACTGTAAAACCAATTTATTTATTTTTTTAATATTTATAATTTATTTTGAATTGCTCTTCTGAATCAGGGCTATGCAGACAGACTCATACTCTAAAGAGCGTACATCAGCAGAATAATAGACGCCCCTCCCATAGATCTTTCTCTGCAGATGCAAAAGAACTGGGAAAGCTCGTGTGACCACAAAACAGTGCTGCGGGAATAAGATATAGTGTATGTGTGTGTGATTTTATATAAACATTATCTCACAAAAGTGAGTATACCCCTCACATTTTTGTAAATATTTTATTATATCTTTTCATGTGACAACACTGAAGAAAGGACACTTTGCTACAATGTAAAGTAGTGAGTGTATAGCTTGTATAACAGTGTAAATTTGCTGTACCCTCAAAATAACTCAACACAGCCATTAATGTTTAAACTGCTGGCAACAAAATTGAGTACACCCCTAAGAAAAAAAAATGCCCAAATTGGGCCCAAAGTGTCAATATTTTTTGTGGCCACCATTATTTTCCAGCACTGCCTTAACCCTCTTGGGCATGGAGTTCACCAGAGCTTCACAGGTTGCCCCTGGAGTCCTCTTCCACTCCTCCATGGTGGCATCACGTTGCTGGTGGATGTTAGAGACCTTGAGTTCCTCAGTATTCTGTTTGAGGATGCCCCACAGATGCTCAATAGGGTTTAGTTCTGGAGACATGCTTGGCTAGTTGGAACTGCAACCACACAATGTGCTTGTGTGTTGTCAGAATACCGCTTCTTTCAGTCTTCAACATAGATATCAGATATTCTAGCTGCCCCCAGACAAAATTAACCGAGAATAGCTTGTATAAGATATGGAACATTTATTGAACAAACTCACACCGAATATATACCCCACCAGGTCAGGTACCTGATTATATTATCATGCAGATGAAATTGTGTACAGAAATATAACTAACATATTTAAGGAACAACCAACTGAGCTAATTAACTAGCAGACTTGACGTCATCTAGCTCATAAAGTACAATACACCATATTATAAGTGTAAACCCATCCCCACAGTAGGCAATACGTGAGTTAATCAACCTAATCAACAATGGGTGGAAGACAGGTGGTTGAGCCGATGACATTGACATTAGCATCTTCCGTGAGTCTGACTGTGCAGAGCAATAGGCAGCTAGACCTTTAACATGGATCCTAGGCCTAGAGTCCCAGAGTCTGTGTGTCTTGGGGAGATGTGGACTTGAATCCAAAGTAACATTACTCCATGGTCACCATAGCATACTCCCCACAAAGAGCAGTGTTCCCTCACAAGCCAGGGCCCATAGTCAGTAGGCAAGAGGCTAGCCTGCAGTCCCCTCAAAAAAGCCCCTGTCCTGAGTGAGTTTGTCACACCGATCCATTACTTTTACCCTCAGTTTTTTTTAGCAAGGCAGTAGTCGTCTTGGAGGTGTGTTTTGGGTCGTTATGTTGGAATACTGCCTTGCGGCCCAGTCCCTGAAGAGAGGGGATCATGCTCTGCTTCAGTATGTCACAGTGCATGTTGGCATTAAGGGTTCCCTCAATGAACTGTGGCTCCCCAGTGCAGGCAGCACTCACGCAGCCCCAGACCATGACATTCCCACCACCATGATTGACTGTAGGCAAGACACACTTGTCTTTGTACTCTTCCTCTGGCTGCCGCCACACACACTTGACACCATCTGAACTAAATCTTAGTTCACATAAAGCATATACTGCATAAATAAATAAATAAATTATATATACATATATACACACATACAGTATCTCCCAAGTGAGTAAATATTTTGTTATATCTTTTCATGTGACAACACTGAAGAAATGACACTTTACTACAATGTAAAGTAGTGAGTGTACAGCTTGTATAGAAACAAAGAATGTGTCGGCAGATAAGAACCATTTGGCCCATCTAGTCTGCCCAATATATCTGAATCCTATGAATAGTCCCTGGCCCTATCTTATATGAAGGATAGCCTTATGCCTATCCCATGCATGCTTAAACTCCTTCACTGTATTTGCAGCTACCACTTCTGCAGGAAGGTTATTCCATGCATCCACTACTCTCTCAGTAAAGTAATACTTCCTCATATTACTTTTAAACCTTTGCCCCTCTAATTTAAAACTGTGTCCTCTTGTGGTAGTTGTATATTTGTGTATATTTGCTGTCCCCTCAAAATAACTCAACACACAGCCATTAGTGTCTAAACCGCTGGCAACAAAAGTGAGTGCACCCCTAAGTGAAGATATCCAAATTGGGCCCAATTAGCGATTCCCTCCCTGGCATCTTGCAACTCGTTAGTGTTACAAGGTCTCAGGTGTGAATGGGGAGCAGGTGTGTTAAATTTGGTGTTATCGCTCTCATTCGCTCATACTGGTCACTGGAAGTTCAACATGGCACCTCATGGCAAATCTCCTCCTCTCTGAGGATCTGAAAAAAAGAATTGTTGCTCTACATAAAGATGTCCTAGGCTATAAGAAGATTTCCAAGACCCTGAAACAGAGCTGCAGCACGGTGGCCAAGACCATACAACAGTTTAACAGGACAGGCCTCACCATGGTCGACCAAAGAAGTTGAGGAATGGACGCCAATTCCACGTGGAGGGAGCCTTTCTTCCACACGCCTAGCGTGGCATTGGGGACACAGAGGGGGCTGGCTCTCGGCATTCATGCTACAATTTCTCTGGGATCATACCGACTTCACTTTTTTCCCTTTTGCTCTGATGATACTTCCATTTCGTTACTATCAAACCACTCTCCCGGTAAGGCTTGGTCTTTTGGCCGGCCCCAGCATTACACACCAGCGTGATTTGCAATGATCTTGGCTACATTATTCACAGTGTAATTTTGCTCCTGATGAGGTGGAACAGAGTCCATGGAAATGCGTCAAACTTATTGATGTCGATCATCATTGTTTCCATGGGTTACTGCTGTATATCATACTTGTCCAATGCTTTGTGTTTCATTACACAACTTTGGTGTTTATCATGTCCATACTGTTTTATTATATACCCCACTTCTTTATATTTTAATGTTTGCCATGTGTATTTGCATTCATACAATACATTTATTATGGTTTTACCCCAGTGGCCTTGTCACACGTCTCATTTAAAGTCTCAACTCTTTTTTTCTCCCTTGTCTATTGAAACTTTAGGTACTAGCTTAAGTGTACTCAAGGATTGTGCCAAGTTTATACAGCTTATCGCACACAGCACTGATTATTCCAAGATACAGGACCTGTTTGTGCCAGTTACATACACCCCACCCACAGGGACTCCTGCAACTCCAGCTTCTGCTGCTCTGTGTCCCCTTCAGCCTCTGCCAGAGGCTAGCACGTTAGAAACTCTTCCTTCTAAATTGCGCCCATTTATGCTATATAGCATATGCATGGCATGGTACGTGGCACACCAATTGCTTTCAAACACACCCTCCATGGAGACCAACATGTGGGTGCTTATGCGCCAAGGCGAAAACAGCAACCACATGGGGTGAGAGCAGCTTAGGCAGAATCTTGTTTGTCACAGCAGATGCCCTTCAGGTTATCAGCCCAGGGCAAGAAAACAGTGTGATAACAATAGGCAAAGAAACAAACTTTGCATCAATCCCACAACTGCACAAGCTCATATCACAATTTATAAAAATGGCACATTTAATCCCTAAGGAAAAGCCAGAACTTTCAACAAGATGTATCTTGCATGGCTTAACATCCACAGTCTCATGCACACATTGGTTTGTCACAGCTGGTACCTATCAGGTTATCTGCACAGGGTGAAAACAGTGTGTCAAAAAAACAAGCACAGAAATAATGCTTAACAGGATGTTTTTTGCATAGCTTAACCGCTTTACCACTGGTCACTGTGCTGCTACTGCTGCACAGTGGCTAGTTATCGTCTGGCGACGTAGGTCTACGTCACCAGACTTTCCCCTCTCTCTGCGGCGCTCGCGCGCCGCCGGAGGCTCGCTCCCGCTGTTTTCAGTTACAGCGGGAGTCGGGCCAGGGGAGGAGCGGCGGCGATCGTTGGAATCTAGTTGGCGGCGGGGAATCTAGTTTGGAGATCAGCCCGCCTGTGTAAACAGAGCGGCGGATCTCCTAAGTGACAGGCAGGGTCAGATTTCAGGGTTCAGCATAGCTGAACCCTGGATCTGTCCCTGTGTCACACAGTCACCTCCCCCCCCCCACACATTAGTAAGCACCAGGTATACATTAACCCCTCCCTCTCCAATAAAATTAACCCCTTCCCTGCCAGTGTCATTTTTACAGTAACAGTGCATATGTATAGCACTGATTACTGCAGTAATGTCACTGGTACCCCCAAAAGTGTCAAAAATGTCAGTCAAGGGTCCGATCTGTCCGCCGCAATGTCGCAGTCCAGCAAAAAAAGAGCAGATCGCCGCCATTACGCGTTAAAAAAACCCACCAAAAATGACATAAATCTTTCCCTTAGTTAGTAAACGCAATAACTTTTGCGCAAACCAATCAAAATACGCTTATTGTGAATTTTTTTCCCAAACATGGGTAGCAGAAAACAAATTGGCAAAAAATTTAAAAAAAAATTGGTTTTTACATCTTTTTTGGGGGGAATTTCATATAATAAAATGTTAAAAATGTTGTTTTGTTTATAGCGCAAAAAGTAAAAATCGCACAGGTGATCAAATACCACCAAAAGAAAGCTCTGTTTGTGGGAAAAAAAGGACGTAAATTTTGTTTGGGTAAGGCGTCGCATGACCGCGCAATTGTCAGTTAAAGTTGCACAACGCCGAATCGCAAAAAGTGGCCCAGACGTAAGACCGCAAAATGCTCTAGTGGTAAAGTGGTTAACAACCATAGTCTCATGCAGAGACTTGCATGGCACTCGTCTCTATTATCTTTTTAAAGGGAACAGTGCATAAATTATTTACAATCTGCAATTATGCCAGCAATTTTTACCTTCAAGGTTTGCTGTATGTGTAAATATTTTAAATGAGACTCACCAGTCCTGCCGCAGGATTCTGTTTTGAAACAGGAATCCAGTCTTCACTCATCACGGCGAGCTTTGTCTTGGCGACCTTTGAGGACTGGGTCCCCTCTTTTTAGAGGGACCATGGCCTTGGACCTGTAGAGCACCCTGCATGGAGCGCCTTTGGGGTTTGGTATTCCAAGGGTCCGGATCCCAGGGTCCAGCGAGTAAAAAGGACAGCATTACAGGCAAAACCTTGTATCTGCTTCCCAAGGCTCAGGTACCATCTTTTTAGTCCATTGACTGTTTTAGATGGATCTGATAGCTAACCCCTTAGATTCAGTGCAAAAAGAGCAGAAAAGCACCTCTGAGTGTAGACTGTTTATTATCACCACAAGCAAAACAACAATTAGCAACTCACAAGGGCCCGCAGGCAACAGGCTGTGGAAATGGTATAATGATATTGTTCCTCCTGGTGAGAGGTCCGTCTGTCCATCCATTCAGCCCAAAACTTTCCGCCAGGGGCACCATATTCTATCATGGAAAGATGCCGGCAATCTCCTGTAGAAAATCCGGATCCCAGACGGAGGCCGTGAAGGGATACAATACACAGAGGAGAAGTGTGTGACGTCACCAGGGAGCTATGGCAATACATGGGAGATGTTGATCTCAAAGCTTACCTTTTTCACAGCCCTTTCCCATCTCACCTTCCTTTATTCATACTGAGTTACGCCCCAAATCAGTTTTTTATCCTACTCGTTCTAAAGGTCCATATCTTGAGACCTATTACAGAACAATGTTTTCAGATTTTCAGAAAATGTGCACGATACATCCAAAAATGGTAAATATCTTCATCACAATGTTAATATTGGTGAGTCTAAAGCCCTTAAAATTTTTTCGGATAATCCAGAGCTTATTATAAAACCTGCTAAGGGGGGGGGGGGGGAATTGTCCTTCAGGATAGAATAGACTATACTACTGAAGTGCTTCCTTTACTATCTGACAATCTCGCCTATATTAAACTTTCACAGGACCCATTGCCTAAAATGAAATTAGAGGCAGACCAATTAATCCAGATAGCTCTATCAAATGAAGTGATTAATAAGGAGGAATCATCCTTTTTTGTGGAAAGATTATTATAACACCCCTTACTTTTATCACCTGCCTAAAGTGCATAAAGATCTTGCACACCCTCCTGGCAGACCTATTTATCGCTGCTATGAATAGTGTGACTAGTGGCTTCTCCCAATATATTGATGTGTACCTCCAACCACTGGCCCAGAATTTACAGTCATACATACAAGATTCTACCCAGTTGCTGGAACAGATTACCCCCTATCATTGGGAAGACAGCTATCTTTGGCTGTCTCTGGATGTTAGTTCACTGTACACCTCCATGATATCTGTCTGCAAGCCACTCAACATTTTCTTTTACAGGATTCATTGCTACACCCCAATCAAGTGGCTTTTATCCTAGACACCATCCGTTATTGTTTGACACATAATTATTTCCAGTTTGATAAGGATTTCTATCTGCAAACCCACAGTACTGCTATGGGTGCAAATTTTGCCCCTTCGTATGCCAATCTAACCATGGGTTTCTGGGAAATGTAATCTATCTGGAAAAACTACCCTTTTGCCAAACATCTTATCTTTTTTGGTCAATATTATCGTTATTTGGGATGGCCCTTTTAATCTGATCCATTTTGTTAGCCACTGTAAAAATAATCCATTCGGTTTGTCATTTACATCAGTTTGGCATGCAGAAACTCTCCCTTTCCTAGATCTAGAACTCGGACAGGAGGACAGTAATATACTCGCTAAAAATTACATCAAACCCATTGGAGGTAACTCAAATCTGAACTTTAATAGCTGCCATCATCCCCTATGAATTAAAAATATCCCAAGGGGCCAATTTTGTAGACTAAGACAGAACTATACGCGTGACTCAGATTATGTAACTTGGAGTAAACATCTCAAACAAAAAATCTTAGAAAAGGGATACCCTGAAAATCTAGTAGATAAAGCACAGATAGCTTTTCTTCCTGGGAAGCCCCCTAAAAAAATACTCTGCCACACCTGATCCGCCAGTCCGCCTTATCACTAGATTCAATTGTCAGTATAGGAAAATGGAAAAAATCTTTACAAACATTGGGATATCCTTAAACAAGATCATCACCTGAACACCGTTATTTTGGATAGGCCTAAAGTAACATATAGGAGGGCCCCTACTCTTAAGAATCAGATTGCGCCTTGCAAACTTAAAAATTCCAAGGAAGCAGAACATCCCCTTTGCTTGTTTCCCCTTAAGGGAATGTTTGCCTTCCACAAGAAACTATGTGAAATGTGTGATTTTTGTCCAACATGGACAAAAATGCTTCACACACAAAGGTAAGTCGTATCCATTAGAAATTTTTTATAATTGTTCCACGGACTACGTCATGTATTGCCTTATCTGTCCATGCCAACTACTCTATGTTGGCTGCACCATTAGACCTGTGAGGCAGCGCTTTGGTAAACACCGTTGTCTTGTAGAGGGAGGTAGCAACCAACATAGTGTACTACCGCATTTTCTAGAATTACAAAACATGCCTTAGTGTTTGAGTGATTGAATCCATCTCTAGAGACCTATCCGAGGTTGAACGTTTTTCTACGTTATGACTTTGTGAGACATTTTGGATATATACCCTGGATACTCTTGCTCCTCAAGGCTTAAATGAAGAGTTAGATATACATACTATACTGTGAATCGTGTCTTATGCAGTTATAGTTTGCACCTTATATTGGGAATTTTTCCAGGTCCCATATCTCTATAAGAATTCTGAGAACATTTTCTAGAACCTTTTTCCTTGCAACTATATACAGATATACATAGTGTCTCAGATTCGGAATATTCCCTACTTCCTTGCTTTCTCTTCCTCCTTTTTATTTCTCCTTCTCTTGTCTCACCTATTGCCTCCTTTTTTGTTTGTTTGTTGTGCATATATCTTTAATTTTTATTAATTTTCCTTTTAATCAGTTTTTAATGTTTTTATTAATTCATACAGCTATATGTTCTATATATATGTATTATATGCATCATTTTTAAATATTTTTATAGCATTGATATTGGTCAATCATTGGTTAGCCTATTGGCATTAGATTTCTTATCCCCTGCCCATTCACAGATTATGATCACTATATATATCCCCCGCCCATTCACAGATTATGGTTACTCTATATAAGCATCAGAAACTGTATCTTCTTTACACATGAAGAAAGAGCGTGTATGCTGACAAACGCATCGGGTTGCCATAGCTCCCCAGTGACGTCAGACACTTCTCCTCCGTGTATTGTATCCCTTCACGGCCTCCATCTGGGACCCGGATGTTCTACAGGAGATTGCCGACATCTCTTTTTTGACAGACTACGGTGCCCCCGGCAGAAAGTTTTGGGCTGAACGGACCTCTCACCAGGAGGAACAATATCCTCATACCATTTCCACAGCCTGTTGCCTGCGGGCCCTTGTGAGTTGCTAATTGTTGTTTTGCTTGTTGTGATAATAAACAGTCTACACTCAGAGGTGCTTTTCTGCTCTTTTTGCATATTTTCTTCAGAGTTTACCTACACTCTTGAGAAGAGCTGCCCAAATTGAGTGCAACTAGCCATCTATTCCTATCAGCTATTTCGTATAGACTTTTTAACCCCTCATGGACTGACCCCTTTTGTACCAGAGACTCCTATCTGTTGCACCTGAGCTCTTTATGTATTTTGTTTTTTATGTTTCCTTAGATTCAGTGATCTTTGATCGCGATCTGTAGCATATCTTCTTTCTTCTTTGAAAAAAAATGTGGAGAGACTCTCCACAGTGACCATCACCTTTAGACACTGGCGAAAAAACTGAGGTACTTCCTGTGTGGGAGGAGTTATATAGGGGGGCATCCTTTTTGATTGGTTGCCAGTGTCCTTCACCTGTAGTGGCTATATAACCCATATGTTATAATTTATGGCTCTGTGTCCCGTGATGTACAAAAAGAAATGTATATTTTCTGTTTTTGTTCCTGGAAAATACATGAATGTTTCAGAGATTTTACTCTGTATGCATTAACCTTTTACCAGGATCCATTAAATAAATATGTAAAACGCAGCTTGTCATTAATATCTTCTAATGGTAGGCCAAGCAGTAAAGCGACAATGGAAACGACTTTGATGCCAAAATGTTAGATCATTAATTGCTATTTAGTGGACAGGATTTATAGCAGCTCTACTTTATAGAAAAAAAATGAATAATCTTCTATATAGCAAATTACAGCCTGTGGAAATGGAAAATCAAAGTCATGCTATGTAAACAAGATGTAATGTTATTGCTCCTAATATAAGGATGATTCCACGTCTAGCATATCATTCTCCTATACATTGGTTCATTCATAAGTTATAGTACATAATTAGTTTCTTCTAATTATGAAAGTGCATAAACCAAGGTTTTGCCAATCTTGAAATGGGGCAGAAATTCCCGTCTGCCAAGGATTTAACTGCTCTCTATACGGTCTAAACTCTAAAAGAATATTTTAGTTGCAAAGCCATGCTACTATTAAGATACCAATGCTAACTAGTCTCTATGCTAAATGTCTCTAGTGTATGGAGCAAATTGCTTCTTAAGCTATACTAGTAACTTGCAGCAGCCTTTAAATTGCGACTAAGGCAGGTCATAGATACTGAGACTTTCTTTCCTGCAACCAAAAATAAAATGTAGGTATGATGTGTGAATGGGAACATATATCAAATATATAGTGGCGATTTCTCAAATTTGACTGCAAAAATGGAAATACGCTAAGGGGTAGGGGAAGTCGGAACACAAGCAGCAGAGCTTCTGCAATAGGGCATCCTGATTTACCTGTGCCTTAGGGCAATACCACAGCTAGCAACAGGATCACTAACCTGTTTACCTGTTTTAATGCAGTCTCGTCCTCACTAGCAAGAGTAGTAAGATGTTCTTGTGCTCCCACATTAGCATGGGTGTATCATCAATTTTCCAGGTGAGCATAGGATCAATTCCGTAGCGTTAAATAAATGCCTCTACTGGGTGATATCCCATGTCGTCAGCAGCAGAATCACTGTGATATTAGCCCAAGTCAGAATGATGTCTAACTACAGCCCTGGTTTTAATACAAAAAAGGAAATTCTAATTTTCAGGCCTTACTGCAATGTACAGTAATGTTTAATATAAAGCATGTCTTTGGAGTAATGTAAATGGGCCCATAAAGTATATCTAAAGCCAAAACTTTGTTTTTTCTTCTTTTTGGACAGAGTAGAGAATGGGTAAAATCTTGGAAATTTGTTTGTTCTGCTTCCTGTTTCCTATTGCCTTTACTTCTTGTCCTGTAGACACAACAGACTCGAGGCAGGAAATCCCCCTCCTAGCCAGTTGTCACTGGAACAAGGATCCCCTTTTGAAGAGTACTCCTCTTGTCATGGTTTGGTGAAAACCTAAAATTTTGGATTTTCAATGACTTTTTAGTCCCAGCGCGACTGTATTCATAACTACACAAAAGGGTTGTTTTTCTTTCTTTTTTTTTCAAGCTTTTAGTGTTAACCTGTGGTACTAGATTTTTATCCCCTATGGAGACTCTGCTAGATGATAAACCGGTTTAGCATTTCTGCACCCTGCCCGTTTCTGGATTTTGTAAGTGGTGTTTTTAAGTATCTGGACATATTATATTATAATATATATATATATATATATATATATATATATATATATAAAATATTTTTTTTAGACGTGGAAGGGTTAAGACATCTGTCAGATTTTTTACTGCTGTCTGTATCTTTGCTGGATAAATTCATCCTCCCTATTGATTCTAGTGACCATCCATTGCCAAAGTAATGGGAAATTCAACATTTTTTATTTGTTATAGGAACTGAAAGTATGTGAAAATCTTCTAAATGGGAAACTTGTTGACAACTCAAAAAATGTATAGTCTCTAGCTTTGTAGATATCTCCTCCCACTTCCTGCAGTGCCTCTGGGCCAGGAAGTAAAGGGAAATCTCCCCCAATGGGTCATATTTCTTACTGTTTTCAAAAATAAATAAAAACTTTCGTGCTTTAGAATAAGCTCACCTTTAAAAAAAATAAATAAATAAAAAAATAAATAAATAAATTGCACATCTTTTTGCAGGTAAAAAGGTGCATTGTTAAAAAAAAAATTCTGAATGGACACACAGAGCTGCAGCTCCGCTCGGGTGGCCCCCACAGCAAGCTGCTTGCTGTGCGGGCACTGGACTGGAGGGAGGGGCAGCCAGAAGCAGCAATGTGGAACTGGAGAAGAGGAGGATGCAGGCTGCCCTGTGCAAAACCAAATGCACAGAGGAGGTGTGTATAACATGAGACTTTACAATCCCTTTAACCTCCCTGGCGGTGATCCCGAGCGTGACTCGGGGTTAATTTTTTCTATCAGGAGCGGTAACCCTGAGTCACGCTCGGGGTAGTATTGCAGAGTGCCAGCGGAGCCCCCTTAGCTCCCCGGGTAATGCACTTACCTTGTCCCGGCGATCCAGCGATGTCCTTCGCTCCGATCGCCGAGTGACCGGCGTCTGACTTCCTGGTTCCATTCCCTGCGAGCAGAGGCGGCACACTGGAGCGGAACTGGGTGGGAATTTCAAATAGTAAAAATTAAATAAGAGGTGATCCAATGTAATCTGAGAGGATTACACTGTATCACCACAGATTACCTCAGATCTGACAGTACAGTGCCCCTTCTGACATTATACTTGTGATCTGTGCCCAAAAAAAATATATATTATGGCATCAAAAAAGCGCCAGTTTACTAAAGCGCTTTTGGACCAGCTGAGTGACAGCGGCAGCGACAGCGACCCGGAGGTGCTCGCGGAAGTGAGCGATAGCGAGTCGTGGGGTGATTTGTCGTCTGACACTGACACTGACACGGATCTGGCAAGTGACAACGGCGATGATCCTGCACCTGACCTGAGCGATGTGCGCACTTGGTGCGCTATTGATTGCGATGCGGACTAGGTAGCGCCCCCAAGATTCCCGTTCACTGGATCACCTGGGATGAAGGTAGATGTCGAGCGTGACAACTGTCTGGCATACCTGCAATTATTCCTCACTGAGGAGGTAATTGAAAAAATTGTCACGGAGAAGAATCACTACCAAGAGCAGCAATCCGCTACGCTGCATGCCAGGTTTTCTAGAAGCAGAAAGTGGTAACCCGGTGACGAAAGAGGACATGTGGCAGTTTCTGGGACTCCTTTCTTCAGGGGTTGGGAAACCATTCCAGAAATGGTACTGGACCACCAACAGGTTACTGCCCACTCCGTTTTTTGGCACCGTGATGTCTGAATATCGCTTCTCCCTGATTATGAAGTATTTCCACTTCACAAACAATGACGAGTTTGATGAGGCCATCCATCCTGCTCCCAAACTGAAAAAAATCTGGGAGGTATGGCAAATTATTGTGGCCAATTTCCAGCGGACCTACGTGCCAGAAAGGGACGTCAGCGTGGATGAGAGTTTGATGGCCTACAAGGGACGCCTAAGCTGGATTCAGTACATTGCATCCAAAAGAGCGCGGTTTGGCATCAAATCATATATGCTCTGCAAGTCATCCACGGGGTACATCTGGAATTTGGTAATTTACACCGGCAAAGGCACTAAATTCAACCCCAGGTACAGCGGCTATGGGATGGCCACATCATCCGTCCTTACACTTCTGGAGCCATTGCTGAACCATGGATATTGTGTGACCACGGACAACTTCTACACGTCATTAGAAATGGAAGGATTGGGAAACAAGGATTTCGGGCACACTGATTTTATAAAATCACTTTTTATTTAAGATATCAATTAAAATCATAAACTGATACAAACAAACAAACTTGTGTTGAGAAAGAGACCCATAAATGGTCTACTGTACATTATAAATTATACTGGTTCATGAGATGATGGACCTCAGTTTACATACAACTAGATGTACAGAAAAATTACAATTGGAAAGCAATCAAGAAAATACTTCGCATCAGGAGATTCCTGCTGACGGATACCCGATAAATCAAGGTGCCAGCCAACAGGGTCAACTGAAGTCGTAATTGATTTTTCACCATACAGTATTTTGCGTTTTGCTCAACATGTTTCGCTTTACATGGCGGCGGTTCCCCATCCGGGGAGGATTATGTGGACATGAACAGAAGCTAATTATGGGCACACAGCATATTTGGCTCTAGTAGTTGCGATTTGCAACATAGTAGGTCCCCAGCTGTAGGACGTTTAATACTGAACATAAAGTGATTACCCTCACCTTTGTGCAAATGACTACCCGCTACCATATGAGCTTTCTGTAAACGCACAATAGTCCTCCTCGTTAAGAATCTCAAAAGTTGAGATTTATGTCTCACCACACAATGTACAGATAAATCTAATGATATGCTCCAGATGAAGCTTTCCAAAGTAAAGCGAAACTTGTTGAGCTAAACGCAAAATACTGTATGGTGAAAAATCAATCACCTTGATTTATCGGGTATCCGTCAGCAGGAATCTCCTGATGCGAAGTATTTTCTTGATTGCTTTCCAATTGTAATTTTTCTGTACATCTAGTTGTATGTAAACTGAGGTCCATCATCTCATGAACCAGTATATTTTATAATGTAGACCATTTATGGGTCTCTTTCTCAACACAAGTTTGTTTGTTTGTATCAGTTTATGATTTTAATTGATATCTTAAAAAAAAGTGATTTTATAAAATCAGTGTGCCCGAAATCCTTGTTTCTCAATTCCTTCCATTTCTAATGATTTAGTTAAGGATAGGGGCACCACCAAGTGCTAACTATATGGGCCCAGATAGCTGCTGTCTGAAGGCACATTTTCTCTAATAAAACTTCTACACGTCCCCGGAACTATATGAGGTTTAGCTACAAAATAAAACAGACGCATATGGTACCGTTAGGCCTAACCCACGAGACATGCCATCTTTGTTTGCCAAAAAAAACTAAAAACCGGAGAAATGGTTGCCTGGCAGAAGGGTAAGATGATGGCAATGCGATGGCGAGACAAGAAGGACGTGTGTCTCATGAGCACTGTGCACAATACCTCCACTGCCATGGTCCACACAAAATGTGGGACAGATGTGCTGAAGCCGCAGGTCGTGATAGACTATAACAAAACAATGGGAGGTGTCGACAGAGCCGATCAGGCCATGACCTTCTATCCGGCTATGCGAAAACAGAAAAAAAAATATTATAAAAAAATATTCAGACATCTTCTGGAACAATGTCTTTGGAACGCTTATATTCTGCACAGAGAAAACAGTGACAAGCCTCTTTATCATTCCGAGTTTGTCTGGAAGGTAGCTGAGCAGATTTTTGTAAAGCACCAGACACCATCAGGAGTTGTAAATAGACATGGACGTCACGCTGTTGACGTTGTCAACCCCGAACGCCTGACCGGTCGTCACTTTGCAGACTATATCCCGCCAACCGCAAAAAAGGCAGCACCGACCAGGAGTTTGCTGCTCAAAACGAGATAGCAATGGAAAGAAAGTCCGAAAGGAAACCAGGTTCCATTGTCCTGATTGTGACGTCGGATTTTGTGTAGTTCCTTGTTTCAAAATTTATCACACGCAGGATGTTTATTGAATTTTCTTTGTTTGACAAATTTCCTTATGTACTACATTATTGAATAAAATTACATTATTTATCAGATTAAAATTCATGATTTTGTGTTTCAAAGTTTATCACATCTGGGATGTCTACTAGAGTCTTGTTTGGTCAGGTTTAAGTAAGTATTTACTAAGAATTGTAGGCCTATAATACATAACACCAAATTTCCATGCAAAAAATTGTACCGCTTTTGGTATAAAATTCCAGACATAATCATACCGCCAGGGAGGTTAAGCAAATAAACAAAAAAAATTCACCAAGCTTTTTGTGTATTTACTTAAACTTGGTATAAAAAAAAAAAATGTGCCTTTGAACAGACCTACTTAGTTAGTTAGGTTTAATAGAATGGTAGCATTTACAGGTTCCTACATTTTGTGTAAAAACATTTAGTGTAGTGAAAACGCTATATCGTCATTGCATCACTTCCAGTTTTCAGGTCCGTGGAGTGCATCACGTCCCAGACTTCCTGGTTTTCACTCTGCTGAATGTTTTTACACCAAATGTAAGCACAATATTGCTTATTTAAATAAAATGTAATCTACGGTATCACGTTATGGAGCTTGTCTTTGACATTTGCATGCACATCTGAAACCATTGGGGAGAACAAGTAACACCAAGGAGGAATACCCTAGGGGTGGCCCTGGATATCTATATACAGTCAGGTGGAGCTGTGGATGCTTGCTGGATACCCCCTTTTGAGGGGAGATATCTCTGATGAGTGAGGCAACAAGAGGGTGTCACGTGTAGAGACACTGGGCACTTTGCATGCTTTTGAGAAACACTCTCCTGCTGCAGTCTTTGCCCATATTGCAGTACTTGCAATACTGATACATGTAGGGTGTGTAGCACCCTCCTAAGTAGGTGCTAGGCAAACACATATAGTGGCTCTTTCTGTTCATCAGGAGAGCCTGATCTGTTAGTTTTGCCTGTCACATGTTTCCAGGTGTGATTCCCTGGGTCTGAGGGAGTGTCCCCACTGTGGCCAATGAGAAAGCTTGTTGGACAGTGGAGGAAACCTAGCCAGTGACACATTGTGTTTTATGGCAGTCCCAGTGGGAGAGCATTGCTGCAATGCATCCTGGGATTGCTGATAAATACGGAGGGAGCATGTGACAGGGTGTCTTGTGGTGGGAGCAAAGTCCCAGGAGGAGGTGGACGGCTGTCTCTCCTCCTGCAGAGTGAAGAAGGTTGTCCAGGCGGTCGGCCTAGGGACCAGGAGTGGAGATGGGCTGCAGAGGATCCAGTGTGCTGACCAGTGGAGCTGCTGGCCAGAGGACTTTGGGAAAAACAGAATTGTGAGTACCAAGGGATCTGCCTAGGGGGTCTGCCTAAGAGAGGGGACAACTCCAGAGAAGTCAGGGGATCAAGGAGCCAGCTCACACAGAGTATTACAGTAAAGCGGGTGCCGTGTAGTGAACCCTGAAGATTGGGAACACAGGGGGTGCCAGGGAGGGCCCTGAGGTTGTTCAGCAGTACAGATTGCTTCAGAGTACAGATTACCTCAGAGAATTACTTCAGTTCTGCGTCACAGCTAGTGACAGACTGAAACCAGCGGCCTAGCCGTGACTAGCTCAATTTCAGTGTTACCCAGCATTACTCAGCGTTAACCAGTCGTCTCTGCCTATTGTGCATAGTTGTTCAAGTTGGAGTATCCCACTTATCCCTTCTCCTATCCAAGTTCCTAATAAAACATAAAAACCAAAGAAACTGGACTGATTCTTGTCTCAGGTAAAAACACTTGGAAAATGCCATATTGTTCTACTGTTGCTAATGGTAACCCAGGGGACCAGTAACCAGCAGCTCCCTTGGAAGTAGTGCTACAGGTGGAACATTGAACTAATGGATGGACTGTCTTTATCACAAAAGGACTTATGATTGGTAGCACTGGTCACTTTACATGTTTTTAATCGCTTTACATACAGTATATGTAAGTCATAATTGATTTTTTTATGTTTGTATGTTAAGCAGTATTGGTCATTTTCACTGGGCACTTGTTTCTTTTGCACTAAAGATAGTTTAACCACTTGCCGCCCGCCCGCCGTCATATTACGGCGGAGCGGTACGACCATTGTTCTGGGCCGCCGTCATATGACGGCGGCACATTCAGGCAGGGCAGGCGCACGGTCGTGTGCGCGCCGCCCTGCACTGTCGGTGTCGGCGTGTCCCCGGGACACAGCCCATCACTGGCAGGGGGGAAACAGCCAATGGGCATGGTTGTTTCCCACGTGATCGGCTGTGATCTAATCACACAGCCGATCACAATAGAGGAGCCCAGAAGATGACCGTGGATGCACGATCGGGAGCGCGCAGCGCGGTCATGTCGGTGGCTCTGTGTTCCCTAGGAACACCGCTAGTCCTCCTGAGTATGGAGATACCACATGTGTGAGACTTTTTTACAGCCAGGCCACATACAGAGGTCCAACATTAAAGTAGCACCTCCAGGCGTTCTCGGAGCATAAAATACACTTTTCATTTCTCAACCACCTATTACACTTTTGAAGGCCCTGGAGCACCAGCACAATGAAAAAGCCCACTAAATGACCCCATTTTGGAAAGCAAACACCCCAACGTATAATCTATGAGGCATAATGAGTCTTTTGAACATATCATTTTTTCCCAGAATCTTTCGGAAAATGTGGAAAAAAAATGAAAACGCATTTTTTTTTACACAAAGTTGTCCATTTATAAGATATTTTCAACACATAGCATGTACATAGCAAAAATGACACCTCAAAATACATTCTGCCACTCCTCATGAGTATGGCGATACCACATATGTGAGACTTTTACACAGCCTGGCCACATAACGAAACTCAACATCCAAGTAGCACCGCCAGGCATTCTAGGAGCATAAATTACACACATAATGTTCTGACTACCTATCACACTTTTAAAGGCCCTGGAGCACAAAGACAATGAAATTGCCCACAAAATGACCCCATTTTGGAAAGAAAACCGTCCAACGTATATTCTATGAGGCATTGTGAGTCTTTTGAACATGTCATTTTTTTCCACAAGTTTTTGGAAAATGTGGGAAAAAAATTAAAACCTATTTTTTTTACACAAAGTTGTCAATTTATAGGATATTTCTAACACATAGCAAAAATTACACCCCAAAATACATTCTGCCACTCTTCCTGAGTATGGCGATACCATATGTGTGGGACTTTTACACCGCCTGGCCATAAACCGAGACCCAACATCCAAGTAGACACCTTCAGACGTTCTAGGAGCATGCATTTTACATCTAATTTCCTGGAGGGGAGTTTATGTCTCAGTTGGACCCTGTAGTAGGTTTTTGCCACCGTCCCAGAAGATTCTAAAATTGTGGTGGATGTGGGTGCCTCAAACCCAGGTAAGGGGACTTTAAGGGCAAGAGTAGGTTAGAAAATAACGTTGAAAAAGAAGAAAATGTATTGATAATAATAATAATAACAGATTACATATTAAAGATGGGATGACCCATAGACAATTGGTGTATGGGTAAAGCCCATAGTGTGAAGTCAGATAAAGTGTGGAAAAATTGTGACTTGAAAACGGTGATAGAGATCCACCTATTTTGCTGTTTCTATTTTCCAGGTTGGGGATAAACAGAATCCAAAGCAAAATAAGGGAAAAGGATCTTGGGTATGATCCTAGTAAGTCCTACGCGTTTCGGCCCGATGAGGGCCTTTCTCAAGGACAAATCACCAATTCTACAAAGCAATAATAGAAGTGTTATCATTTGATGCATAAACTCATAAAGTGAAATTTATGCAAAACAATGAAAATGATAATAATGAAGATTAATAACATACATGTTTTTAAGCCCGAATGTTGCATGTCAATGCACCTTTCTTTGATACTCAAACTGCAGCGGGAACCGTATGCTGCTAACAGGCGGCGTCACCCTCCTGTGTTGTGAACGAAAACAGAATGTTTATGGGAATTGAGTAGGGTTGATTTAGGAAAAAAAAAAAAAAAGTGATAATAAAAAAATTACTTTACTTTGCAAAGAACTGTGTGATCCTGGTGGATTTCGTCACAGTTTGCATAATGTGTCAGAGGCTTCAATCCGTTGACTGAGTACGTTTCTAAGAAAATATAAGGTATATAATAATTTCTTGGTCAGCTATTGTATTTAAAAGTAACCAATAGTGACAGTATTCAGTTTGCATCTCTCTGCTGATGTAACAAAAAGTCGAAGTAACCAGGATTTTCAACACTGGATACACAAGTAATAATACAAAAATACTTTATTTGAAATATACACCCTAAAAATGAATACTGTCACTATTGGTTACTTTTAAATACAATAGCTGACCAAGAAATTATTATATACCATATATTTTCTTAGAAACGTACTCAGTCAACGGATTGAAGCCTCTGACACATTATGCAAACTGTGACGAAATCCACCAGGATCACACAGTTCTTTGCAAAAGTAAAGTAATTTTTTTATTATCACTTTTTTTTTCCTAAATCAACCCTACTCAATTCCCATAAACATTCTGTTTTCGTTCACAACACAGGAGGGTGACGCCGCCTGTTAGCAGCATACGGTTCCCGCTGCAGTTTGAGTATCAAAGAAAGGTGCATTGACATGCAACATTCGGGCTTAAAAACATGTATGTTATTAATCTTCATTATTATCATTTTCATTGTTTTGCATAAATTTCACTTTATGAGTTTATGCATCAAATGATAACACTTCTATTATTGCTTTGTAGAATTGGTGATTTATCCTTGAGAAAGGCCCTCATCGGGCCGAAACGCGTAGGACTTACTAAGATCATACCCAAGATCCTTTTCCCTTATTTTGCTTTGGATTCTGTTTATCCCCAACCTGGAAAATAGAAACAGCAAAATAGGTGGATCTCTATCACCGTTTTCAAGTCACAATTTTTCCATACTTTATCTGACTTCACTCTATGGGCTTTACCCATACACCAATTGTCTATGGGTCATCCCATCTTTAATATGTAATCTGTTATTATTATTATTATCAATACATTTTCTTCTTTTTCAACGTTATTTTCTAACCTACTCTTGCCCTTAAAGTCCCCTTACCTGGGTTTGAGGCACCCACATCCACATCTAATTTCCTGACAACCTATTACATTTTTGAAGGCCCTTCATATTTCTAACACATAGCATGTACATACCAATTACACCCCAAAATATATTCTGCTGAGCAAAGGGTAAACAAAAGATTACCTGTGGTTTTAGTAGTGGTCCACAGGAGAGCATCCAGGTAGAAGGCAGGGATGTGGTCCGTGACAGCAAAAGCAATCGGACAGGCAGCAGGCAGAAATACTGTCCATAGTCATTACAACAGGCAGCAGGCAGGAGTACTGTGCATAGTCATTACAGGCAGCAAGCAGGGATACTGTCCATAGTCTTTACAGGCAGCAAGCAGGGATAGTGTCAGCACAGCCAAGCATTGGTCCAGGTAGCAGGCAGAGATGTGGTCTATAAAGTCCTGGGTCATTATATGCAGCGATATGTTCAACACAGCCAAAATATTGATCCAGGCAGCAGGAAGGACCATCACGCTTAGGCCTCTGTCGGGAAAGAATGGGGACAGGGGTAGAGGCTTCTCCCACCCAAATCGCTTTGAAGCTTCCGGACTCCAGACCCTGTTATGGGAACACAGAAAACCAAAAACGGTTTTTCTATACTCCTAACTCTCTTCTGAAGCCCCTCACATATATGTGAGACCTTTGTCTACTGAAGTAGAAGGGCAAAAGATCAGTCCAAGTGGCAGGCAAAAAGCGTGGTTGATTAGCAGGCCGGGTCGGTACACTTGGAAGTCAGAAACTTGGTTTAAAACGGCAGGCAAAGGCATCGTCGGTAAACAGGCTGAGGTCGGTACACATGGATTTCAGAAACTTGTTTTTTAAAACGGCAGGCAAATGCATAAATAAACAGGCCAGGGTCTGGTAACGTAGAAACATGGTAGCATGGTGATCTGGACGGGTATTTCAAAATGGGAAATGGCAGTCTTAAAATTAAGGGGATCTAAAATCTTATGGCTGTATGGTAGATTTTGAAGCAATCTTCAATGCATAGGCCAGGTTGGGAGGGACAATCGGGACAATGATAACTTGTGTCTTTTCTAATTCCATTACTGCTGCACACACGACATCTCTTTTGGTGCCTTCTTCCTGATTCTGTGGGGGGAATGTTATAGGGAAAATGTAGCTCGTGAAGTCTACTCACACTATCCGAGCGAATGCTTGCTGGGGCCAGTCCTTGTTGGTATATTAGGGCAGTGATGATTTCTTCAATGTACTTGAGGTAGTGGAGGTGTGGGTTTCGGGGTGTTTTTTGATGGCAGACAAAGGAATTGTACATGGCCATATGAAAAAGGTAAAATGCAACTTTTTTGTACCAGTAACGGGACCTTCTGGTTGATAAATAGGGCTGCAGCATCTGGGCATTTAAATCCACCCCCCCCCCATGAACAAATTGTATTCGTGGACACATTCAGGCTTTGTAATGGGGCCACGTCTTCGGGGAATCTCCACCACGGTGTCATTGTGGATGGTGGACAAGATGTAGACATCTTTCTTGTCCCTCCACTTCATGGCCAACACTTCCTCATTCCTCATAAATGCGGTTTCCCCCGGTTGAAGATTTTTTTGGACCAAAGGTTGTGGGAATCCCTTCCTATTTTTTCTGCTGGTACCACAGGCCAGGGTTTTTTCCAGGTATAGGTGACGAAAAAGGGGAAGACTGGTGTAATAATTATCCACATAAAGATGGTATCCTTTTTTGAACAGGGGGTATGCCAGGTCCCAGACAATTTTCCCACTGGTTCCGATGTATGTTGGGCATTCGGGGGGCTGGAGCTGGGAGTCTTTGCCTTCATAGACACGAAAGGCATAGACATACCCAGTGGCTCTCTCGCATAATTTGTTCATTTTCACCCCATACCTGGCTTTCTTATTTGGGATATATTGCTTGAAGTACAGCCGGCCAGTATAATGGATAAGGGATTCATCCACACAGATGTTTTTGTCTGGGACATACACTTCAGCAAATTTTTGTAAAAAATAATTTATTAGGGGGCGCAATTTATATAATTTGTCGTGGTTGGGATGATCTCGGGGAGGGCACTGTGAATTGTCACTGAAATGGAGGAAGCGCATGATCATGTCATACTCTGATCTGGACATGACAGCGGAAAAAAGAGGCATGTGGTGGATGGGGTGGCTGGACCAGTAGGCATGGACTTCATTTTTCTTAGAAAGCCCCATGTTGAGTGTAAGTCCCAAAAATATTTTGAATTCGTCCACTGTAAGACATTTTTGAATATGCGGGCATAGGAAGAATCGGGGTTGGAGGCAACAAATTGATCTGCGTAAAGGTTGGTTTGGTCCACAATGTACTCCAGCAAGTCTTGGGGAAAAAACAAATAAAAATAATCCAATAGGGAAAAATTTGAAGTGTTGGGCTGCACACCTGGCTGTGCGGTGAAAGGGGGGATTATCGCTGTTCCTGAGCTGGCAGGCAACCATACGGGGTTTGCCAGGGCATCGGGAAGGTGGGTTTGGGCCCGGCTTCTTCGGGTTGCACTAGTTATTCCAGTGCTGGTACTGGGCTCCTCTTCTTGGGGTCTAGCTGCGGCGGTGTTGGTGCTGCTAGTTGAAGGATGGTGTTCTGGGCTTACTCTCCTTATCCTTTTAGGAGGACGGACTGTTTCCTCCTCGGATTCAAGGTCCGATCCACTATCCTCCACTGGCTCATATTCCGAACCAGTATCGGATGATGCGAGCTCCCCGGCGCTCTCATCACCTGACTCGGCTATTATTTCAAATGCCTCCTGTGCTGTGAAAAACCTTTTGGCCATACTGGTGGTACTGATTGGTGCTGGCGGTACTGGTGGGTATTGGCGGTACTGGTGGGTATTGGCGGTATTGGCGGTACTGGTGGGTACTGGTGGGTACTGGCGGATACTGGTGGTACTGATGGGTACTGGCGGGTTGTTAGATGTGCTGACAGATGATCCAGATGTGATGACAGATCCACAGATCCAGATGTTCTGACAGATCCAGATGGGCTGTGACACTGGTGACAGGTCCTCTTTATTGGGGGGGGCTGTGTAGTGCACTTTTTACTAAAATTAGACAGTAAATGTACTCACTGATCACTTATCTCTGCTATTCTCCTCACACGATCGGTGTGTGTGAGGAGAACAGCTCAGATCAGTAGTAACAGCTTTCCAGTGTTATTGTTGTGACCGGCTGTGATTGGACACAGCCGATCACGTGGTAAACAGCCAATTTTATTGGCTGTTTACCCTGATCGGGTATGCGCTGTGTCCGAGGGACACATTACATGCCCGATCGCTGCGGTGCGCGCTCTCGGGAGCGCGCAGCAGCCTGTCACTTCAACCGCCGGCTCCTGTAGTGTTATTGTGATCGGCTGTGATTGGACACAGTCGATCACGTAGTAAACAGCCAATTTTATTGGCTGTTTACCCTGATCGGGTATGCGCTGTGTCAGAGGGACACATTACATGCCCGATCGCTGCGGTGCGCGCTCTCAGGAGAGCGCAGAAGCTTGTTATCCTGGCCGCCGTCATATGACGTCCGGTCAGGATAACTCAACCACATTCCCACAGTCATTTTGTAATAGGGCGGGCAGGAAGTGGTTAAATGGCGGGCGGTTGGCTTTCAGATAAGGGTGGTCCCAGTGGCGGATTCGCCGCAGAATTACCCTTACGGTGCAGGGGAAGAGGTGCCCCCCCCTCCCGCCGCGTCCCAGACGTTTTCCCAGCTTACCGGACCCGCCGGCAGCGGGGAAAACTATCCGGTCCCGGATCCTCAGAGACAGGAAGTCGAGTGATGGCAAGATGGCCCTCACTAGGCTCTATGGTCTTGGAGGACCGGAGCTACGTCAAAAGTCGTTGCCTAGCAACCGGTTTAAAGGGCCGCTTTCTTTCTTTTTTTTCTTTTTCAACAATTTTTTTTTCTTTTTTAGTGTAGTTGTGAGGTGTGAGGTCTTTTTGACCCCAGATCTCACAATAAAGAGGACCTGTCATGCCTATTTCTATTACAAGGGATGTTTACATTCCTTGTAATAGGAATAAAAATTATCAAAACATTTTTCTTTTTAAAACTGTGTAAAAATAAAAAAATAATAAATAAAATAAATAGGAAAAAAAAAAAATTAAAGCGCCCTGTCCCCGTTATCTCGCGCGCAGAAGCGAACGCATACGCAAGTCCCGCCCACATATGTTAACGGTGTTCAAACCACACATGTGAGATATTGCCACGATCGTTAGAGCGAGAGCAATAATTTGAGCCATAGACCTCGTCTGTAACTCTAAGCTAGTAACCTGTAGAAATTTTAAAAATTTTGCCTATGGGGATTTTTAAGTACCAATGTTTGGCGCCATTCCGTGAGCGTGCGCAATTTTGAAGCATGACATGTTGGGTATCTAATTACTCGGCATGACATTATCTTTCACATTATGGAAAAAAATTGCATTTGGAAGACTGCTGCGCAAATATGGTGTGATAAAAAATATTGCAACGATCTCCATTTTATTCTCTAGGGTCTCTGATAAAAAAAATATATAATGTTTGGGGGTTCTAAGTAGTTTTCTAGCAAAAAAATTATTTTAGCTTGAAAACACCAAGTGTCAAAAATAGGCCCAGTCTTAAAAGTGGATAAATGGACAACTTTGTGTAAAGTGCTACTTGGATGTTAGGCCTCAGTATGTGGTTAGGCTGTGTAAAAGTGTTACACATGTGGTATCGCCATACTCAGGAGGAATAGCAGAATGTATTTTGGGTTGCAATTTTTGCTATGTACATGCTATGTGTTAAAAATATTGCATAAATGGACAGCTTTGTGTAAAAAAAAATGCGTTTTCATTTTCTTTCCACATTTTCCAAAAACTTGTGGAAAAAAATGACATATTCAAAAGACTCATTATGCCTCAAAAATTATATGTTGGGCTGTTTGCTTTCCAAAAATTGGGTCATTTTATGGGGGTTTCCATTGTCCTGGTGCTTCAGGGCCTTCAAAATTGCGATAGGTTGTCAGGAAATTATATGTGAAATTTGTGCTCCTAGAATGCCAGACGGTGCTACTTGGATGTTAGGCCTCTGTATGTGGCCAGGCTGTGAAAAAGTCTCACACATGTGGTATTGACATAATCAGGTGGAGTAGCAGAATGTATTTTGGGGTGCAATTTTTGCTATGTACATGCTATGTGTTGGAAATATTTCATAAATGTACAACTTTGTGTAAAAAAAAATGCATTTTCATTTTCTTTCCACAGTTTCCAAAAACTTGTGGAAAAAAATTACACGTTCAAAAGACTCATTATGCCTCAAAAATTATATGTTGGGGTGTTTGCTTTCCAAAATGGGGTCATTTTATGGGGGTTTCCATTGTCCTGGTGCTCCAGGGCCTTCAAAAGTGCGATAGGTTGTCAGGAAATTATATGTGTAATTTATGCTCCTAGAATGCCGGTCGGTGCCACTTGGATGTTGGGCCTCTGTATGTGACCAGGCTGTGAAAAAGTCTCACACATGTGGTATCGCCATACTCAGGAGGAGTAGTAGAATGTGTTTTGGGGTGTAGTTGCAAGTATACATATGCTGTGGGAGAGAAATAACCTGTTAATACGTCAATTTGTAAAAAAAAGAAAAAAAATCTTCATATTGCAAAGAATTGTGGGAAAAAATTACAATTTCAAAAAACTCACCATGCCCCTTATTAAATACTTTGGAATGTCTACTTTCCAAAAAGGGGTCATTTGGGGGGTATTTGTACTTTCCTGACTTTTTAGTGTCTCAAGAAATGAGATAGGCCTTCAGTACATCAGGTGTGATCAAGTGTGATCAATTTTCAATGAATAGCACCATAGCTTGTGGACTCTATAACTTTCACAAAGACCAAATAATATACACTTATTTGGGTTATTTTTACCAAAGATAAGTAGCAGTATAAATTTTGGCCAAAATTTGTGAAGACAAATTACTAATTTGCAAAATTTTATGACAGAAACAAAGAAAAATGCGTTTTTTCACAATATTTTCAGTCTTTTTTAATTTATAGCACAAAAAATAAAAAACCCAGTAGTGATTAAATACCATCAAAAGAAAGCTCTATTTGTGTGAAGAAAAGGACACAATTTTTTATGGGTACAGTGTTGCATGACTTAGTAATTGTCATTCAAAGTGTGAGAGCGCTGAAAGCTGAAAATCGGTCTGGGCAGGAAGGGGGTGAAAGTGCACTGTAGGCAAGTGGTTAAGTGGGGGCAGCAGCTATACACTACTACTACATCCATAGCCCAGAAACACACAAACAAACCACAGACTGTCTATTGGCTATGGAATCTGCCCACTAACTTCTGTCAATCATTAGGGGAACAGACTAAATGGAGAACGTATGTCTTTTAGTCCCCATTGGGTTCTCTCTACCCAGCTTCACAACATTGTCTGCTGCACTGTACGTGTGACAGTTGCAGTGGTGGGTAGGAACAATCATGCTTAGGCCTCTCCCATTGTCTGTAACATCTGCTGAAAATCATGACAAGCACTTACTGCTTGTTACACATTTTTTACCCCACATTGCAAAAGCTTTTCATCATCCACTCCCTTTCCTCCCCATTACTGATCCTTAGCCATCAAAATGTGTTCAACAACTTTTCAGCCCATTTTCTCTGCCCATCAACATTCAATGCACAATTTTTTTGTTCTACAGCTGCTCAATTGGAAATAAAGTTCAACTTCAGCAAAAACTATTTATGTTGTTATGAACAGAGGGGGAAAGTTTAGAACCTTACTTTTTAATGCTATGTCCATGTTAGCTGGTTTCCCCTGAATCTCTACTATAACGATTAGTATCATTGGAACAGGACATGATTGAAATCTCCCCAATACTGACCCATATAGTACAACATACAATAAAAACCATCTTCTAACTCCTTCTCTATTCACTGTAAAAAAAAAAAAAAAAAACTTTTGGCCATTAGTAGAAGAAACGTATGTAAAAAGAGATGAAAGGATAGTGAAGTAGTTTATTTCTTGAAAGTTGTAGAATAGTAAACTGTAGTTCATAGAATGGAGGGGACAAGCCTTCTGACAAGACAACCACACCACAGGAGAGCAGGATTTCTTTTAAAATGCTTGCTCGCTAACACCTCTCACTGCAGCTTTCCAAACAGATCTTAATAACTCAAACTCAAAAAGTGCCTAACCATCTGTGCTTTCTTTCCATCTCTAGGACAGGATCCCAGCAGTTCACGGGCTTCTCGCTCTCCGCCTATGCCTTTACAAACAGACAGCACTTTGGCTATATTTTAATCTCTAGAGGCCTTCCTTTGGTGGAACCTCAAATTCTGAATGCCCAGTTGAAATAAGCCAGATCCACCCAAAATGGGTTTCTTTCAAAACATCAACTGTTTTTCTGTAACCTTTCTCTTTACTAGAACAAGCATATTCTTTCAGATTAACTGGTCAAACATTTCTCTTGCGTTACAAATAGTGGCTACAGCAAGATCACCTTCAAAGTAAAGTCTTTTGTACTTTAATCACAACTTGAAATAACATCAGTTACACTTGTTTAATTCTCTTCACAGTACAGGTAACTGCTCTTTATCAAGTCAGTCTGGGGAATACATAAAGAATGTCTATGACACTCTTTAGCATTCCATCCTGCCTCCACACAAAAGATGTTGGTGCTGACGAGAAATTCCTGTACATGTTGGAAACGGGTTTGGGTCCTTTAAGCTTCAAAATGTGAATTTCATGTATTTTTTACATTTTTTATTTGTTTGTCATTTACGGTGTTGTCTAAACAATTGCAAAATTAAAATTTTGACAAGACTACATAAAATTCCCTCTCTCTATCCATCATAGTTCAGTCCTTTAAGGTGACATTGGTAAATATCTATCCATTGGTAAGAACAAATCTAAGATGAATGAAGAAGGGTCAGATGCTCCAAGTGGCAATTATAACATTTCTAGATGATTTTAGGTCATGTATGGTCAGTTTTTTGTCGGAACACATGCCTTCTTTATGGCAAGTTGGCCCCTATCGCTGCTCTTCCTTCTCCCAGTATGGGTTCTACACAGTTATTGGCAATTAAAAATTTTTCTTTAGCTATTTTTCTTATTTAATCTTTTCTTATTTAATCTGATATCGGTAACAGATATCATAACAAGTGCCTGGGATAAAGTAACAAATAACAGCCTTGTATTTTCCACGCTCTCATCTCAGGATGTCTTCAATGTTGTTGAAATAAATTGATGATCTAAGCATTGTATACCTTCACTTAGTGTTTGGGTCCAAGAAAAGAATACTTTTTGCTATTTTTAATGATAACATAACTGCGCTAAAGTGGACTTGCAGGTTACTTAGATATGTTATTTAGCTATGGTATTAAGAATACCTAGAAAGGTTAATCGTGGCTAAGTAGCAGCACCCTCCCTGACTTGTGATTGTGTCTGAGTACGTTCGTTCCTGTAGCTTCTCAGCTTTACTATACAGTATATCTGTTGTGCTAGTTCATTGTCTTGTTAAAGACTCAGTTCAACTTCAGCTTTTTGGACAGATGGACTCGCATTCTCATCAGACACACTTTGATATGATGCAGAAGGTGTAGCTGACTCGATGACTGCAAGCTGCCCAGGTTCTAAAGCAGCAAAGCAACCCCAAACCATAACATTTTCACCACCATGCTGGTTCACAGCTAGTATGAGGTACTTCTCCTAAAATACTGTCTCCAGTTTGTAACAAATACTATGGGGTTGATTTACTAGTCAAAGTACAGTTGCTTCAGATCGTGGTAAATGAGGGGAAGATCTGCTGACTTCCATCATCCAATCATGTTCAAGCAAAAAAATGTTTTTGTTTTTTTTTAATTTTCCTTGCATGTGATTGGGTGTTCTTTGTAAACTGAAGCTTTACCTCATTTACTAAGCTCTGGAGCAACTGCACTGGCAAAAGTGCACAGTCATTTTGCCTTTAGTAAATCCACCTTTATATGTCTGTTATTGTGACTAAACAACTCTACCTTTGATTGGTCCTCGACGCATTGTTCCAGAAGTCTTGGTCTTTGCCCAAATGTTCAATGACCAACTGTAATTCTGCTTTAATGTTCTTTGGTCAGCAAAGGTTCTTTCTTAACACGCCTCTCATGCAGGTTAAATTAGTACAATTTAATTGTGACTCTAGGTTCATGCACTTTGACCCCATTTGCTGCAAGAATTACTAGTATAAATATAACAATACATGATAACATTTTGAAGAACTAGAAGCTCATTCAAGTTCAGTCTAGATCTGTCTGTCAGTTTTTCCAATGGATCCTATATCTACGGATGGACGGATGTAAACGGATGATCATCCGCCTACAACTATATCCATTTAGGTCCATTTTTTAAATGGAACAAGATTGCATTATTTTCCGTTTAGACAGATCTGAACGGATGCCCCTTTACATTGGTTTCTTTTTATGTCTATTTTTAGGAAAGAAACATTCTTTTATACTTTTGTCACCTCCGATTGGTTTCTGAAACACTTAATGACTGTAGACTGATGTAAACTGAATTGATATAAAATAATGTAAACTTAACTGAAAATGGATGTGCAAATTGATGTAGTTTAAATCCGTATTTCCCAGTTTCAGCAAAATATGTGACTGAACTGATGACCCTGTGAGAAATGATCCTTAAAGACTGATCTGATCATCAAACAGTCAGTTCTTGGCTTGAATTTTATCGGCTAACCAGTTCTGGGCAAATTAGTAGTTGTTTGGAATATTTGCCACTCGTAGATCATTTCCCTTGCAGTAGAATGGCTGAATCACTTGCCAGATTCCAAGGCACCCACAACTTCCTTTCTGAGTGGCCTAGAGGGCTCTATTGATCTTGAAATATGACACCACAAATGTCAATTGCAAAGTGAACAACAAATCCTAGATGTCTGAGGTTTATGTCCAGTTCCACTTGAACACTCCCTTAAAACATTCTAATCATTGGCATCTAAACTGGAACACCAGATTCCAATTTCATGGATTTGAAGTGGTGACCATTACCCCTCGAGTCATTAGATCACCAGCCATCAGAGACAGGTCTATCATCAGGAAGCAAAGCACTGCTCTTCTACCAATAGACCACATACACACACAGTGTGAAACAAAGTAGGGTAGATCAGTATTGGGGAAAGATCAGATGGAATTAGGCTACATGTACAGTCAGGTCCATAAATATTGAGACATCAACACAATTCTAATCTTTTTGGCTCTATACACCACCACAATGGATTTGAAATGAAACACACAAGATGAGCTTTAATTTGAGGGTATTTACATCCAAATCAGGTGAACGGTGTAGGAATTACAACAGTTTGTATACGCGCCTCCCACTTTTTAAGGGACCAAGCGTAATGGGACAGTTGGCTGCTCAGCTGTTCCATGGCCAGATGTGTGTTATTCCCTCACTATTCCATTTGCAAGAATCAGATAAAGGGTCCAGAGTTCATTTCAAGTGTGCTATTTGCATTTGGAATCTGTTGCTGTCAACTCTCAATATGAGATCAAAAGAGCTGTCACTATCAGTGAAGCAAGCTATCATTAGGCTCAAAAAAACAAAACAAACCCATCAGAGAGATAGCAAAAACATTAGGTGTGGCCAAATCAACTGTTTGGAACATTCTTAAAAAGAAAGAACGCACCGGTGAACTCAGCAACACCAAATGACCCGGAAGACCACAGAAAACAACTGTGGTGGAAGACTGATGAATTCTTTCCCTGGTGAAGAAAACACCCTTCACAACAGTTGGCCAGATCAAGAACACTCTCCAGGAGGTAGGTGTATGTGTGTCAAAGTCAACAATCAAGAGAAGACTTCACCAGAGTGAATACAGAGGGTTCACCACAAGATGTAAACCATTGGTGAGCCTCAAAAACAGGAATGCCAGATTAGAGTTTGCCAAACAACATCTAAAAAAGTCTTCACAGTTCTGAAACAACATCCTATGGACAGATGAGACTAAGATCAACTTGTACCAAAGTGATGGGAAGAGAAGAGTATGGAGAAGGAAAGGAACTGCTCATGATCCAAAGCATACCACCTCATCAGTGAAGCATGGTGGTGGTAGTGTCATGGCGTAGGCATGTATGGCTGCCAATGGAACTGGTTCTCCTGTAATTATTGATGATGTGACTGCTGACAAAAGCAGCAGGATGAATTCTGAAGTGATCCGGGCAATATTTTCTGCTCATATTCAGTCAAATGCTTCAAAACTCATTGGACGGCGCTTCACAGTGCAGATGGACAATGACCCGAAGCATACTGCGAAAGCAACCAAAGAGTTTTTTAAGGGAAAGAAGTGGAATTTTATGCAATGGCCAAGTCAATCACCTGACCTGAATCCAATTGAGCATGCATTTCACTTTCTGAAGACTGAAGGGAAAATGCCCCAAGAACAAGAAGGAACTGAAGACAGTTGCAGTAGAGGCCTGGCAGAGCATCACCAGGGATGAAACCCAGCGTCTGGTGATGTCTATGCGTTCCAGACTTCAGGCTGTAATTCACTGCAAAGGATTTGCAACCAAGTATTAAAAAGTGAAAGTTTGATTTATGATTGTTAATCTGTCCCATTACTTTTGGTCCCTAAAAATTGGGAGGCACATATACAAACTGTTGTAATTCCTACACCGTTCACCTGATTTGGATGTAAATACCCTCAAATTAAAGCTGAAAGTCTGCAGTTAAAACACATCTTGTTTGTTTCATTTCCAATCCATTGTGGTGATGTATGGAGCCAAAAAGATTGCAATTGTGTAGATGTCCCAATATTTATGGGCCTGACTGTATGCAATGCTGGTGGCTAGTCCTTTGCCTTAGGCTTAAAGTAGTGCTAAAGGTAAAACATATTTTTTACCTTAATGCATTAAACAATATTCCAGTACTTGTACCCCACCTTCTACCATTCCTAAACACTTACCTGTGTCTTCACAGTCACTGGGTCCTCCACGATTTGCCCTACTCTTAGAACTTCCTGGTCTGTTAGCAGCTGGGAGGAGACAGCTGGTCTCCTTTAGGAGTGAATCTCAAAAGATACCCACAAACAGGAGAGGGGGCTGCTGTGGGGATGGGTGAGCGAACCAAAAATACAAACCTTTAAAGAAGCAGCCTATACACAATGTGTTAGACTGGATATCCTTGAATTATAACCTATTCCATTGTACCTTACTGCCTGCATGCAGTGATTTCTGTTCTGATTCCCCCTCCTTAAACTCTTCCTCTCAGCTCCTCTGTAGCTCAGAAGGCAGGCTCTGTAACACAGCAGTGCCTACTCCCAGGGTATAGTAAATACGTGTCACAGAGTTCAAGTAAATGTGTGGGGATCTTCAAAAAGTTAATTTATAAACTTCAACATCATTCAGAGAAATATGAGTAGGCCAGAAATAATTAAAGTACAATGTGGAATTTATTTTAATAATTTTAATTTTTCACCATAGATACACTTTTTACATTTATCCAGAACTCTTACAAAAAATTTGAAAATATATTTCTTTATTATTTTTATATTACACAAGTTACTCATTAGCAACAAATACAAATGATAAATGTATTATGAAAGGCTTCAATAACATTAGAGAAATGAAAATTAGGGCTAAACATCATGGACATGTTTCAGCTGTGCTATCACGTGATTTAAAGTTACCTGTGATTGGAATCTTAGGCCAGCTTCACTTGCACACATTTTGTTTAATTATGAATGGAACCCCAATGCACCAAAGAAAAGCACCTCCAATGTACCTGTGTCGCAGTGCAATGCACAATATGCGATGTGGCATGCTGCATCAGAAAAACAGTGCAGGTGCATTTTCTGGTGTCGTGGTGCATTGGTACCCTATTTAAAAAAAATGGTCTGCCCTAACACAATGTACATTAAAGAGCATTCACGCATCGGACTGGAGCACACAGAGGTTAGTAAGGGCCTAAATGTAAAACAACTGAAGTTAAGGGAAGAAGGCTATATACTTAATAAGACTGTGTTATACAAACGTTATTGGCACAGTTGTGTAACAATCTCACTAATGGAAAGTGTATGATGAGGGCTTTGGGAGACTGGCGCAATTGTCAAGAGAGATCCACGGAATTGGAAAACCAAGTATGATTTTCAATTCATCTCAGCTAATAGGGCAGCAATGATGAGATATCAAACTGCAACTGTGTGATTATAATGTATTTCCTGCTATACACTGAAAATTGGATGTCAGGTAAAAGAAGATCTTCTGTGAATCATTAAGATGATCCAATTCCTATTTGTATGACAGCATTGAAGGAAATATGTCATACAAGGCTGCCACTGCTTACCTCTATTTAAAAATCCTAGTGCCTGGTTCCATACGAGTCATGGACCAAAAAAAAAAAAAAAATATCAGGAAAGTTAAAAAAAAGAGTTCCTATCTTCCTACTTGTTCTTGGTCAATGACTCAAAGTATTAAAGCTAGAGAATAAGCATTACAGACCGGTAATTAGCATTTTCAAAAAGGAGAGGCTGGCAGTGGCAGCTTCCATGTTTTTTATGACTACATAGCATTTATTTAATGTAAGCTGCTAATTACAGAACAAGTGACCAAATGCCATGCAGCTTATCCTATAAAGTTATTTTTACAATTAGCCAGTGACCGAGCAGTTGAAAAGCATGAACACAGTTTAGTTCTTAAGGGGAAAGCGTTAAAATATTGATGCAGATAATTGTTCTGATTAGTGGAATGTATATCATATTTTTGTCTGTGCCCAGTGGCATAGGCTTATCATTTCTACCAGTAGAGGTTATGTAGGAGATGGTGTTTTTAATGTTCTTGCTACTCTGCATTTATTAGAGAAATATGGAATATGGGGGGGGGGGGGGGAGGCTTCTTCTGCATTTATTAGAGAAATATGGAATATGGGGGGGGGGGGGGCTTCTTCTGTACTGTTTGCCCGGCTATTACAGTGACAACATGCTTCCGTACTTTGAGTCACTGTCCTTGAACGGGTATGTAGATCATATGCTTGTTCTGGGTTAGTGACTCGAAGTATTGAAGAAACAGTGTCAGCATGACAGCCAGACCACTAGCATTTCCATAATAAAAAGTCAATAGCAGCTTCCATGTTCTTCTTTAGAAGGGGTTTGTGCACAGAAGGATTACATTGGGCTGCTCTGCTTCTTGTCTCCCAAAGCAAAAATAGAAAAGGTAAAATAACAAGCTTTAATTTAATTGCTCCCCTCTCTAAAATAGTCTCATATCAGACAAAAGATGATTTTTGTATCATTTTAATAAAAATAACAATCTGTTGATTTCAAGAACTGTTGTATGTGCTGAATAATTTCATAGATTACATTTGTAACAAAACAATTGAAAACATGATTTACATTCTGAAAGCTATAAATTATTAGCAGTGCACTTAATGTACATAAGGCTATAGTGACTATAATCTGTTAGCTGTCATCTACTTATTCCAAGAGCATGATGATTGGTTATTTAAAAGAGTTTCAGCAGCAGCTTTATGTGAAAAAGGGACAACAACGCACTGGATTTAAACATATCTGAGGCCCGTAAACTACATTGTAGATTAAGAAATCCTTTGACAGAAAAATGTTTTTTACACACAGCTTTATATTTCTAAGTTTATCTATATGTATAACGGTGAACTGTCATACATAGATAGGAGCAGCGCATGCACTACTTCCATGTATCCTTTCCTTAGTGTTAGTCTTTGGTTGGTGGCCAATGGCCATGGGAACATTTTTTAACAGAAAATTTAATAGGTTTACAAAGCCATTTAGTTCCATACTTTTTCATTCTGATGTTCACTAGAGCAGATTAAGATAGTGAGTTATTATTTATAAACTCTAGTAACCCACCAACTTCCAGTATAGGAAATTTGATCTAGTCATATCACATACATTACCAATCTTATTTTTCTTATGTAAATAGGCATTGCAATAATAATCCTTAAGCTTGTCATATCAACCTGTATCTATATATACACACTTTCAACAATAAATCAATAGTATAAAAAAATATGTTGGAACCAATGAGGCAGAGCACGCCTTAATAATATAATTATATTACATACCTATAACTAGCTTACTATAGTGGTAATGCATATGTTTAGTATTTAGCTATAGCTTTACCTTTCTAAACTGGTGGCCTTGCCTGTTTTTTAGGACCATTCAATGAAGTATGATAGTGTTGTTTTTATTTGCTGTAATTTCTGTGTAATGCTAGTAAGAGACTTTGAGAATTATCGTATCTCTTCCTTTTTCCTAGCTTTGACTTATTTGTCGGTCTTTTGGATAAACGGAATCTTAAAAAATGTCAGACATACTTTATGTGGTACGTGGTTACATACTACGAGGAGCTCTGAAAGCCACAAAACTATGCAAAGCATCCTTTGTCCCCTGTGCATCCTTGTTTCTCAGTGTTATTTCACTGCATAGGGGAACATTGTTTCCAGTGGCGAAAGCATGGATAATATGGGGAGTCAGTGCACAAGAGGTGGTTCCTCTATTTCTTGGATTTCTACGTTTAGCAAAGCTTAACCCTCCCTTTTAGTGTACCCCATGCCATTGGGCAGTCATCCCACCCTGCCCTGTTCATTTGTGCTTTTCTGTTTCCATATTTTCTCACATTTTGGACAACCTCACATCATAGGAGACCATGTTATAATTATCCCATCCATAAATTTTCTTTTCTTTGGGGTTGTAGTCCACCATACTGCCATAGCCATACTGATTCCTAAATGGGACACTGATTTGCTTTTGAACACCAGTACTAGTGTCATAAGCAAAATTGAGTGTAGTGCTAGCGGAAGAATAGCTTCCAAGTGTGTACAGGGTACCACAGGTCATAAATGCATTGGCCACTGAGTTTTTGCGAATTGTGGTTTCCCAGCTCTGTTTCACCTGTAATGTTTTGGGATTTATTTGTGATATAACTATTGATCCTTTAGCTTTATCTGTGCTATAGATAGCCCACAGCCCCTCTTCATCTACAGCCAGATCAATATCAGTATAGCCTCCCCAAGAGTAAGGGTGCTGTCCATGATATCCAGCATCTGGAAGCTCCTTCTGAATTGCAATGGTCTCTGTCTTGAAATCATACTTCACTATGATTCTAGATTTTCGTCGTACATAATAGAGGGAACCTTTGTAGACTACGGCACCATTGCTTTCCATGGAGCGAGGTACTACATAGACCTTGGCTGGATAACCTTTTACTAACTGGTCAAGGTTTTCATACTCAAACACTTGGCGTATATCTGCTCCCACTGTATTGATCCGCCAGATGGTGTCTTGATTAAATGGAGAAACTGGTTCTGGGTCTCTCATCCACACTCCATATTTTCCAGCAATGTTGTCAGCCTTTCGATAAGTACTGGGTTCTCCAACCGAGGTAATCTCACCACAGCTTCCTGAAAGTAGCAGACATAGACCCAATGAGAAAAAAATTCAGACTTTATTGTAAAACTCAGTATTGTTATAAAAAAAACTAGAGTTTTTGATAGTGCTGAAAATCCCAATAAATAATATGTTACCCCAACATTTAATACTCCTGATATGTCTGTTGTACCATGTAGTTGTGCTAAAAAAATATCTTGTTCTCTTTGTAGCTCTTCCTTTGTGTGAAATACCTGCCAGTCCCCCTGCTTTCCTATTTAATATATATGGGATTTATATATATGTTTTTTTAAATATACACACAGTCTCACCAAGAGCTCTGGGCCCTGTACTAATGATTGGGACACGGAACTCCCAATTCTGGGTCACCTGATCGATGTGATAGCCTCTAATTGGCTACCACAGTGATTAGTCACTTTGAAGCCCGCCTCCATGTTTTCTCTCTGTGAATGCATAGAGAAAGAAAAAAAAAAAGTGTGTGTAAAAAAAATTAAAATAATAATAAAAATACCTAGATTAAATTTTGATTTAGGTAAGTGCCAGGGTTAGTGTTTGGGTTAAGGTCAGGGTCAGTATTTTTTTGGACAGAATTTTTTTTATTCATATCAGTGACCGATAGGGTCAGTGTGTTTTTAAGTAGGATTAAAAAAAAAAAAGCATAATGCGCACTATTGTTTCTGGGCTGTACTACAGGTACAAACAACAACTAACATACACCAATGTGGTATTGTTGCGATCATCAGAAGCAGAAGAATTTATTTTGGCTTGTTCTTTGGTGGAAGATTATAGTAGTAGCAAGAAATATACAGCTAAATTTTAAAATATATATATATATATATATATATATATATATATATATATATATATATATATATATATATACTATTTTGGGGCAGTATTCCTTTGATATTAAAAAAAAAAAAAATCAGGAGATGTCTATTACCATTTACCACCAAATGAAAGCCCAATTTGTCCTGAAAAAAAACAAAGTATAATCCACCTGGATGCACAAAATAGTTGTGGTCATTTGTACGGTTATACTAATGCATGGCAAAGTTTTGTTTTAATTTTAAATTTAAAATTTAATTTAAAATTTAAATTTGTTTTACCCTTCGGTGTGGAGGGGTTAAACTAAGTGGTTTTTTTTTTACAAGGTAAGGGTTCACATGTACTTTAACTTTCCCAGAAAAAATTCTCTAAAAGTAACTCTTATGTAAAAGACTCACGGCACCTTATTTAGTTAATATCCCAGTTTTTATAGTATTTTGGAAATGTGAAATAAAGGTTTTAGAAATTTTGCTTAAAGAAATATGGCTAAGTCCAGAAAATGTAATATTCTTACCACCCATTTTAGTATTCTGCAAACTCTGAACAGTTGATTGGTTTTCTGCGATCATTCTTGAAGCTGGAAGGGCTGTAAGCTCTGACTTCAGCTCCTGGGGTCCCACACCATCTGCACCCCATCGAGACACTATAAAGTGAAAATCCATAATAAATAAGCAATCTTAATTTGTGATCACCAATAACAGTCCTTTATTACTGTAGCCACACTTACTAAGTACATTCAGATTTGTTGTTGCTTCTTTTAGTGTTATTTGCATTTTCTTTTTGGTAACACTGTAATAGTTTTTCTATTTGTTGCCTGACACTATTACAGAAATACAGCTGTCTAGGGCAGTGTTTCCAAATCCCTCCTCTACTAATAACCCCCCAACAGGTCATGTTTTCAGAATGTCCTTCATCTTGCAAAAGTGACTTGAATTTCTGTTGCCGGCTCAGTAATTACTGCAGCTGCACACACTGAGATGGATCATGAACACATGAACTGTTGGGTTTAGGGCTCATTCACACCTATGTTGATTATGCAGAGCGAAGCAATGCTCATTAGCACGCCTATAGCATTTATGGTGTGTTTATGATGTGTTTTCATTGTGTTTATGACGTTTTGAAAAAGCTTTAAGAATGCATGATAAATGCACATAAAAGTGTTGCTTTTCTAGTGGGAAGTGCTTAAGGGGAAGTGATGTAGAGGAAACTATCTACTGTGAGGTGTGGCTAGGTTATGGTTTGACAGCAGACTTGTATGTGAATTCTCTGCAAGATGGATTCATATACTTTGATCTCTTTGACACTTGGCTTGGTCCATCTCAGTTTTGCTGAAAGAAAATGACTTGCCACCGGTAATAATGCTCAACGTCTCTGCTCCTACCTGGCACTGCCAGTATTGCTGGCTTGATGCTTTTGCCTCCACACAGAAGTAAATGGTGTTACCACACAGCTATTCTGGAGCTGCTCTGTCCTAGCTCTTTATTTCCCAGGGCATTCTGGCATACAGGAACCTCCATTGTCTCTCCCCCAATGCCCAGCTAACACTTTATAAATGCAGTTATATAACATTTCCATTAAAATCAATGGAGGCGGCTGACAAGTCAGTGCCTGATGGAGGGGACATGCTGCTTAGTTTTCAACTTGATGCAACACAACTCCACCTCTCCTGTGTGAACAGCACTGTGTGGTACCCAATGTTATTTTCATGGCATGCATTGAAGGGCAGTTATGAGGCTTTAAAAATGCTGCATAAACGCAAGGTATTGACATGTGTGAATGAGCCCTTACTTGAAAACTGGAGAAGAGAAGGAATTGGGAGGCCATTCTCAACCTTTTCAACACAGCGGAACACTTGTAATCCCTTTCCGATCTCAGGGAACCCATGCTTAACATTACTATAGCCAAAACGTATGATACATTAGTATGATGATCACTGGGAAGAATGCTCCTTACATTTCTGGTCATTGAGAAGAATCTCTCCCTCAAGCCTAGTACACACTGTGAGGTTTCTTTTGTCCCCCCCCCCCAACCGTTCTTACAGGGGGATGTCCCCCCACCCCCACCAGAACATTTCAGTCAGCTCTCTCAGCCATTGGCTCAGAGCACTCACTGGGACTCAGTTGGCTGCTTCTTTTCCAGTATGCACGTCAGAGACCGGCTTGTGTGGGACTGGCTGGCATACACACGGGTCGAAGGTCGGCCGTTTTTTTTTTTTTTTTAACCAGCCGATGTCTACCGACATTCGACCTGTGTATACGGGGCTTAACAGATAGCTAAAAAGATCATTGTTTTCAGAGTGAACTTCTCTGAAAGGCAGAAACTGCTCATTGTTTAAGGAACCCCAAGCAACCTCTGGAGGAACCCTGGTTGGCAGTGTTTCTCTGCCTTTTTTTTTAAGCTAAGGCACCCTTTAAATTTATGCACAATCTTGAGGCACCCCATTCTAAAATGTAAAAAACTAAATAAACTGTTTTACATAATGCAGCAATATCCACACATGTAAGACACCCAACATTAGGGTTGATTTATTCACTTATTCTTCCAAAGCAAGTACACTTTCGCACACTGGTACTGACTAGTATTCCGATATTTCTCTTCCTTAGTTTCTCCCCCTCACTTAGCTAATATGACCCCCAGTGCTGACGGAAAGGGTGGGGGAGGGGCAAACAAGGATGCTGTGCAGGTGCCTGATGTCCCCCTTATCAACTAAGGACATAATTTGTTGTTAGAACGCCAGTGGGGGGAAGTTGTAATGGTGCACAATGAAAACATGTGGCTTTCTGTAACTACAACTCAATGTTTATCCACCTGCTGGCTTGTATACAATTTTTGGGCAATTTTTAGGCTTTTTGCCAAGGCACCCCTGAAGAAACCCGAAGGTAACCCAGGATGCCTGGGCGCACTGGTTCAAAAAGGCTGGTCTGGGATATAATGGGAATTCTAATGCAATCGGAAAATTCTTTTTGATAAAAAGTTTGAAATTGTAGTAAATATTTACAAATATGAAACATTTATTATTTTTTTACTGCTGACTGTATAGTTTTTCTAAAGTCCTATTGTACAGTGATATGTAGCTATAACTAAAGCAGCAATGTGAAAACACAATTTCTTTTTGACATATACATGTAAGTATCTCAGTGAACCTGATAAACATGACCCCACTATACAAAGATGAATGAAGCCAGGTAAAGAAAGAGTGAAGCCAATTCTAATACTGAAAAGGCATGTGTGACCACTCCACAAAACCTATCAATACAGTAAACTTACAGTCTGCAGTTCCATCTCTTGCTACTATAGGGGGTGTTCTACCTCCACCTCCAAGAATTTCAGCTGGTGACGGTCCTGTAAAAATCAGAGCATAACAAAACATAATTTACGCTTCTGAAAGGACTCCGAAATGTTTATGTACAGTTTGGAAAAGTGAAACTGTTGATATCATGAAATAAATATAGTTTGATAAAAAATTTGTCTCCATACCTAAAGCTGCTAACCTTCAACCCCATTGGTCTCCATGGCCTGCCAACCACATTAGCCTGTTCTTTGTATCTGCCTTGCTTTAAAATACATTTATAATGTTTTTTCTACTATGTTGTGTTAAGAGGTAAAAAATCCTTTTTTTCTTTGCATATAGATGTGAAATATTTTTTTTTTCTATTTGCAACCTTCAGCTGGAACACTAGGCTCCTTTTCACTTGTTTGCCAGACTAATAACAATCAATAGGCAGCACTAACTTTACCCAATGAATACTTCACTATTGTTTCACATTAGATGCCTGTATCAATATCAATTTCATGTGCCACTTTTTCTTATGCACCTTGCAGCTCCTAGTCTTATTTGGGCCAATAACCATACAATATAAAAAAAAAGAGACCCAGAGTGCAGTGGCACAGTAAAGATAGTATGACCTGTAAAACAATGAGTCTTGAAAATATACTCTCACAAGTTTTGTAAGCAAAAATATAAAAAAAAAAAAAAAGGTGGCATAGGGTACATTATACGCTGCTCAAAAAAAAAAAAATGAAAAATTAAAGGAACACTTTGAAAACACATCAGATCTCAATGGGGAAAAATATCATGCTGGATGTCTATACTGATATGGACTGGGTAATGTGTTAGGAAGGAAAGGATGCCACATTATTTAATGGAAATAAAAATGATCACCCTACAGAGGGCTGAAATTAAAAACACCCTAAAAATCAAAGTGAAAAAAAAATGCAGCAGACTAGTCCATTTTGCTAAAATTTCATTGCAGCAACTCAACATGGTACTCAATAGATTTTATGCCCCCCCCCCCCCCCCATGCTTTTATGCATGCCTGACAATGTAAAAATGCCAATCAAGCTGCACAGTGCCAGGCAATGAGCACAGGTCCTACTAGAGAATGTTGGACCCTCAGGACACCATCCTGATTGTTTGATCAGACACTCACACCAGTGGTTTGCTGGAGGTCATTTTGTGGCAGTGCTCATCCTGTTCCTCCTTGCACAAAGGAGCGAATACTGGTCTTGCTGACGGGTTAAGGACCTTCTGCGGCCCTGTCCAGCATTCCCAGAGTAACTGCCTGTCTCTTGGAATCTCTTCCATTCTCTTGAGACTGTGGTTGGAGACGCAGAAAATTTCCTGGCAATGGCACATATTGATGTGCCATCCTGGAGGAGTTGGACTGCCTGTGCAACTTCTATAGGGTCCAAGTGTTGCCCCATACTACCACTAGTAACATTGACCCTAGCCAAATGCAAAACTAATAAAAAAAAGTCCGAAAAAATGAGTAGGGAAAAAAATCCATTCTTTTTGGGAGGTCGTCTCATTGTTGCCCATCTAGTGCTCATGTTGTTAGTTTCATTAACACCAAAGCAGCTAAAACTGATTAACAACCCCCTTTGCTACTTAACTGACCAGATCAATATCCCAGGAGTTTAACTGACTTGATGCTATACTCTGATTAAAAAGTGTTCCTTTAATTTTTTTGAGCAGTGTAAATTTAGACCTGCATTCCTTCGTATCACCAAAACTTCCTTCCTTGCGATACTACACCTGGCAGAGCTCCAGGGTGCCTTGACACAAATGCGTTTCCAGAGTCACACCCTCTTCCTCAGCGCTGACAGTAATCATACACACCTTCCTTAAAGCAGAACTCCTCCTCTCTTGCAGGCAGTATGTGCAAGACAAGAGTATGGAGGATAAGACAATGGGCAGTATCTGTTGTAGAGGAGTCCAGATGAAGAACAGGGGGCAGCATGCACAGGAGAGCATTGTGGAAAATATTTTATGCAACAAGTACAACCATCGCAAACACATAAAAAAGACAATTGAATGCCAGCTGAACACTTAGAGGAGACGTGACCTTTGAGATAAGCAATGCAAAATAAAGTGCAGCGCAAAAATTAAGACCAATCAAAATATAAGTAAGAATGAAAATGAAAATCAGAAAATTTTAAAGTCCAAAGGATTCTGAAAAACCCAGAGAGCAGCAGATACATCAACGTGGGGAAACTGAGATCCAAGAGCAGAGTGTGAGTGACAATCCCTCTACCAACGAGTATCCTCTGGCTGCAGCTGCTGCAGGGCACAGGGGGATCATTTCAGGATGGGGAGTGGGTGGCCATAAATATGTCCCTTCTGATCCCTTTCTTTCATGAATAAACACCAAGAGCGATCAGTATCAATCACTCACTTTGTTAAGTCATAATTGAAGCAGAGTAATCTGTGTTTACTATGATTTAGTTTGTGAATGAACAGGGAGCCTCTTTACAGAGTGCTTCCTGTTCATTCATTCTGCAGTGAAGCTGAGGCTGATGAGTAAGGATTGAGGAATCTATATCCTCAGTCCCTTTCTCTGTCTCAGAAGTGAGATATCAATGGTATGTTTAGACCACTGATATCCTACTAAAGCCCCCCAAACAGGGCTGGCAAAAAAATAAAAAATAAACAACATTGTAAAAAATAATTAAAAAAATAAATAATAATAATAATGGGCTAGTTCACTCTAGCTTTGAAGTGTGATCTTTAGAGAGCATTTGACAGGAGCTGAGGAGGCATTGTATCGCTTCCTCACCGCCTGCTTTAACCCCTTTAACTCTGCACTAGCGCAATGCACGTGGTTGTTGAGCGCTTGCAGAACAGCACCATTCACTTGATTTTAAAAGAGTCATCTAGGCCAGTGATGGCAAACCTTGGCACCCCAGATGTTTCAGAACTACATTTCACGTGATGCTCATGCATTCCGCAGTGTAGTTGAGCATCATGGGAAATGTAGTTCCAAAACATCTGGGATGCCAAGGTTAGCCATCACTGATCTAGGCTATTGCCATATACATATACAGTATAGCTGTACTGGGCTTTGAATGAAGACTTCTATAGGAGAAGGAAGCTGGAAGCAGGGGGGGGGGGGGAAGTGTCAGTGTAGCTGGAAGTTCTCTGGGGTCTCAACTCATAGTCTACAATGATCATAGTACAGGCAACCACACTAAGTCTACGTTTTCCACTAGTGCGTTCCCATCTATGTGACTTTGAAAATCAGCGACCTTGAATAGGTACCTGCACTATTTTGATGCAACTTTGATCCAAAGAGTGTAACGTTGGATCAGAGTCGCATAAAAGTTGCACTTTAAATCGCAATTGTGGAAACATAGACTAAAGCTCCATTTCCACTAGCGCATGACAAATTTGCATGACTCTCTCAGGAGAAGCTGCTGGCCTAAACAAGGCTATCTAAACAGGAGGATATCATGGTGAAGGATAGGAGGGATGGGGGTGGGGCTGGGCAGGTCTAGGCATGCCTGTCTAAGAAAGATCGACAACCTTATCAGGAAGTGAAACAAAGCTTATCAAATTCAGATAACAGGAAATTGAATTGTCAGTGAAGAACAAGAAGAAGCTGTTTGTCCAGCTTAGATAAGACTTTCTAAGCTACACAAGCAGCTAGGCAGAAAATGAATAATATCAAAGATAAAGATATTTAACATACTATTAATAGGAAAATTAAAATTTTTGACTGGAGTTTCCCTTTCATTCATTGGAAAGTCCTGGCCTGAGAATCGAGAATGTGCCACCATGCTCAACCATCCATATTCCTCTGGGCACATATTATCTTAAGAGTCAATTGAATACAGTTTCAAATGTGTACCCTGTCATACAAAAGGTTTTCACCTCAGAACTGTTTTGTTCTTTTGACTCCATCAGTGTCATTACAACGTATTGTTACTGAAAAAAGCTAACCTGCCCTCTTCTACAACAATTTAGGGCTTTGGTCTACAGGACACCCCAAATCAACTTTGAACTAAGGCCTGGTTCACACCTATGCATTTTTGAGCGCATTTTCTGTTTCGCAGAAACACACTACAGTCCATTTAACATGGTTTCCTATGGATCGTATTCACATTAGTGCATTTTATGGAAAAGGCTAGGGACTTTTTTTCTGGTTTTTGATTCCATAGACTGCAATGGATCAAAGACGTGTATTGAAAAATGCAAAATGCACCTGGAATATGCAAACTGCAACTTGCATTGGTGTACACTAGGCCTAAGTGTGATCTACAGCTTTGTTTTCCAGTTCCACCTAGGTATCTCTGCCAGATCTATAGTCCTCTTTGTGGCAATCTCTTGAGAGTTTATCATGATGACCTATAATTCTGCTTTGACTATTATCTACAGCCAAATTAAAGAGGAACTTCATCTCCCTATTATTTATTTATTTTTAATTCCCTGCTTATTTGATGCTAAATTTGATGATTTAGCAGATCCAGCATTGTCCTGTTGAGATCCACTTCTCTGCAGCCCCCGCTCAGGTCCCGTGCTATAATTTTCTCCTGTGACATCATCAGGAGGCTGACGTGTCTTCTGGGTTCTCTTTCACTAGGCCTGCTCCCTCCTACCTTAATAAATGGAATCATGTGCAGTGCACCAGCTGCCTCTTAGATATGTGATAAGGCACCAGGGGAACTGCACATCATCCGCCTAGGTGAGGAGCGGGAATGGGGGCATGTAGGTCCAAACTTCTATAAGAAAAAAAGTAAGCAAGCAAAAAAGAAAAAAAAAGAGCTTGCTGTGGTGGTGAGGAGAAGATTTGGAAAAAAGAAAACCTAATTTTCAGGTTGAAGATCCTTTATAATATCAAACGAGGCCCAAGGCAGGTAACCTGCATACACCCTGTTCACGTATTCCAGTCTCACCCTCTGTCTTCAACACTCTGAGCCAAAAACCCAAAACAAGAATGTAAAATGTAGTAGCCAAGCAACTGACATTTCAGAAGGAGGCCAACAATGGCAACCTTTGTTTCTCTTAGGAGAAGTTTATTTTTCATAAAATGTAATACAATTTTTTCTATTTAAATGAAAATAGTAAGATTCTTAGATGCTCAAACAACAGGAAACATAAGGGAAAAGAAAAATTTAAAGGAAGGGAACTGAAGTTGAGACAACGTGGTCTGCTTGCTTCGCAATACCAGTATTTTTATTAACTATGGCTTCTAAAGCAGTCACTTCTGTCTGTCCCTAATGTGCAGTTGGGAGTCAAAGCAGTGAACTAGTTTTATGCTTTCTCGCACTATCTGTGGCATGAAGTATAAAATTCAACTTAAATTGTTGAACATTGCTTCAGTTCAACTGGAAAAAAACAAAGGACACTAAATTCTGTTATATGTTTTATACTTAAAGGTTAAGTTCACCTTATACAGAAAATATACAGTACAGTGTTAAAAAATAGCGCTACACCATAAAATGTGAACATAAAAAAAAAAAAACGCAAAAAAAAAAAGGGAAACTAGTAAGTGAAAAAATATAGAATACACCAAAGGCAGCACAAATTTTCCTATAACAAGTATGATATATAAGAAAATATGTATATATGCATCCTTAACTACTTGCCGCCCGCCCGCCGTCAATTGATGGCGGAGCGGTGCGACCATTATCCTGGGAAGACGTCATATGACGTGATCCCAGGAATGCAGGGCAGGCGCGCGATCGCGAGCGCGCCGCCCTGCACTGCTGGTGTCGGGGTGTCCCAGTGACACCCCCCGTCACCGGCAGGGGGGAAACAGCCAATGGGCGTGGCTGTTTCCCACGTGATCGGCTGTGTTCCAATGACACAGCCGATCACAATGGAGGCGCCCGGAAGATGACCGCGCATGCGCGATCGGGAGCGCGCAGCGCGGTCATGTCGGTGGCACTGTGTTCCGTAGGAACACAGCTGTCACCGGCAGTAGTAAACAGTCACTGACAGTGACTGTTTACTATGTGATCGGCTGTGAATCCATTCACAGCCGATCACAAAATGTAAACAAAGAGCAGTAACTGACTGTTACTAGCTCTTCTCTCCTCATACAGTTTCCAGTGTGAGGGGAGAAGAGCTAGAAACAGTGAGTTACTGCTCTGTGTACCTGCAAAAGTAAAATCACAGTAAAATCACACTAATAAATGTCCCCACACAGTCCTCAGCCCTCCCCCCAATGTCACCTGTCACCCAACAGTCACCTCATCAGTGCCCAGAAATTGACACCCATAACGTTCACATGTGAGCGCAGCGATCGCAGGCAGAATCACCGCGATTCTGCCCGCGATCCGGAAATCATTGCAAATTGCGGGACACCTGTGCGTTGCCCGTTTTTTGCAATAGCACCCCAAACGCTGTGCGATGTTGCCGCCATTTCCGCCTGCCGAATCGCGGTAACATCGCGCAAACATCGCATGACGCCCAAAAAAGGTACAAGGGCTTCTTTGGGGCGTCATGCGTTGTTTGTGTGATGTTACCTCGATTCGGCAGGCGGAAATCGCTGCAACATCACACAGCGTTTGGGGTGCTATTGCAAATCACGGGCAACGCACAGGCGTCCAGCGATTTGCAATGATTTCTGGATCACGGGCGGAATCGCAGTGATTCTGCCCGCGATCGCTACGCTCACATGTGAACATAGCCTAAAGTTCACCGGTCACCAGAGACTGCCATCAGTACCGCCGTGCACCATCGCCCGTCACCTGTCACCCAACAGTGACCATCGCCCGTCACCTGTCACCCCATCAATCACCGTCACCTGTCACCCCATCAGTCATCGTCATCTGTCACCCTATCAATCATCGTCACTTGACACCCCATCAGTGATCGTCACTTGTCACCCCACCAATCATCGTCACATGTCACCCCGTCAGTGATTGTCATCTGTCACCCCATCAATCATCGTCACTTGTCACCTCATCAATCATTGTCACCTGCCACCTCATCAATCATCATCACCTGTCACTTCATCAATCATCGTCACCTGTCACCCCATCAGTCATCGTCACCTGTCACCCCATCAGTCATTGTCCCCTGTCACCCCATCAGTCATCGTCACCTGTCACCCCATCAGTCATCGTCACCTGTTTGCCATATACATGCAATCACTTACCGACCGCCTAACGACTATATGCGTCGGCCATTAAAAGCTAAATACTGGGGTTATGGTAGCAGATAGCCCCCATAACCCCGGTATTTTTTGAAACGGCGGGCGGTCGGCTTTCAGATAAGGATGGTCCCAGTGGCGGATTCGCCGCGGAATTACCCTTACGGTGCAGGGTAAGAGGTGCCCCCCCCCCTCCTGCCGCGTCCCAGACGTTTTCCCAGCTTACCGGACCCGCCGGCAGCGGGGAAAAGTATCCAGTCCCGGATCCTCAGAGACAGGAAGTCGAGTGAGGGCAAGATGGCCCTCACTCGACTCTATGGTCTTGGAGGACCGGAGCTACGTCAAAAGACGTTGCCTAGCAACCGGTTTAAAGGGCCGCTTTTTTTTTTCTTTTTTTTTTTCCTCTTTCAACAATTTTTTTTTTTCTTTTTTAGTGTAGTTGTGAGGTGTGAGGTCTTTTTGACCCCAGATCTCACAATAAAGAGGACCTTTCATGCCTATTTCTATTATAAGGGATGTTTACATTCCTTGTAATAGGAATAAAAATGATCAAAAATTTTTTTTTTTTAAACTGTGTAAAAATAAAAAAATAATAAATAAAATAAATAGGAAAAAAAAAAATTAAAGCGCCCTGTCCCCGTTAGCTCGCGCGCAGAAGCAAACGCATACGCAAGTCCCGCCCACATATGTAAACGGTGTTCAAACCATACATGTGAGGTATCGCCGCGATCGTTAGAGCGAGAGCAATAATTTGAGACCTAGACCTCCTCTGTAACTCTAAGCTAGTAACCTGCAGAAATTTTTAAAATGTTGCCTATGGGGATTTTTAAGTACCAATGTTTGGCGCCATTCTGTGAGCATGCGCAATTTTAAAGCATGACATGTTGGGTATCTAATTACTCGGCGTAACATTATCTTTCACATTATGGAAAAAAATTGGGCTAAATTTACTGTTTTCTTATTTTTTAGTTCAAAAAAGTGAATTTTTTTAAAAAAAATCGCATTTGGAAGACTGCTGCGCAAATATGGTGTGATAAAAAAAATTTGCAACTATCTCCATTTTATTCTCTAGGGTCTCTGCTAAAAAAAATATATAATGTTTGGGGGTTCCAAGTAGTTTTCTAGCAAAAAAAATGATTTTAGCTTGTAAACACCAATACTCAGGAGGAATAGCAGAATGTATTTTGGGGTGCAATTTTTGCTATGTACATGCTATGTGTTAGAAATATTGCATAAATGGACAGCTTTGTGTAAAAAAAAATGTGTTTTCGTTTTCTTTCCACATTTTCCAAAAACTTGTGGAAAAAAATGACATATTCAAAAGACTCATTATGCCTCAAAAATTATACGTTGGGGTGTTTGCTTTCCAAAATGGGGTCATTTTATGGGGGTTTCCATTGTCCTGGTGCTCCAGGGCCTTCAAAAGTGCGATAGGTTGTCAGGAAATTATATGTGTAATTTATGCTCCTAGAATGCCGGACGCTACTACTTGGATGTTAGGCCTCTGTATGTGGCCAGGCTGTGAAAAAGTCTCACACATGTTGTATCGACATACTCAGGAGGAGTAGTAGAATGTGTTTTGGGGTGTAGTTGCAAGTATACATGTGCTGTGTGAGAGAAATAACCTGTTAATACGGCAATTTGTAAAAAAAAAAAAAAAAAAAAATCTTCATTTTGCAAAGCATTGTGGGAAAAAATTACAACTTCAAAAAACTAACCATGCCCCTTATTAAATACCTTGGAATGTCTACTTTCCAAAAAGGGGTCATTTGGGGGGTATTTGTACTTTCCTGACTTTTTAGTGTCTCAAGAAATGAGATAGGCCTTCAGTACATCAGGTGTGGTCAAGTGTGAGCAATTTTCAATGATTCGCACCATAGCTTGTGGACTCTATAACTTTCACAAAGACCAAATAATATACACTTACTTGGGTTACTTTTAACAAAGATAAGTAGCAGTATAAATTTTGGCCAAAATTTGTGAAGAAAAATTACTAATTTGCAAAATTTTATGACAGAAACAAAGAAAAATGCGTTTTTTTCACGATATTTTCAGTCTTTTTTTATTTATAGCACAAAAAATAAAAAACCCAGTATTGATCAAATACCATCAAAAGAAAGCTCTATTTGTGTGAAAAAAAGGACGCAAATTTTGTATGGGTACAGTGTTGCATGAGTAATTCTCAGTCAAAGTGTGAGAGCGCTGAAAGCTGAAAATCGGTCTGGGCAGGAAGGGGGTGAAAGTGCACTGTAGGCAAGTGGTTAAGTAAAGAAAGACAAATATGAAAGTCATATGTGAATGATGAGAAAATAGCCTATGCAGCCAAGGGGCCCCAGTAGGTATTAAAAAGCCATGCAGCTTTGTAAAATGTTCAGGAAATTCATTACCATACCTGTAGACCATGTGGACCCCCTGGAAACCTGGGCAAAAAACTTCCAGTGGGCAATCCCAATGTCCTGCCTTGTTGCTAAAACGTGAAAACCGTTGGTGCTAACTCCTGCAATGATGGGAATGAGCATCTAAAGGTTTCACATCCTAGCAAAAAGGCAGGACTGGGGTCTCTTGACCTTCCATTTCCTGGAAGAGATTCACTTTGTCTTTAATATTCAGTGCAAGCAGCCCAAACCAGAGTGTCTTCCCATGTACCAACTGCTCAGTAGGATCGGGCAGGACTGATGGCCTACTGTAGGTCACCAAACTAGAATATAGGCAGGCCATACCTGCCAAAAACTGAGGTTTCATTAAATAATGTTCCTGAGATGTGAAAATAGTTGCATTTTACTCCTGTATTGTTGATAGTAAGCATCCAAAGGTTTTCACCTCCTAGCAACAAACAGGACTGGGGCCCCTTTACTGCATAGGCCATTTTCTGGAAAAAATGAACTTAGCCTTTAATATTCAATGAAAGCAGCCCAACACAGAGTTCCTTCCCATGTACCAACTGCACATTAGGAGAGGGTAAGAGTGATGGCCTAATGCAGCTCACCACACTGGAACACTGGCAGGACACATTGGCCACTGAGGTTCTCTTCCTTAATGGGACATAATTAAGATTAAAGAAACTATTTTAGGTCCGTGTGAACAAAATGTATTAGAGCCAAGTTTCCCTTTAAACAGTAGATACAGACTAACTACAGACCAATGTTTTAGAAGACACACATTTCTAGCTTAATCCACTTTGTTAAATGGTGTTTTCTGTAAAAATATGTGTATGACAAATTGCCATTATGTTGGGGATATATGGCATGTTTTTAATTAATTATATTTCAGCCAGGTGACTGCTTTTATACAGTTTCACTTATAGCAGTGTGGTCTGGCAAGAAGCTAAATGAGCCTTGTGTGAACTTATGATGCCCTTTAAATCTGTGGAATTCATATGTTCATTATCAGACCATAAATACTTTGCGGACACCAGAAACCTGGGTCCCTTTAGGTATGTCCTGTCTCATGTTACTAATCCTTGCAACCTAATGAATATGTTGTCACTTAAAAAGGACTAGGAAGCAGGTCATGATCTTTCTGGCATAACTTTGTGGTCAGTCAGCCTTACTGGAAAAAAAAAGGGGGCATCCTTAGTGAAGAGCAGGATACTGTCACAGAATTGACACTAGGGCTTACATCTTCCTACATTTCAATGGATCCAGAAACTGGTGTTTTTTTTTTTGTTTTTTTTTTGAGGTTTCTTATTCTATGGTCAAAGTATTCAGAAAACAGCCCGACTCATTTAATTATCAAAGTTGTCCTTGAAGCATAAATGACAGATGTCATACATTAAGGGATGTCATTTAAAAAAAAAATGGTATTCTTAATATATACATAAATCTGATCATATGAAAATGTATGCAAGGTAATATGTATTGTGCATGCTTTAATTAGAGGTAAACTTCAGAAATGATTTGTATTGCACACTTACATTATTCTAGCATGGCACAATGGGGCTGATTTACTAAAACTGTAAAAAAATATTTAGAGCGCAGACTGCGAGCCTAGCCTTCTTGTCCAACATCATGAAGAATGGTCAAACATTTCCATAGACACACTCCTAAACCTTGTGGACAACCTTCCCAGAAGAGTTGAAGCTTTTATAGCTGCAAAGGGTGAGCCAACTCAATATTGAACCCTACGGACTAAGACTGGGATGCCATTAAAGTTCATGTATGTGTAAAGGCAGGTGTCCCAATACTTTTGATAATATAGTATAGACAGACATCAAGCATTTTCACAAGGAGGCTTGCAAAGGCAGCCCCCTACTTCTCTTGTGACAAAGTCACTTTAAGCAGGCATGTGTTTGCGTATGTTGCAACTGGAGAAACTACATACAGGTTGAATTGCATACCCATGTGTTTTATTATTCTTATGGTAAAACGCAAAACATCCCCTATTTAACAGTCCTAAAACTTGCATGTGTTGATACCTTTTGATTTCCAAACACTTGGGAGAATAAAGAGTTGAGTAGCCAGAGCAAATTGTTGTGTATTTGCATAGGAGCTGGAGCCAGAAAATGCAGGCACAAATCTAAACCACTTGTGAATGTAGTCACTTCCAGAGGTACATACATTAACTCTTTTACTGAAACCAAAACATTTCTCACTTATACTGAAAACCATTGTATTGATTTTGTGATTTTTTATTTTTATTATTCTTCCCCATTTAACTCAGGAAACAGTCATGTTTGTACTATTACTGTAATTGTGACTTGTATTTTAGATGTGCTATATGCTAAACAATTGCGGAGCATAAAAACATTTGCAGAAGCAAACATTTAAGTATATTTCTAAAAGGTATATTCAGTGTAATCAGTTGAGATGAATGTAAGGTTTGTGATATAAAAAAAAAGACATATCATCGTAATTGATACAGTAGGTAAGTGATGACAGATCGATAAAACTAAGATCCATGCTATATAACACACTCTAATTCATTACAGCCAAACAGAATTCACCCCTTTTTTCACATAATATAATATGTGTTTGGTCACTGGGAAATCATATTTTTTGCACTGTTCTACTTTATGAAGATCTAATAATTTGGTGGCTAGCAAACTGGAACTAATCAACCGCTTGTAAAGGGTTGATATTCCTAGGCTACTGTCTAGTTCTTCTGGTCTGGAAACCCAAATGCAGATGAAAAATGTTTTTTGGCATCCCTTTTTATGGTAATTGCTAAATATTCTGTTGGCAGCTACTTCATTTGGTGTCCTAAAGTAACCGCAAACTGACAAGTGAGATTCTGGAAATATGGCTCAATAATACTTAAAACTGTAAAACAATTAAAGAATGGCTGTTCTGCACTAATCTGGTTAACTAGTACTCTTGCATATGTTGTCAAGTTGCCAATGTGGTACATAAACAGGCTTTGACATCGTTCCCTTGCATTAAGGTACCATAATACTTTTATGCTTTGGTGTGGTGTACAGGTTGTAGTCAGGATAAAGTTTGCCGCCACATTTCTGGCAGTATACCAATTCACCAGCACGTTTATTGGAGGTAGTGAAGTATGAGAATGTACCTTCTACTTTAAAGGGTAAATTTGCAGAGGATTAGAAACAAGGAGAAGTGTGGAAAAATAAAGATAATTCATATAATCCCTACCGGCTACCCTATTTGCAGCTCCAAACATATTTTTTCATATATAACTTTGAAAACTAGTTACCTGCTTGTATTACACTGTATAAAAACTTTGCAAGTCTTAAATCAGGGGTTCAATTATTGTCGCCTTCTTTGGCTGACTTTTCCAAGTTTTTTACAATTCCATAATAATTTGAAATGAAAGAAATATAGGGATTGATTTAACAAAACTGGAGAATGCAAAATCTGGTGCAGCTCTACATAGAAACCAATCAGCTTCCAGGTTTTATTGTCAAAGCCCAATTGAGCTGAAAGCTGAAGTTAGAAGCTGATTGGCTACCATGCACGGCTGCACCAGATTTTGCACTCTCCGGTTTTAGTAAATCAACCCTAAAGTGTGTTGTTATTCTGGACTTACCTTGTCTTGGTGAAACCTGCTGATCCCTGTTCCTTGATAACTCGGTAACAGGTGGACATTGTTGTTGTACCCTCTCTAGTCTCTCGGTTAATCTTTGTTTTTCTTCTTCCAAAGATGACTTTTCCTTCAAGAGGTCAGAATAGGCCATTTCAAGACTCATCCTCTGTCCATCCCATTCATCCTTTTGCATTCTTAATGAGTCCAGCTCCTTCTGATTATCTGTCCATGATTGAGGTGAAGAAGTGGCTTGTTGTAGGTCTTTCCCTCCTAAGAATTGATTCACCATCTTCTCCAACAAGCTGACCCTCGTTTGTAAGGCAGCTATCTCTTGGGTACGGGCTGCATTGTCACGTTGAAGCTCCCTAATAGATGTCATTGCTTCTCCAGGTTCAGTACAGCTTCCTTCTGAAAGACTGGGCACTGTGAAAGTATATGTACATTGCCCTTGGCGATCAGTGGCTCTTCGGAATGGAGGACTCCCTTGTGCCAGGCAAAATACAAGTGGCACCAAAATATGAAGGGTGAAAAACCCCATGTTGCTGCACTGAGATTTGTTGATGCTTAATATGTGTCCAAAAAGACAAACTGTTCCTAAAACACAGTTAAGATAGACTAACTAAAATAAGTTTCTCTGTATGGGACTGCTCACCTCAGCATCTCCTTTATACACTTAGCATGGATGAGGGATGGGGTGGAGGCGGGCCTAGAAGAGGGGGATAGATAAAATGACAAGAATCTTCCAGACTCTTGCGTCTCAGCTGTGGAGTGACACTTTGCCTGGAGCCAGCTCATATTGCAGCCTCTTGCTGCTTAGTAGTCGCTGCTTTCAAGAAGGCTAAATCAACATGTAAACATATCCAGCCAGTTATATCATTACTGACAGACCAGCAGCAGGATTTAACTTACTAAATCCCACAGCCTGCTAAGTATTTTAATTATTATTGTAGGGCATGATTTAATATTTTTATAGTAAATTCCATTTCAGAAAGATTTTTGGTAATGTACTAAAGAAAATGTCTAAACTTGATTCCCCCCCCCCCCCCCAAAGATGAATAAGACCTGGTTGCAATTTAAGATCTGTACAAACAAACAAAAAATAGAACAAAAATGTATTTCTCAAGTTAAAAGCACATATTATATATTATAAGAAAGTGCTAGCTGCCGCTGTCATCCTGGTCCTTTGGCTTTAGCACTTTCTGAGTTTCTAACCCAGAACAAAAGTGCAAATATGGAGTTAAACCCCAATTTTTGGAAGGATTTTCTGCTATGGCAGATTCTTAAAGCGGGGTTCCAGCCTTTAACCACTTGCCGATCAGCCATAGTATATATACCGCGGTAGGTCAGCTCTATTGCACGAAACTACGTACCTGTACATTATTTTGTGCAATAGCCAGCAGAGGCATGCACTGATTGGCCACAGGGGGAGCCAATCAACAGGTCCAGCGGCCGCGATGTCTGCCAGCCACCCGTGATCGCCCCCCGGAGAGGTAGAATGGCGATCTGCCGATTTAAACAAGGCAGAACGCCGTTATGTCAGGGATGAACACAGTGATCTTGTGTTCTTGCTAAACAGGAACATGGATCTCTGTGTCTATCCAGTGAGTCCATCCCCCACACAAAAAGCATCCCCTAGGGACACACTTAACCCTTTGATCGCCCCTGATGTTACCCCTTCCCTGCCAGTGTCGTTAGTACAAGTGTCAGTGCATATTTTTAGCACTAATTACTGTAATAACGTCAATGGGTCCAAAAATTGTCAAAAGTGTCAGGTGTCTGATTTGTCTCACCAAAAAATCGCTGATCGCCGCCATAACTAGTAAAAATAAATAAATAAATAAATAAATAAAAATGCCATAAAAATATCCCATAGTTTGTAGACACAATAACTTTTGTGCAAACCAATCAATATACGATTATTGGGATTTTTTTTTACCAAAAATATGTAGCAAAATACATATTGGCCTAAATTGATGAAGAAATTCGATTTTTTACATTTTTTTTTTTATTGGATAGGTTTTAAAGCAGAAAGTAAAAAATATAGGTTTTTTTTCTTCAAAATTGTCGACATTTGTTTGTTTTTAGCACAAAAAATAAAAACTGCAGAGGTGATCAAATACCACCAAAAGAAAGCTCTATCTGTGGGAAAAAAGGTCATCAATTTATTTGGGTACAGCGTCGCTCGACTGCGCAACTGTCAGTTAAAGTAACGCAGTACCATATCGCAAAAAATGGCCTTGTCATTAAGGGGGTAAAATCTTCCGGGGCTGAAGTGGTAAAAAACCAAAAACACCCCCGTGCTGGTTGCATCTTGCATAATACATTTCGGCATATTTAGTAAATTAACTCTTTTTTCTTAGTTGTGTAAATTACTCACGGTCGCCTCCTAAGTAAGCAAGTTCCCATCCAGTAGCTCCTTCTCGTAGCTCCTTCCGGGATACCTGATCTTGCGCATGCGCATTGTTTACACAGCATTAAGGACTTGTATTGCGGAGGCTGCCCATTGACTCCTGGTATGATGTTATTGCATACTTACATCAGTCCAACATGAACCAATGTAAATATGCAAACTGATTTCTATTGGGCCGCAAGTGAAGGCTACTACAGTGATAGCCATGATCTTTCTGGTCCTGTGTGGGTAACTTCCTTGCTGAACACTGACCAAAGGGTTCTCTTGCTTGGCACTGCTATTCACAGAGCAATTTGTTTTTTTTTTTTCATTGAATAAGTGTTCTCTGATTGCACAAGGTGGAGAGAAAGGGTGGTGACATCACAATCTCTATCTCATCGAATCAGAGAATGCCTTATATTCAATGAAGAAATTATAGGGCACTCTATAAATGGTTGCAGTGCCAAGCCTTTGTGGTCAATGTACAGAGGGGAGGCTGCTGGACACAGGCCCCAAAAATTAATGGCTACCACTTTAGTAGCACCAACTACTACAGTGATTGTCAGCTTCCGCAGCAGCTGGACCCATGTATGTATGCTATAAAGATCATTTCTGGAGTTCAGCTTTAAAGTTTTTGCTGTTTCATTTCATCTCTCTGTTTTCTGCACCAATTGAATACATAACCAAGAATTCCCAGCAATCCAACAGCTTGAACACAAATGCCAAGCCAGCCAATTTATGATTCATTGAAGAAACAGACACCCAGTCCGCTACATTACTTCCTATATAACAAAGGATTAGCAGCTGCTCCTGTTCTTCAGTGTCCACACTACCTATTCCCTGTACCAAACTGAACCCTTCTTTCCATAAGCGGGAGTAAACTGGCGTAGCCTCACCGACGCAGGCTCACTCACCGACCAATGAATCAGTTCCACTGTCAGCCTAAGGCAATCCTCCACAGCCACTCCGGACAAGGAACACAGAGTTGCTTCAATCCCAGAGCTAACATACGGAGCTTGTCATAGAAACCAAGAAAGAGCATTGGCCAATGAGTTAGTACAATCAAGAATATGCACAGCATAAACAAAAGCATTCAGGTGTAAACAAGACAGGACTAAATGCTGCAGTTGGCATACAAGTGGTAGAGAAGAAGCAGAAACACTGTTAATGGCCACCCCCACACCCAAATTGCCCCAATTAAAATGGACCTGCTTATTACAAAAAATTAGTACTCTACAGCTCCACCTCAAGCACAATGGGGAACAATTCCAAGGGAACCAAGTTGTTTGAAATGCCTGCCTCAAACTATTACGGAGGCCAGGGGTTAGTGCACCAATGACCCTAAAAACATGTACCATAACCCACTGATCACACGGCATCCATGAAGAGTTCCAAGTCAAAACTGTTAGTCACTTCCTTCATCCACCAGCCTGCCATTGTAAGAATCAAGAATCTTTCCCACACCAACAAATACTCCTTCTGCGCCCAGTTCAACCTAATGTAGTGAACTGGGACCCACATGCCTGCTGTGGCTGCTGCCAAATGTAGGTTAAACACCCTGCCCATAGACTTGATCCAAGAAGCAAACCTGAGCTTCCCCGGCAGAGACTGTAGAGTAACTTTACTACTCTGCAGATTGACTCTTACTGTAGGTCCCAAGTCCACAAGTTTATCAACTGGGAGTTGATGTTCCATAGCCATGGTGTCATTCAGTATACCCAAAAATTTGATAACCGTAGAAGGGCCCTCGGTCTTGTCAAGAGCCAAGGAAAATCTCAGCCACAATCTGAACTGTGGTCAAAGCTCAGGTTGTTCTTTACTACTCAGCAGATTGACTCTTACTGTAGGTCCCAAGTCCACAAGCTTATCATCTGGGAGTCGATGTTCCATAGCCATGGTGTCATTTAATATACCCAAAAAGCTGATAACCATAGAAGGCCCCTCGGTCTTGTCAAGAGCCAAGAAAATATCAGCCACAATCTGAACTGTGGCCCACAAGATAGCACACTGATTAGAGACTGCCAGACCTATACAAAGAAAGTCACCCAGTTAATGGATAAGTAAAGCATAGGGATATGCAGTCTGTCTCCAAAGTGAAGTCCTCCCATGATCCTCCTACTAGATGGGAACTGGACGTGAAGGGAGCCTGCAGGAGTAAGGAAAAGCAAATCGTGGAGCAATAGTGGATTGTTTAGCAATAGTGGAGCTGAGTGGATCCCTCGGAATATACCTAGGCAGGAAGGCACACAGGGGACCATCCTAGGGTACATCCACACCAGGACCAGCCTGATCCTCGGCACACGCCCTCCACCCAGGGATAGGAGGATACCGCTAGGTCGCCAGACCCATAAATACACCCGCTCTATACCCCTGTGTGGGGTGGGTGTCTCTGGTAAGTGTGCAATTTTATCAAAGGAATCCCAGCACCTTACCACCCACCACGGGGTCACCTTTCCACCTGAGTGTCGGTTTGTTCCGAGTGTTGTCACTTTATTGCTTTTTGAAGTCACCGCACATGAAATAGACTTTTCTACTGGATCTTTCTTATTGGACATTGCAAGCTGTATTTTTTAAAATAATAACTTTTTTCTATTGTTGCTCTGTTGGCACTTTTCTATTCCCCATACCAACACGTGGTATTAGTGGAACAGCTCACTTTATATAGTATTATATTTTTTAGCACATTAATATTGCATGTTAAATATTATTTATTGCTCATACATCATTGCACCAGTCACTTTCCAATCTTTCTGCAGGCACTTTTATACCTTGCACTTGCACTTAATTGAAGTTTTTATGAAATATATTATTGTTTGAATATTACACATTATTGCTTTTAGTTTAAGGCACTTTGCATCACAGCTTTTTATTATATCTAAATTATATAGGCAGCGCCATCACCCCTATTCCTTTTATATCCAAGTCAAAACTGTTAGTCACTTCCTTCATCCACCAGCCTGCCATTGTAAGAATCAAGAATCTTTCCCACACCAACAAATACTCCTTCTGCGCCCAGTTCAACCTAATGTAGTGAACTGGGACCCACATGCCTGCTGTGGCTGCTGCCAAATGTAGGTTAAACACCCTGCCCATAGACTTGATCCAAGAAGCAAACCTGAGCTTCCCCGGCAGAGACTGTAGAGTAACTTTACTACTCTGCAGATTGACTCTTACTGTAGGTCCCAAGTCCACAAGTTTATCAACTGGGAGTTGATGTTCCATAGCCATGGTGTCATTCAGTATACCCAAAAATTTGATAACCGTAGAAGGGCCCTCGGTCTTGTCAAGAGCCAAGGAAAATCTCAGCCACAATCTGAACTGTGGTCAAAGCTCAGGTTGTTCTTTACTACTCAGCAGATTGACTCTTACTGTAGGTCCCAAGTCCACAAGCTTATCATCTGGGAGTCGATGTTCCATAGCCATGGTGTCATTTAATATACCCAAAAAGCTGATAACCATAGAAGGCCCCTCGGTCTTGTCAAGAGCCAAGAAAATATCAGCCACAATCTGAACTGTGGCCCACAAGATAGCACACTGATTAGAGACCGCCAGACCTATACAAAGAAAGTCACCCAGTTAATGGATAAGTAAAGCATAGGGATATGCAGTCTGTCTCCAAAGTGAAGTCCTCCCATGATCCTCCTACTGATCATCCCCTGCAGCCCCAACTGCTCCAGCCAACCCATTAGTCTGTACCCTGACCCTATTTGCCCTACATCTAGGCTCCTTTTTTCCTTATTCTAAGCCCAGTTTTTAAATTTGTAGTTCTGTTGCAGAATTGCCCTTGCTCGATGTCTGGTACAAAATTGTCAGTAGGACAGGAAGTGAGGGTAGACGATAAATATAAACAAGAACTAGTAGATCTAGATAAAGAAATTGAAGCTATACGATCTAATGGTAACCATCTCCCTCAAAACCCAGATTTTGTCAAAAAAGAACAGGATCTAATGCAGCATTTAGAAAATTATAACAAGAACTTAGTTGTTAGAAAAGATCAGAAGTTCTGGATTTGGATTTAATAGAGGGAAATGACATAGACAAAATTTGGGGCAGGATACTTATATAGATCTGAACCTGACTCATCTATGTTCTACTCTGTTTCTTCTCAGAAATCCAATACCACAATACAGAAAGGAAAATCTGGAAGAGGGCGATCGCGTAAACGAGGTAATGGTGGCGGGTATGATTCACAAGGCAGAAGAAACAAAAAAGTATTATTTCACCTCAAAAACCTTAATTATGTTCCAATAAAAAAGTTGTATCTGAAATTTGGCAGAGCTCATGTGATGAACAGGTGATGGGTCTAACATCTGTTAAGGTGATTTAAACACTAAGTGTAATGTACAACCGGGAGCTGGGTGCAGTTCCCAAATCCAATCAAGGATCACAATCCAATAATCTTAGAGGATCCCCTTTAGGCCAGTTACAGATACCCCTAATCTCCCCTGCACAGACACCTATAGGGGAAAAGAAAATAGGAACATTGGGTACCTATATAATCAAGCACACTTAGAATCCTCACCATTGGACGTAATAAACCTGTCTTCATACCATCTTTTTCAAGACCAAATTGATGTCCTCAGATTGGATTTAAGCTTTTGACCCCTCCAAAAGTTAAATAGGTTCGAATTAGTAAAGGACTTGCATTTATTTGGGAGGAATTTGACCTTTAAGTATATATATGACAAGGAGCAGAGAACAGTTGGAACCCGAGATGAGGACATTTACAAAGACTTTAACGCCCAAGACATTTGTACATTAAAAATATTGATTCAATTTCTAGATGAGAATGAACAGACCAAGACAGATCAGGAAACAGAGTCCTCCTCTTTGAGCGATGAGGAATCAAACTCTCAACCGAGTTCTGTGAAATTTAGGGCAAAATCTCAGAAGTTTCCCAAACTCCAAACCTGCCTAGCAATATGGGCATTTCTTAAACTAACTGTGAAGGAAGTGGATAATCTGTCCCTGAGAGCCTACCCCACCCTAATCTTACATACTCACAATGTAGGGCCCTGAATGATGTCGTCCATAATGATCAGATTGTTATCAAACCCTCTGATAAGGGGGGAAATGTGGTCGGTATTGACAAAGATCAATATGAGGACATGTATAGAAGAATTTGTGCAAATTCGGAGTGGTATAGTGTGGTATCACAGGACTTGATTGACAAACTGGGAATACGTTTCAGGTCCTTAATCAGGGATGCGTATTACCAACATATAATAGACCAAGATCTTAAATATTTGTATGTGAAGTAGCCCATAATGCCTACATTTTATGCCCTTCCAAAGGTGCACAAATGTTTCCAGAAACCCCCTGGATGCCCAATTGTATCGGGAACTGGGTGCCAAACTGAAATGGCTAGAAGGTATGTAGACAGCCAACTTAGACCCCATGTAACAAGACTACCCTCATACCTAAAGGAAACATTAGAACTCCTGAAAGTTGTACAGGGTCTACCCTTCCAAAGGAAGTATAACCGGTAGCTATCGATATTGAAGCACTATATTTGAGTATATCCCATAAGAAGGTAATGGAGGTTAACTCCATGTTCCTTCAGGAACAGGATCGATCTAGCTAGCCACTGGCAGATTTTGTGGGTAGGTTGTTGTACCATATTCTCACATCCAATATTTTCTTATTCAATGGGACAGCCTACCTCCAGGTACAAGGGGGTTGCGATGGGGACATGTTGTGCTCCATCGTATGCCAACCTGTACCTGGGGGATTGGGAAAGATCCCTATTTTCAGACGATGCCGTGTCTGTCTACCTTTGCCACATTCTGTTGTGGCATCGCTACATCGACGATTAGCTAGTTGTCTGGACTGGGATCCCCACTGACCTCATGCAATTCATGTCATTTATATCCAACAATCAGTTCAATTTAAAATTCATAATGCAATTCGATATGCAGAGCATCCCGTTTTTAGATGTAGGAATCTGTTTGAACTCAGATGGTTCATTATATACCACCCTGTACCGCAAAGGGACTGCGGGAAACACAATACTACACTCTACTAGTGCCCACCCCCGCCCATTGGCATGCAGTATCCCCTAAAGCCAATATCTTAGGCTGTGGAGGAACTGTGGCAGGGAGAAGTATTTTGAATGAGAGGCAAAGGCCCAACATAATTGTGTTTTAGCCTGAGGGTATAGCAAAAAGGTTTTGTAAAAAGCCTACCAAAAAGCAAAATCAAAGAGAACAATTAATCTTTGCACCTAAAGTGCGTAAGAAAATGGACACCACTAAAGTGATCACGAGATTTGGTGCCCATCAGAAACAAGTTAGAGAAATACTCACTCGAAATTGGCATTTCCTCGCTGCGAATGGTACCATTTCTAAATACGTACACAATTGCCCGAAGGTGGTATTCCGTAGATCCAAATCTGTTAGAGACAGTTTGGTCCATAACCATTATTTACCCTTGGGGGATCCTGAGGGGGCTGTGGGGGGAGTAGGCACCTACCAATGTGGTGGATGTGATCAGTGCCCATGGGTGAGAGAAGGGGATACACTTCCACTCCCAAGAGGAGGAATTTTTAAATCTAAGTATTTTGCAGATTGTCAAATGGAGGGAACGGTGAATATAGCAATTTGCACTTGCGGATCATTCTACAATGGAAAAACAAAAAGAACATTTGGGGCGGCGGATACAGGACCACATATATTATATTGATGTGGGGCTCCTGTACACGCCCATCGAAAAACATGTGGGATTGAGACATAGTTATGATCCAAAAGTAATTTCTTTTTTGTCCTTGAAAAAATCCCCCAAAATCCAAGAGGTGGTGATTTTGACAAACAAATATTAAGGCCAAATGGATTTATAATTTAAAGGCAACATCTCCTCCGGGGTTAATTACAGCTATGACCTTTAAGCCATTTTATAGCATTGGAGAAATGAGAGTGAGTTTGGGGATGGGAGATGCTCATAGTGGGATTATAATGACACAACCGGCTTTCGTCTTTTATAGAGAATCCATTTGTGCTGTTGTTAAACAATATTGTAAAGTATTTAGGTCTATAACAATTATGTTCCTATGATTTATATAGGCCATGTGCTTTATCTATTATACCTCGGGATGCAGCGGTTTACTTATGGGTACATAATGGCTGTGCTATTTGTGATGGGCACTCGGGAGAATGGGAGAGCGTTACCATCCTCTCAGCTATCTTTGTTATGAGCAAGTGGGTGTGCGTGTATAGGCTGTATGGTGTTATGTATGGGAATTCACCTTGTCAGTCAGCTATGATTGGTTATTGGCCCAAAAGTATAGACATACACCTACGTAGTTAAATTAATTCTCTATTTCAGTTATTGGGTATTACCTTGGTCTGCCTGATTCTCGCCTGTATGGTCCAGTGTCCATCAGACCTGGCCCTGGAATTCGGATTGGTGGCCAGACGGTCACTCTATGACCCGGGTCTTACCATATGCATCTGGAGGGTTTAATAGTCATACTGTGGTGAAGTTGGTAAGCATAGATATCTTCTTGCTGGAAATAACATTTTGATTTATAGTACATTTTGGATGTATAACATGTTTTCTTTTTTCTACATTTTATAACATCTTAGATACATGCTAAAGTTCCCTGAAGAAGCAGAGAAAGTGTTCTGCGAAACGCTTTGGACCTTTAATTGTCATCATTGAAGCTGTCAGTGCACGTACTGGAAATACATAACAAATCAAGCTGCTACGCTGTTGTTTTGTATACATGTTTTTACATTTAATTGGAGATTTTAAACTATGTTTGTACAAAAAAAATCATTTTTTGTATACATTATATTGTGTATGTGCTCATCTCAAGTGACAACCCCATGTCCTATAAAGTCCTGTTCTTTTATGTAGGGGCTATATTTCAACCTTTTTTAACTGAATTTGGAGTTTACATTTAATCTATTTGACGCATACCATTGTACAAATGCTATAAAGATGATAAAGACAGCAAATTTATTACAGGAAGTTCAATCCTAATGCTTACCTACTGCTTTATGTAGCTCTGTTAATATCCACTTTCAAGCTCTAAACATTTTAAATAAAATTTGTATATTGTATTTTTTTTTTTTTTTTTTTGCAAAACTGAAAAAACAGTTCTTGTTTTTCCAAAAATCTTGCTTCACTATTTTCATTGACCGTCACTGAGCTCCATTTCCTGGCATCCTGGTGAGTTATGCTTTATTCATTTATGTCATGCAAAACACTAAATTTTAGAGCTTAACAGGGGGTTAGTTGGTACAGTGAGTTCACTTTGTCATGGTGCCTATTAGCACAGGAACAATTTTCCTGGCAAAGGCAGGTGCAATCAGATACTGATCTCTGCTGCCTGCTTTCCCTTATTTTATTTCCTCAGCCCAAAATCCAGATTTTAGCATTTTCTTTCCAAATTCCCATCTGTATCTTTCCGGTTTACTCATACTAGTTGGCTCATATGTGAATTGGTAGTTCACATATAGTTTTCTGTACATACTTTGTATGTATCCTTAGGTCTGCTGACTTCGGCAAAAAGGTTGTCCATACATAAGCTAGCTATCTGCATAGAAAGGCTCTTCATTATTGAATTAATGTCAGTGGATAATCACCTCATGTTTGTGTTGCTGCTTTAAGATGGGACAAAAGTGGTATCTGCTCTAGGCCCAGTCATTGTTGTGAGACCCAAAGCAGCTGCCCCTTGAGCCTGCGTTGCCTGCAAATTCCATCAGGACCAGCTCAGAATCCTCGGTCACTCACACAAATAGCAGTAGGCTGTGTCCCATCTTGAGACCCGATTTCCGGCTCATGCCACCACTGCCCATGGTCCCCCTGTCAAATCTGGGGTCTGGAACCCAGTAACATATATGTAGGGGCCCCAGAATTCCCCCTTTTCTCTGTCTCCCCCTCTTTTTTCCCTCTCTCTCTCCCCCTCCCTCCTTCCCTCTATCTCTCCCCTTCCTTCTCTCCTCCCTCTCTCTCTCCCTCCCTCTCTCTGCCCCTCCTTCTTCTCTCCCTCTCTCTCCACCCCCCTCTCTTTTGCCTCTCTTTCTCTATCTTTGTCCCCACTCTCCCCCACATTATTTTCCCCCTCTCTCACCCTCTTCTCTCTCTCTCTCCTACCGTTATCCACCCTCCCTCTCTCCCCCTCTTTCCTCTCTTTCTCTCTCCTCTCTCTCTCCCTTTCCTCCCCCTCTCCCCTCTCCTTCTATCCCCCTTCTTTCTTGTTCTCTCTTCTCCACCCTTTCTCTCTCCCCCTTCCTCTCTCTCCCCCTCCCTCCTCTCTTTCTCTACCCCCTCCTCTTTCTCACTCCCCTCTATCCTCTTTCTCTACCCCCTCTCTCCTCTTTCTCTATCCCATCTCTCTCTCTCCCCCCTCTCTCCTCTTTCTCTATACCGTCTCTCCCTCTTTATATTTTCCCTCTCTCCCTTTTTCTCTCTTCCCTCTCTCCCTCTCTCTGCTCTTTCTCTTCCCCTCTTTCTTCACTTTCCCCTCTCTCTTCTCTTTCTCTCCCCTCCCTCCCTCCCTTCCCTCTTCTCTCCCACCCCTTTCTCCCCGCCCCCTTCTCCTCTCTCCCCTCTCCCTTCTCTTTCTATCCCCCTCTTAATCTCTCCTCCTCCTTTTCTCCCCCCCTTCCGCTCTCCCCCCTCCCCCTTCTCTCCTCTTTTTCACTCCCCTCTTTCCATTTTCTCTCTCCCCTTGCTCCTCTTTCTTTCTCTCCTCTTTCTCTCCCCCCTCTCTCCATTTTTCTCTCTTCCCTCTCTCTCCCCCTCTCTCTCCCCAATCTCCTCTCTTTCTCTGTCCTCCCTCTCTTTCCTCTCTCTCTTTTCCCCCTTTTTCTCTCTCCCTCTTCCTTCCCCCTATCTCTTTCTCTCCTATTTCTCCCCCTCTCTCTTCTCTCTCTCCCCTCTCTCTCTCCCTCTCTTTCTCTCCCCCCTCTCTCCTCTACTTCTCTCTCCTCTGTCTTCTCCCTCTCCTATATCTCTGTCTCCCCTTTTTTCTCTCTCTCACTGTTCCTTCCCCCTTTCTCTCTCTCACTCTCTCTCTCTCGCTGCCCCTCTCATTTTCTCTCCTATTTTCCCCCTCTCTCTTCTCTCTCCCCCGCCCTCTCTCTCCCCCTATTTTTCCTCCACCCCTCATTCTCTTCCCCCTCTCCTCTTTCTCTCTCTCCCCTATCTCTCTTCCCCCTCTCCTCTTTCTCTCTGCCCTGTTTCTCTTTCCCCTCTCTCCTCTCTTTCTATTGTCCCTTTCTTTCTCTCTCCTCCCTCTCTCCCCTCCCTCTATCTCCCCCTTTTTCTATCTATCCCCCCTCTTTTTCCCCTCTCTTTCCCCCTCCTCCTTCTCTCCTCTTTCTCACTACCCTCTCTCCTCTTTCTCTCTCCCCTCTATCCCCTCTCTCCCCTCTCTCCCCCTCTCTCTCTCTCCCCTTTCTCCCCTCTTCTCTCTCCTCCCTCTCTTTCCTATCTTTCTGTCACCCCCTTTTTCTCTCTCTCCCTTTTCCTTCCCCCTCTCCCTTTTTCTCTCTCTCTCTCTCTCTCTTTTTCTTTCCTATTTCTCCCCCTCTCCCTTCTCTCTCTCCCCTCTTTCTCCTCCCCCTCTCTCTCTCTCTCTTTCTCCTCTCCTCTTTCTCTCTCCCCTCTCTCATCTTTCTCTCTACCCTCTCTCCTCTCTTTCTCTCTTTGCTCTCTCATCTCTTTCTCTTTCCCTTTCCCTTCCCTCTATTTCTCTCACCTCCCTCTCTTCCCCCCCCCTCTCTCTCTGTTTCCCCCTTTTTCTATCTCTCTTCCTCTTTTTTCCCCACTCTCCCTCTCCTCCCTTTCTCTCTCCTTCCCTCTCTTTCTATCCCCCTCTTCCCCTCTGAAGCCTCTTTCTTGCCTTGCCCCCCTCTTCCCACACTCTTTTCCCCATTTCTCTCTCTCACACACCCTCTTCTCTTCCACCCCTTTCTCTCTCTCTCTCTCTCTCTCTTTCTCTCTCCTTACACCCCACTCAAAGGGTGCTTTTATCACCGTTTCAGCGCTGAAGCATATTTTCTAACTTAAAGCTTCAAGCAAGAAAATGTTTGCCCATGGTCCAATCAATATTAATGGCAGCTCTGGCCACTTCTACTGATGACCTTGAAGCCCCTATGATATAATTGCTCACCAATGCTATAGTCATTCAAAACCCATTGATTATGCCAAATCACATTGCACAAGCCTGTTTTGCCGTTGTCACCACTAGGAAACAATAATATCCCTGTGATGCATACCTATGTTCACAAAGTCCAGCAATGTACTTTTTTTTATTAGATAGGGTAAATAGAAAAGTCTGTGTTTTTTTTATCTTTTAAACTACATAATGGATTTCATACTATAAATATAATTACTGGATTGTGTTACAAAAACATTATTTTTGGGAAAGCAGACACTTCGTTTGTTAAACTAAAAGAAAGAGCTTCACAGGCTGGGAGATGTTAATTACCATGGAATTTAAATTGATTGTTGTAATGGCACTGCTACTACCATCAAACACTAGAGACTGCAGAATAATTTTATGGGACAGTTTGTACAAGCCACAACTATAAATCATGTCCTGCTGGGTCTATGATGTAGCTTATTTCTAGTGTTAAAAATATTACATAATAAAAAAATATCATTTCAATTTTAATCCTGAAGAAACATATTCTGATTTTGAGAGTAACAAAAATCACAATAAGAAGTGCTAAAAGTAGTATAGTAAGTCAAAGCCTCCAAAAGTCTCTAAAACTGAAGTCTAAACAGCTGAATAACAATACATGAGAAATTTCCTCTAGTTGGGATTTTAAGGGGCAAAGGTGGCTAGAATATAGTGTCATAGAGATAGTACAAATAAATTATCAAAATTAGTTTATTACATCTATAAATTAAATACAAAAAAGACAAACTATTGAACATGAATAAAAGTTTACGCGGTTCATTCGGTCTGAATAATCAGCATTCATGAAAGACACAAAAGGACATCAAAGACCCCACGCGTTTCGAAATACAAGGTCTATTTCTTCAGGGGTCTATGAACACATTATAGAGCTGTATCTACAAGATGAAAACATTCCCATTTTATATATAACAATTAGGTAGGTAAAAGTAATTCAACATTTTTTGAGAGAAATACATCAAATATACAGCTCATGATTTATACAGACCTTAAAATACAAGATCAAATTGATTGATAGAACCGCAATTGTTTAAAATGAAGAAACAAAAAACACCACCAAGTAGGGTTGCATCCAGCACTACCTCCACAGGTGTCCCGCATATAGCAGCACTCAGGCCTACCCAAGGGGCAATAGGGGTGCAGGCTCCCACCACTGGAGTGTAATCTATTAAATTTAAAGAAATGGTTTGTATTAACCAAATTTAGGACACCAATCTCTATCAGCAGACCTGCTAAAGGATTTGCATTTCTGTCTATCCAGTCCTGAGATTTATGCAGCTCTGCATATCGTACAGTCCTGTCTGGCAGGCGAGGGGACTTGATCTTTCTCTGCTGCAGTTTCACATTCACTTACTTTCACTTTCCCACCTCCACCCTGTGACCGGGCAGATAAGGAAGATGCAGCACATTGATAAGCTCATTTCTATGTCACCTTTCTCTTCACTCCTATCAGCATTCTCCTTGCACTGCAGCTTTAAATTGTATAGTTTTAATCAGTTTTAGGACCATTACATTTAAAACTGCTTATAACTGATACATTCCTTTTAAAAGATCACATTTTTTGTTTACAAATTACACAAAGCTACAGCATGTAATGGAAAGCAGTATTTGCAAGATGTCTTTGCTTTACAAATTGACCTAAACACACTGGTTCACATTACAACAACACAGCAAATTAAGTATGGCATTGTTAAATGAAAAGTTCTACACTTGTACTAAAGATATGCATATGCTTGTATTATACTGTACACTCTAGGAGAGTAAAGCTAGCCAAACGCTGATCACAGTTTGGCCTGTCCAGTAGGGACCACCCACATCTCAAACAGTGTGTGGGCTAACCTGCTCATCAGAAGTCAATTGTTTAATCAAGTTTTATCAATCACCCGGGGGATTTCTTCATCCATCTGTGTGCATGGAGGAATCTGTGAGTTTTTCCTATTTTTGTTCAACCTGCTGGCTAAACAAAAAAAAAAATAAAAGTATATATCTAACCTAATATTAAAAGTATCAGTGACAGAGAAGGATCAGGGTTTCCTAGTAGATCATAAACGAATTAACAGGATGCAATTGCAACTTCCAAAGCAAGCAAGATACTTTCTTTTTCTGACGAGAGCTAGCTAAAAGGTGTTTAAAAAAAAAAAAGAATTTGATTGATATAATACATATTTACATCACTCACAAGCACACCAACAAAAAATATATATCTTCCAATTCCTACACTATACACAAAAATAATTAGGAGAGTCCAAAGAATGACTTAACACACCCGCACTATTATTATTATACAGGATTTATATAGCGCCAACAGCTTGCGCAGCACTTTACAATATAAAGAAGATGGTACAATTACAATACATTTCAATACAGGAGAAATAGGAGAGCCCTGCTCGTGGAGCTTTTAATCTAAAGGAGGTGGTACAAAAGGTAATAGATGTGGAGGACGATCTTAAAGTGGAGTTCCGGCCTCGGGGGTGAAATTTAGATAAAAATACCCCCGGGACAGTCAGGGCTAGTACATTCCACAATGGATGGCCTCTGAACTGTCCCGGGTCGCACTTACTTTTTAGAAGAAATACTATCCTTGAAAATTTCTTCTCCAGCGCTGCCATCTCAGGTGTGGGCAGCTGAAGCCAGCGCGTCCTCTTCCATGTCCTATTCTCCCAGAATGCGCCTGCACCGGCCCTGTCCGTCACTTCCGGTGCAGGCGCGTCATCCCTCCACAGCTTCTGGGCATGCCCAGAAGCTGTTTAGCAGGGAATGAGGCACCCGCACCGGAACTGACGAGCGGGGCCGGTGCAGGCGCATTGATTCCTGGGAGTGATGACGTTCAGCTCCCAGGAATCAGTGCAAGGAGGAAGTGATGGCGTGGGCCACGGCCGCAGAGGGAGGAAGTAGAAGAAAGGTGAGTATATTTTTTTCAATATCAAGGTAAGTAAACAAAAAAAAAAAATCATAAATATCCATTTATTTTTCAGGTGACCCAGAGCAAGCGGATGGCCCAAAATCGATTTTGTCAATTTTGAGGCAGGAACTCCGCTTTAAGGAGATAGCAGAAATACAGTTTTGGTGGAGGTGGGGTTGGCTTCCCTGAATAAATGAGTTTTTAAGGATCGCCTAATGGCAGACAGGGTAGGAGCTAACCTGACATACTGAAGTAGGGAGTTCCGGAGGAAGGGAGAGGTTCTGCAGAAGTTGTATGTTGTGGTTAGTATTTTGAATTTTCTATGTTGGGCTAGTGGAAGCCAGTGAAGGAATAGGCAGAGAGGGGCAGCAGCCATGGATTGAGTAGTAGGTTGTATAAGTTTAGCAGCAGCATTCAGGAAAGACTGAAAGGTGATAGTCTATGTGAAGGTAAGCTAGTGAGCATGGAGTTGCAGTAGTCAAGGCAGAAGGTAACCAGGTAGTGAATACGTTTGTGTGTGGTGTCATTAGTTAGGAAGGGGAAAATTCTGGAAAGGTTGTGGGGTTTAGGGAGGCAAGATTTAGCCACTGGTTGGATGTGGGGCCCAAAAGAGAGGCCAGAGTCTAGGATTACATTAATTGTGCTATTAATCTCAATGTCGAAGTCATGAAGGGGGATCAGGGAGGAGGAAATATTACAAAATCAGTCCTAGACAGATTGAGTTTGAGAAAATTATGTGACATCCATACTGATATGTCGCTTAGTAAGTTTGTGATACATGCAGAGATTTAGAGAGTGAGCTGGAGAACATAGAGATAGATCTGGGTGTCATCGATGTAGAGATGGTAGTGGAAGCCTTGGGAGGTGTAGAGAGAGAATAGGAGGGGCCCAAGGACAGAACCTTGGAGTGCCCCAAAAGAAAGAGAAAGAGGAGTGGAGTAGATAGATTTGTGTATAAAACTGAAGGTGCACTGAGATAGGTAGGAGGAGAACAAGGAAAGAGCAGTCACGTAGGCCAAGGTAGTAGAGTTTATTGAGGAGGAGTGGGTGGTTGACTGCATTGAAGGCAGCGGAAAGGTCTAAGAGTATGAGTAAGGAGTATTGGCCATTGGTTTTAACAGTTAGTAGGTCATTAGTGAGTTTTAGTAGGGCAGTTTCAGTGGAATGTTGCGGGCAGAAACCAGACTGTAGGGGGTCAAGAAGGCTGTTATCAGTGAGGTAGTGGGCAATGCATTCAAGAAACTTGGAGGCACTTTTGTTGCCAGCAGTTTAGAAATGATTGGCTGTGTGTTGATTTATTTTGAGGGGACAACAAATTTACAATGTTATACAAGCTGTACAATCACTACTTTACATTGTAGCAAAGTGTAATTTCTTCAGTGTTGTCACATGAAAAGATATAATAAAATATTTACAAAAATGTGAGGGGTGTACTCGCTTTTGTGAGATACTGTATATATGTACATATGTATTATGCAGTCCTGTGCCCAGTGCTGCATAATACACAAAGCACTGGGCACAGGACTGCATAATGCACAGAGCTCTGGACCCAGGACTACATAATACACAGAGCTCTGGGCACAGGACTACATAATATACAGGAGGATGTTAGGCATTGAGTGCAAAGTTCAGAGGTTTGCTATGCACAGAGGACACTTCTGCCCCCACATCCATAGCTCACCTCTGCACGCTTCTCTCACAGATTATCTCTGCAGACACCTCTTAGTGCTTCCCCCACAACAGCTAAACTCTCCATCTCTCCATGCAGCTGCTTCCCCACTGCCCTCACCTGTGTACAAACAGACCCCCCATCTGCTCACCTCCCGATCTCAGCCCTCTACACAGTAAATTTTTGCCTCTGCCTCTCTTCCACTGAAAAGCAGCAGGAGTGTCAGTGAGATCATCCAGCAGGGGGCGTCAGCATCCGAACCACCAGGCTGACCTCCGCCAGCATGGGATACCCTGTCTACCCTATTCTGGCCCTGAATCCGAGGACAAAACCGGGGACAGACTTGTTCCGGGTACAGTGTCCTCAGTCCAGGGACTGTTACCGAAAACCAGGAACGTCTGGTCACCCTAACCTAACAGTATGTCACTAGGGCTTTCAAGAAAAAAAGTGAAGTAACTAATAACAACAATCAGATTTTATTTTGCTATCATGAAATCATAGAAAAAAAAGACAAGTTCTAGGTTGTTTAGCACTTTGAACACCACATGTTCACTGTTTCTTGTTTCACAGAATAAATCCATTGCTGAAAAAGACCATTTCCTCGTTTACATTTTACAATCAGTCTTCTCATATAGAGCCTTTGTATGAAATAATTTCCTGAACTTCAGACAACACAGTAGTTGGCTCCATACCCATGGCTTTCATGGAATTTCACAAATCCATTCTCACAGCACAGTTAAATGAAAGATAATCAATCTTTAGGCTTTTCCACTTTGCAAGGCTGCTGGGGCCTATTTGTTTTCAAACCACCATTACATTTCAATAAAGACCACATGACCTCTTTTCACAAAGGATATTTTGCAAGCATATTAAATGCAGGGATTGTTTATTACCACTGCTGGTTCCCTCCGTCAGTCCTGTGAATAAAGAACACAAAACATTCCTTGGATTATCTATAACAAGAACCAAAGCTCCTTTCTCTCTGACTTTTCGTTTACATATTTCCTACTAAGCATTGCCCTGTTTTGTGTTAAACTCAATGGTCCTGTGTACTGCGAGTCATTTGTACTTTGCTAGATTGCCATCCCTGAGGTTTCAGGAAAAGATATCAGAATAGAATGCAAAATAAATAAAATTTATTTTTTATAAGACTCGTATCTGTTTTAGTGAGCTTATGATTCTGTAAACTGTAATACATTTAAAGTAGTACTAAAGGAAAAACTTTTTTTTTTTTTGGATAGAGTAAGGCAGGGTTATAATCCCCATCTGTGTCCCATTGCGGAGATTCCCCTTCACTACTGTTCTATAGCCAAAGCAGGAAGTGAAAGCAAATGCCTCCAAAGTGAGGGAAGCCCTGGTTGTCACCAGAACTAGTGGACATTAGAAAATGCCCTCTCAAATTCTGTTCTGGTGACAACCCAAGCTTTTGGATTTGTTATTATTACAAATACTTTTATAGTACCATCAATTTATATTTACAGATGTATTTTACATTCACATCAGTCCCTGCCCTCAAGCAGCTTACAATCTAGGGGCCCTAACTCATATTTATACATACTCATACTAGGGCCAACTTAGACAGGAGCCAATTAACATACCAGCATGTCTATAGAGTGTGGGAGGAAACTGACGCAGGCACAGGGAGAATATTCAAACTTTAGGCAGGTAGTGCTGTGGTTTGGATTATGAACCAACGACCCTGGTGCTGCCAGGCCAAAGTGCCAAGCACTTAGCCACTGTGCTGTATTCTCAGTAACAATGGTCAACCAAACTAGTAGAGAGGATGACTATCTCCCTAAAGGTGGCATATATAGAAATAAAAACAGGTGTTCTTATCCCTCTCTACTCTGTTATAAACAAAAAAAAAAAAAAAGATTTGTCTTTAGTTATCCTTTAGTCATGACCCTTGATAACGACAGCCTACGTGCTGACGAAATGCTTCGGGACGTTTGATCGCAACCAGGCAATTACATCACTTCCGGGATCAAGCGGTAAGCATATTGGAACGCGGAAGCCTTGATGTCCACGGCTTGTGTCTCTCTTGAATGCCTGTATCGATCTGCTACCATGTAAGTGCATCTGTTTGTATCCTAATAAAACCTGTTAAAGCATACTTCACCATATTAGCCCTCTTGCCATTTAATATCACTCTGAGGAACATTGAGTTGACTGTGAGGAATACGGAGTTGGCTGTAAGGATCTGTCAGGTGGATACAAGGTGGATGTTTCTGTCGGGTGCAGATACTCTTTGCATACTGGATATATACCCTGTATACAACTTCTGCCTACACTGACCCCCTATAACTAAGGGGTCTGTCTTTTCTGGTAAGCATTTGTGCACACCGGGTGGTCCTGTTCTGGTGAAGGGTTTGAAGATCAAGTGTTATTGAATAGTCATCCTTTAGAGACTCCTTTATCAACAATTTGTTTGATGGTTTATGGGACTTTATTCACTAATATACACTTTACTTATCCGGGATTTTTCATCATTATAGATTGTTTATATTGTTTAACACATTTACGTTGGCACATTGCTAATTATTATTGTATATCTGCACAATTTATTTCATTGTATATTTTACCTATTATATATAAGATATAGTGCAATATTAGGTGAACGCAGCATTTTTTATACATCACAGTATATTCACTCTCAATCTAAAATAAAACCTGAATTTTCAGATATGTTGCTGTTGCAGAATTTCCCTCACTCCCTATCTGGTGCAACTGCTGTCATTGGAGGGGAAACTCTCTTTAACAAAGCCCCTGGATAGCAGGAAAACCCTGACATAGGAACTAACCCCCCAAAAAAAGTTTTTCTAAACATACTGTATACTTTACACAACATAAACTATTACCTTTCCTTTTCAAGAAGCAGTCAGATTTGATTAACTACTTGCCGATCGCCCGCCGCATATACTGTATACTGCAGCAGGCTGGCTCGGCTGCGTGATTCGCCGTACTTGTATGGCGGTTCGAGGAAACATTCCTGGGGGTAAGCGCACGTGCGTGCCTGCCCCACTAGGCAGTGGGAATGCCGATCCACGGGACCGGCAGCACGGATTGGCACCGGGCACCCGCAATCACTCCCTGCTGAGAGAGAATGACGGTCTGCTGTTGTAAACACAGCGGACCTGTCACGATCCGGGGTCAGGCTCGAAGACCAGTAGCTATAGCAGTCGCAGGTCACACAGGAACCAGCAGGATAGGAACACTGACAGGTCACCCAGGCAGATGACGCAGGCTCACCTGAGGTGCGGAGTCTAAGTACTAACCGGTCTTCACCAGCGCTCCTGAAGGTGGAGATGGATTTTGCTGCGTGTTAGCACCAGGTCGCGGTCCTCAAGATCGCCCCACCAGGAAGTGAGCAAGTCAGAGTCCAGTAGCAGATAGGGATTAAGCTGAAGCGTAGTCAAGGAGTAGCCAAAGGTCGGTAACCAGTAGTTGCAGGTTGGGATCAAACAGAAGAGTAGTCGAGGAACAAGCCAAGTGTCGATAACGGATGGTAGCAAAGATACAGACGGCAGCAGGAGAGACAAGCGAGATATCGGCTGTTGAAGGCACAATATTCTGGTGACCAGGAAGTGCAAAGACATGGTTTATAACAGGAAGTTCATGGGAGGAGCAAAGTGTTCAAGGTTCAAGGCAATAAAGATTCACAGCAGGATCATTCAAGGATTTGTCCAGGGAGCTGTCCAGCATTCCAGGTAGCTCAGTGAGTAGAGTCATTGCCAGACACCATGGAGGTCCCAGGTTCAAGTCCGGGTCCTGACAGTACTCCCCTCCTCCCAGGACGTCTTAGGACCAGGTTTAAGAGGAAACCTCTGGTGGAACTCCTTTGTTAATCTAGGGGCATGAACATTTTCTTCTGGCTCCCAGGAATTTTCTTCTGGTCCATATCCTTCCCATTGAACCAGATTTTGTAATTTATTCCTAAACATCCTGGAATCAAGAATTCTCTCCACTACAAATTCTTCTTCAACCTGTACTTCAACGGGTGGAGGAGGCGGAAGAATTCTTCCAGGAAAGGGATTTTCCTTAAATGGCTTGAGCAGTGATATGTGAAAAACTGGGTGAATTCTCATACTGTCGGGAAGTTTTAAACGGAAAGTGACTGGGTTGACCTGAGCAGAAATCTGGAAAGGTCCCACAAACTTTTGTCCCAACTTTGCAGATGGAACATGGACCTTCAAATTTTTGGTTGATAACCAAACCTTGTCACCCACTTGAAAGGTAGAAAGTGATCGGCGATGTCTATCAGCAGCCTTCTTGTAACATTCCTGAGCCTCCTTCAAAGTCTCAATTAATTTCTCCTGAATCTCTTGCAACATAGTTAATCTGTTGGCTACAGCAGGAATTGGAGTTGAGATAGGGAGATCAGGAATAAAAACTGGATGATAACCATTGTTTAAGAAAAACGGGCTTTGAGAGGTTGAGCTATGTCTAGAATTGTTGTAAGAAAACTCTGCCGTGGGAAGATAGTCCACCCAGTCATCCTGAAGATAACTAACAAAACATCGAAGGTACTGTTCTAAAGTTTGATTGGTCCTCTCAGTCTGACCATTAGACTGAGGATGAAAAGCAGAAGACAGGTTGATTGCTACTCCTAAAGCTGAGCAAAAGCTTTTCCAAAACTTTGAAGTAAACTGTACTCCTCGATCTGACACAACGTCTTCAGGAATTCCATGTAGTCTGAAGATTTCTCGAACCATCAACTCTGCAGTTTGTTCCGAAGAGGGTACCCCCTTAACTGGTATAAAGTGAGCCATCTTGGTGAGGCGGTCAACGACCACCAAGATAGTGGTCATTCCTTTTGAGGGGGGTAAATCAACCACAAATTCCATAGAAATTGACCCCCATGGTCTTGATGGGATAGGGAGTGGTTGGAGCAACCCCAAAGGAGAAGCTCGGGGTGTCTTATTGCGTGCACAGGTCAGGCACGAGGCTACATACCTTTTAACATCTTTCTTGTACCCAGGCCACCAAAAGGAGCGTGATAAAAGTTCCTCTGTTTTAGAAACTCCAAAATGTCCAGCAAGTTTTGAGTCATGACTCAACCGGAGGACTTCAACCCGAGCAGACTCAGGTACATAGAGGCGATGCGTTTTAATCCAAAAGCCATTCTTGAACTCAAGACTGGTGTCCATAGGAGGATTATTGAGGAGTGAGTCATTCTCGTAACCTTCTTTGAGGAGACTCAAGAATGCCTTTGAACTTGTGACACCTAGGAAGTTCTTTTGAGACAGGATTGTGCATTCAGCATTGTTCTCCTGGGAAGGCCCAGACAACATCCGTGATAAGGCATCAGCCTTACCATTTCTTGACCCAGGTCTATATGAGATAATAAAATTAAATCTAGAAAAGAACAGCGACCAACGTGCTTGTCTAGAAGACAATCTTTTGGCCGAACCAATGAATTCTAGATTTCTGTGATCAGTGAGAACGGTCACAGGATGCTTAGTACCTTCCAGCAAATGCCTCCATTCAGAAAAGGCTTCCTTAATTGCCAGTAACTCCTTATTCCCTATGTCATAATTCCTCTCGGCTGAAGACATTAAACGAGAAAAGTAAGCACAAGGATGAAGCTGCATCTTTTCACCGCTTCGTTGTGAAAGGATAGCTCCCACAGCAGAGTCAGAAGCATCCACTTCCACTACAAAAGGTAGCTCAGGATTGGGATGTACCAATACTGGTGCAGAAGTGAACAGAGTCTTTAACTTATCAAAAGCAGCCTGAGCATTAGATGACCACACAAAGGGCACCCCTTTCTTTGTCAGCTGTGTAATCGGAGCTATCACCTTAGAGAAATTTCTGATGAATTTCCTGTAGAAATTGGCAAACCCGATGAATCTTTGAATTTCCTTAACGTTTGCAGGGACAGGCCAATCTACTACTGCTCTAATCTTCTCAGGATCCATGCTTACTCCATCTGGTGAAATAATATACCCCAGAAACTGGATCTGGGTTTGTTCAAACTCACATTTCTCCAATTTGATATAAAGTCGATTCGGCCTTAATCTTTCAAGGACAGTGCAAACATGCTTGCGATGCTCCTCTAGGTTATTGGAAAAAATGAGGATGTCATCCAAATAAGCAACTACAAATTGGTCCAACAGATCTCGAAAAACATCCTTGATGAAGTGTTGAAAGGTTGCAGGGGCATTACAAAGACCAAAAGGCATAACCAAGGACTCGAAGTGTCCGTATCTGGTTCTAAAGGCAGTTTTCCATTCATCTCCTTGGCGGATACGAACAAGGTTATAAGCCCCCCGCAAGTCAAGCTTTGTGAAAATCTTGGCAGAACGAAGTCTTTCCAACATTTCAGAGATCAACGGGAGAGGATAACGGTTTTTAATAGTAACTTTATTCATGTGCCTGTAATCAATGCAAGGACGTAAGGTAGAGTCTTTCTTTTCAACAAAGAACAAGGCTGCTCCAGCAGGGGATGTTGAGTGTCTAATAAACCCCTTCTCTAAATTCTCATCAAGCCACTCCCTGAGCACCTTTAATTCAGGTTCTGATAAATTGAATAGGCGGCCGAAAGGTATTTCTGCACCTGGGAGTAGCTCAATGGGGCAATCATATGGGCGATGAGGAGGTAACTGGTCGGCGTTCTTCTTATCACAGACATCCTGAAACTCATGGTATTGTGGAGGCAGTTTGAGATATGACTGTGCTGTAACCACATCCAACTGCGTTTCCTTAATCTGTGGAGAACTAATTGGACAAGGCTCTCTACAGTATTCCTCACAATGGGGGGATGTAAAATTTATAACGCGTGCTTCCCAATTGATTGAGGGATTATGGGTGGAAAACCAAGGGATGCCCAAGATCACAGGAAATTTAGGTGACGTAATCAGCTGAAAACTGATGGTCTCACGATGGTTAGCCTCAAATTGGAGAACCAAAGGGACTGTTTCATGGGTAACAGGTCCTGAAGTTAAGGGTGAACCATCCACTGTCTCCATATCGACTGGGGCTAATTTATTTCTTGTCTGAATCATATTGTTTTTGGCAAAGTCTATGTCCATAAAGTTTCCCCCTGCACCAGAGTCCAGCATAGCAGAGCAAGGAATCTCAATGCCCTCAGAGATAAGTTTAATAGGGAGGACAAAATGAGGTAGTGAAGAATTTACTTTATTTTCTTCCTGGACCAACGGGGAGATGGACTGGCTAATGGAGTTTATTTGTTCAGGCGTGATCACATCAACCGATGCAATTGTTCTTCTACCCTTGTTAGGGCAGTTAATTGCATAATGACCAGAATCTCCACAGTAAAGACATAGGTTCTCAGAACGTCTTCTTTCTTTCTCCTGAATGGAAATGGATCTCTTAATTGCATCTACCTGCATTGGCTCAGGAGTGTTAGAATTAGGAGCAACTTTGAAATCCTGCTGAACAAATGGAGTAGCAGAGAAACGCATGCCACTCTTACTTGCAAACATTCCCAGCCTCTCCTTCCTCCTTTCTGTAAGTCTCTGATCAATTTTGATACATAATTGGATGAAGGCATCAAGATCATCAGGAGTCTCAACTCTAGCGAGCTCATCCTTTACCTGTTCAGAAAGCCCTCGGCGGAACTGACTCTTTTGCGCAGCAGGGTTCCAAGTAGTATCTGCAACCCAACATCTGAATTCTGCTGTGTACTCAGCGACAGAGCGTCTTCCCTACCTCATACTATGCAGCTTTGCTTCAGCAGTAGCACAGCGGTTGGGATCATCAAAAACCTGATCCATTGCGGTCAAAAAGGTCTGCAGATTATTTAAAATAGCACTGTCCTGCTCAATATATGGGGAGGCCCAAGCTAGAGCTTCTCCAGTCAGAAGTTCGAGAATCAAGGTTACCTTTCTCTTCTCAGAAGGAAATGCAGCAGGGTGTGTTTGAAAATATAAACGACACTGATTTAGGAAACCCCTGTAATGATGGCGGTCTCCATTAAACTTGGATGGTAAAGGCTGAGGCATATGTGTGATAGTATCACCTCGGTCCAGTAGTAGTCTCTGCAGAGCATGAATCTCCTTCTGTTGTCTTTCCAATAGACTTTCTAGTTTATTAACTTTTTCTTGGCAGGTAACACCAAATTCTTGCAGCTCAGCAATTTGTTGCCTAAGAGGAGTCACGATGCTTGCTATAGCGGCCTCCATATTTTGGGCCAGAATATTCTGTCACGATCCGGGGTCAGGCTCGAAGACCAGTAGCTATAGCAGTCGCAGGTCACACAGGAACCAGCAGGATAGGAACACTGACAGGTCACCCAGGCAGATGACGCAGGCTCACCTGAGGTGCGGAGTCTAAGTACTAACCGGTCTTCACCAGCGCTCCTGAAGGTGGAGATGGATTTTGCTGCGTGTTAGCACCAGGTCGCGGTCCTCAAGATCGCCCCACCAGGAAGTGAGCAAGTCAGAGTCCAGTAGCAGATAGGGATTAAGCTGAAGCGTAGTCAAGGAGTAGCCAAAGGTCGGTAACCAGTAGTTGCAGGTTGGGATCAAACAGAAGAGTAGTCGAGGAACAAGCCAAGTGTCGATAATGGATGGTAGCAAAGATACAGACGGCAGCAGGAGAGACAAGCGAGATATCGGCTGTTGAAGGCACAATATTCTGGCGACCAGGAAGTGCAAAGACATGGTTTATAACAGGAAGTTCATGGGAGGAGCAAAGGGTTCAAGGTTCAAGGCAATAAAGATTCACAGCAGGATCATTCAAGGATTTGTCCAGGGAGCTGTCCAGCATTCCAGGAAGCTCAGTGAGTAGAGTCATTGCCAGACACCATGGAGGTCCCAGGTTCAAGTCCGGGTCCTGACAGGACCGTTGTTCCCTCTGAATGATCACAGGGTGCCCGTGATCCTTCTATATAGGATCACAGGTCTCTGTGTTCATTTCACAAATTCCTCCCCATACAGTTAGAAAACACTCCCCTAGGCTCACCCTTAATTTTATCATCCCTGGGTTAACCCCTTCCCTGACATTCCCTGACACACACACATCATAGGTTGAACTGGATGGACGGATGTCTTTTTTCGACCTCACTATGTAACTATGTAACTTATTGGATGATATATGGACGTGAACCTTGGCACCCCAGATGTTTTGGAACTACATTTCCCATGATGCTCATGCACTCTGCAGGGTAGTTGAGAATCATGGGAAATGTAGTTCCAAAACATCTGCGGTGCCAAAGTTCCCCATCACTGGTATATGGCATCCACAGCAATGTCTATAAAAAAAAAAACAAAAAAAAAAAAACCTTTACATTTAATATTTCATATTACAAAACTGGGGCTGATCATGTGATTTTCATGAAGACATAAATTCCCACTTAGCATTTGATATCCATAAGCGCAGCGCAATGGCTTATTTTCACATAAGCGGGAGAGTTAAGAGTCTACAATAAAGCTTGCTAAAATGATGGCAATATGTAAGGATGACATGGAAGTGATCGTTTTTCAACAAAAGTAGGGTTTTGGTTTCAAGGTTAATAAGGAATGCATTGCATTCCGATCCTCATTATATTGCACATGTCGCTGATGATTCAAAATTTTACAGCTCTATCAGCGTGACAGCGACAATGAAAATGCTTTACTGTAAATCTATAGGCTGCATCTGCTTAGACTTGTTACTTTAAAATAACAATTTCTAACTAGTGGCTCATTTGCCACATATTTGTGGTTAGCAGCCTCTCAGTAGGCTCCCATCTTTCCAATATCAATCTGGTGTAATTCTGCTACATTATACCTTGGGTCGTGCTGGGGTAGATGCTGCTTAAGCTGGCCAATTTATCATTGATTGGTAAGATGCTGGTAGCTGCCTGTCCTATAACCACCAATGCCAATGAACCTGTATATAAATTGTGATGATAAATGGTCACTCTCTCTCCAGGGTTTATTGTTCTGGATTCCTTATGAGCTTCACAGGCTCCTCAAGTGACTACTGTGTATGGCCCACCCACATAGTTGGTATTGCTCTAGGGAAGAAGAAGAATTCCACGCTGAGAATGTCGAGGCTTCAGATCTTGCTGTAAATATCATCAGGTCATCTGTTAAGGTCTTTCAGGAAATTGTACTTTAAATAAAGCACACATCATTTTTTTATTTTGGATTATTAGAACACATTTTTAGGAAATTAAGAGATGTTGTTTGTATAATATTTTAAAGAAATATGATTTACTAAAACTATTTTATAACTTTTAGATTATAATATTTATTAAAAGGAAAAGAAATGGAATAAGTGACCCATTAATGAAAAATCTTTCTTTAGTTCTGTGTGTATGTGTGTGTATATATATATATATATATATATATATATATATATATGTATATGTACAGTATCTCACAAAAGTGAGTACACCCCTCACATTTTTGTAAATATTTTATTATATCTTTTCATGTGACAACACTGAAGAAATGACACTTTGATACAAAGTAGTAAATGTACAGCTTGTATAACTAATTGTAAATTTGCTGTCCTCTCAAAATAACTCAACACACAGCCATTAATGTCTAAACCGCTGGCAACAAAAGTGAGTACACCCCTAAGTGAAAATGTCCAAATTGGACCCAATTAGCCATTTTCCATCCCCGGTGTCATGTGACTCAATGTTACAAGGTCTCAGGAGTGAATGGGGAGCAGGTGTGTTAGGTGTGATGAAACCGGTCGGGTAGTTCCAGACACCACGCTTGTCACGCCCCTTTGACGCCGGCTCACTCCATTTTCGCGGGATGCCGCGACTTTTATGATGACTGCCTGTATTTGTTTTATGCAATGTAAGTAGAATCTTAAATAAATCTGAACGACTATTAGTACTGGATTACGCTATGGTCTCCTTCCTTTTCCTCCTTATTATTATCTACATCGGAGCTACTCACTAGTCCATGACTGTGTGTTATATCTGGGAGACCTAAGAAGTATGTGGAGGTGATCCTGGTCTATTCATGTGGAGGAAAGAGTCTATCCTGAGTGTTCTTGTCTCATGCCTGAGTGGCCTGTCCATTAAGTTGGGGGCCCATTCCCTTTGGTAAGCAGCCACCTTTATCCATTTTCCACGGGTGTTTTCTCTCTGCTCACCACATCTTGGGACCTCATCCTCTGTTTGGACTTCTTGTTCTCTCCACATCAGATCCATAATCTGGGATTCATGATCTTTATGGACTTTTATATGTTGGTCTTGTTTGATTGCACTGCACCAATGTTTTTTGTGATTTATTTATCATAGTTATTTTTTAGCGCTGCACTATTTGATACGCATTACTGTTTGGATTTCTATCCAGCGTTCTAGCTGCTATATATGGTTTTTATCTGTATTATCATTTAGCGCAGGATTCCCCCCCTTGATTGTATGTGTTAAATTTGGTGTTATCGCTTGTAACGAATCAACCAGCACCCCGACCGGACACCTCCGTTGACGGATGCTCCTAGTGCTTCCTGAGGGCTCCAAGCATCCACCAGACACCGTAACCACTTCAGACCACACAAACCGCCGCAGCTTGGTTGGGGTCTCGCTGTCTCCTACCCACCCTGGACCTACGACAAGGCTCCAGGTTCCAGTGGGTAAACCTCTCTTTCCCCAGAGAGTGCAGCAGGAACAAGCTCTTACACAAGCTCTTACAAGAGCTTAGTGATTATCCAAGGGAGTATGAAGGACATAGCAATCCCTTGTAGCATATTCCCCCAATGAGAGACAGGACTCTAGATTGATGGTGAAGTATAACTCAACTTTATTGAACAAGAAACAGACTTTTATACAGTTTTCCCCCACAGGGTTACCGCCCAGGTGGACCTTGTTGAAAACAGGCCCTGACATTCACAATACAATGAAAACAGAGTTTCACACTCCCATACAGTGTACACAAAGATATACACTGTGTGACAATCCCCACTCCCCCTTAGCAGCCAATCCACATACACATATACATCCCATAATAAGCTTATCTTAAGGCAGACAGAACAATGTGAGGTCATTAACGTTTAATGAGACAGGCACAATCCACATTCCCTTCCCAATACACAAACAATATTGAAGTCTGCCAATGACAGTCTGTGTGTCTCTCTCACAGACAAGCACGTGGAATACTCTGTGTAAGGTGGTAATAAATCTTCATATTTCTATATGAAGATATGGTTGACGAATATTACTGTCCCATCTGAAGCAATTCAAACCATTAAGTATCTGCTCCTCACCTCCAGTGACAGTTAATACCATCACATCGCTCTCTCTCTCTCATACTGGTCACTGGAAGTTCAGCATGGCACCTCATGGCAAAGAACTCTCTGAGGATCTGAAAAAGAGAATTGTTTCTCTACATAAAGATGGCCTAAGCTTTAAGAAGATTGCCAAGACTCTGAAACTGAGCTGCAGCATGGTGACCAAGACCCTACAGCGGTTTAACAGGACAGGCTCCACTCAGAACAGGCTTTGCCATGGTCGATCAAAGAAGTTGATCGACGTGCTCACTGTCCTATCCAGAGGTTGTCTTTGGGAAACAGACATATGAGTACTGCCAGCATTACTGCAGAGGTTGAAGGGGTGGGGGGTCAGCCTGTCAGTGCTCAGACCAAATGCCGCACACTGCATCAAATTGGTCTGCATAGCTGTCCTCCCAGAAGGAAGCCTCTTGTGAAGATGATGCACAAAAAATCCTGCAAACAGTTTGCTGAAGACAAGCAGACTATGGACATGGATTACTGGAACCATGTCCTGTGGTCTGATGAGACCAAGATAAACTTATTTGATTTAGATGGTGTCAAGCGTGTGGGGAGGCAACCAGGTGAGGATTACAAAGACAAATGTGTCTTGCCTACAGTCAAGCATAGTGGTGGGAGTGTCATGGTCGGGGGCTGCATGAGTGCTGCCGGCACTGGGAAGCTACAGTTCATTGAGGGAACCATGAATGCCAACATGTACGGTGACATACTGAAGCAGAGCATGACCCCCTCCCTTCAGAGACTGGCCGCAGGGCAGTTTTCCCACATGATAACAACCCCAAACACACCTCCAAGACGACCACTGCCTTGCTAAAGAAGCTGAGGGTAAAGGTGATGGACTGGCCAAGACCACAGGACATGGTTCCAGTAATCCATGTCATTAGTCTGGGACTGCATGGATTGCTGTTTCATGAGGTTTCAGAGACTGAAAGGATAGCATGAAACTATGACATTTGCTCGACCCATGCATTGCAAAGAGTGACCACATGTGATACAATCTAGACTATATCAAGCTTTTACTATTAACAGGAAAAATAATAATTTCTGAATTACATATAGATTTGACTACTTTAACTATAGAACTGGCTGTTAATAATACTAGTTCAGCCTTATAACCACATAGCACATATTTAACATTTTCATTTTAAATTGTTAAACAAAATACTGGCTCAAAGGGGCCGCTTCCTTAGGTTTGGCATGCACCTGTGGAATTGCATGGTGTCTATTTACTACGAAAAGTGTAGTTTTATGACACAAAGGTTTGTGCTATGGAGAACACATGAAATGTACTGGCACGTGTGACACATAATGGGAGAGGTCTTCAAGTGCATCTGTAGTTTGTTGTTGAAAGTAGTTTATGAGACTGGACACTTTTTACAGGCTTTTAAAACAGGTTTTGTTTTTGATTGAAAAGGGCATTGGCTCCATTGGCATTTCCTAATTGGTTTCAGGGAACATCAGCAGAAAACAGACTACATGTGATGAATAAACCAGACTGCAGGACATATGGTGTTACTTCACAAATAATAATTTCCTAGAAAAGTGTGTGTGTGTATATATATATATATATATATATATATATATATATATATATATAAGAACAATGCTCAAAAAAATTCAAGGAACACTTTTTAATAAGAGTATAGCATCAAGTAAATTAAACTCCTGGGATATTGATCTGGTCAGTTAAGTATAAGAGGGGGTGGTTAATCAGTTTTTGCTGCTTTAGTGTTAATAAAACAACAAGTGCACTAGATGGGCAGCAAAGAGACAACCTCAAAAACAGGAAGGGTTTTACAGATGGGGGTCACTGGCATTTTTTTTTTCTAATCATTTTTCTGACTGTTTTTCACTAGTTTTGCATTTGGCTAGGGTCAGTGTCACTACTGGTAGCATGAAGTGATACCTGGACCCTATAGAGGTTGCGCAGGCAGTCCAACTCCTGCAGGATGGCACATCAATACATGCCATTGCCAAAAGGTTTGCTGTGTCTCCCAACACAGTCTCAAGAGCATGGAGGAGATTCCATGAGACAGGCAGTTACTCTAGGAGAGCTGTACAGGGTCGTAGAAGGTCCTTAACCCTTCAGCAGGACAGGTATCTGTTCCTTTGTGCAAGGAGGAACAGGATGAACACTGCCAGAGCCCTACAAAATGACCTCCAGCAGGCCACTGGTGTGAACGTCCTCTAGTGGGCCCTGTGCTCAATGCCGTCACCGCAGAGCTTGATTGGTATTTGCCGTTGAACACCAGACTTGGCTGGTCCGCCACTGGCACCCTGTGCTTTTCCTAAATGAGCGCAGGTGCACCCTGAGCATATGTGACAGACGTGAAAGGATCTGGAGTAGCCATGGGGAATGTTATGCTGCCTGTAACATCATTTAGAATGACCGGTTTGGTGGTGGGTCAGTGATGGTCTGGGGAGGCATATCCATGGAGGGACGCGCAGACCTCTACAGGCTAAGCAATGGCACCCTGACTGTCATTAGGAATCAGGATGAAATCCTTGGACCCATTGTCAGACCCTACGCTGGTGCAGTGGTTCCTGGGTTCCTCCTGGTGCAGGACAATGCCCGGCCTCATGTGACAAGAGTATGCAGCCAGTTCCTGGAGGATGAAGGAATTGATTGCATTGAATGGCCCCCACGCTCGCCTGACCTAAATCCAATAGAATACATCTAGGACATTATTTTTCGGTCCATCCGACGCCACCTGGTTGCACCTCAATCTGTTCAGGAGCTCAGTGATGCCCTGGTCCAGATCTTGGAGGAAATACCCCAGGACACCATCCGTTATCTGTTTAGGAGCATGCCCCAGTGTTGTCAGGTATGCATACAAGCACATGGGGGCCATACAAACCACTGAGTACCATTTTGAGTTCCTGCAATTAAATTTGGATGGATTAGCCTGCTGCATCATTTTTTCACTTTGAGTTTTGGGATGTCTTTGAATTCAGCCCTCTGTAGGATGATAATTTTCATTTCCATCAAACGATGTGGCATCTTTTCCTTCCTAACACATTACCAAGTCCATATGAGTATAGATATCCAGCATGATATTATTCCCAATTGAGATATGATGCGTTTTCAAAATGTTTCTTTATTTTATTGAGCAGTGGTATATATATTTAGAGGTATAGAACGATGGGTTAGAATCCTAAACTTAGCCCATCCATCAATAAATGTGTTCCCAAAAATACAAAGAAAAACTGATTGAAACTACAGTTAATCGCCCTTGGCATATGTAATTGGACCCACCACCCTAAACAACCTGCAACCTGCTGCTTCACCAGCCCCACCCGAAAGGCCTGGACAACGGATTGTTTTGTTAGCACCAAACTTCAAATATTCCTTTTAATTTTGAAGCTTGCCTGCCTCATCCTTTCTCCTACAAATTTCTATAAGTGAGAGGCGTAAATTCATCATAGTCATAGGCCAATAGAATTGCTTGGCAGGCAGGAACAGGCAAGCTCAACACTACTAGGAAGTGTTTAGAGCAGGGATCTGGAAATCTTAACATATCCATAGTGCAAGGGTTTTCCCGCCCAGCTACAGATTTATTTCCCTTCCAGCTAAATTGTCTGCTAAAACAGGAGACAACCATTCATTTATTGGCATTTAAAAAGGAAAGTTATATAAGATTAGATAATGGAGGTAATTAGACAAGGGTCTCAAATTATGTTAGGTACCGTACGTTAATGTATATATAAGTGTATGCCCAAATTCCTTTTCTAGTGGTTTCCTCGCAACCAAGCACACAGTTTCAGTCACTCTTCAGGTTCATTAACCAGTCCAGGGGTATGCTTTTCATGATGCTTTAATGAGAACTTGGATAGGTAATGGGTAATGGCAGGGCCGATCCTGGGGTCACAGGCGCCTGGGTGCAAAAATATTTTTGGCGCCCCCCACGTGGGCGTGGTCATCTCCCGACCCCACCTGCCACTTTCAACAACCATATACATGAACAAAACGTGGTCATTGTGTGCATGTGACAACAATATCACACATCCTCCATAATGTGGCTTTTATGGGAGGCTTTCAAGAAAAAATCTGTTCCTCCAGAAAGGCCACATGCATTTACTGAGATCTACCAAAACACACCTTGAAGATTCTAAAGCCACATGGAAAAAGGTGTTATAGTCAGATGAGACTAAAATGTAATTATTTCGCCTCATTACCAAACAATATGTCTGCCAGAAATCCAATACAGCTAACCATCCAAATAACAATATTCCTATAGTAAACCATGGAGGTGAAAATAGCCTGTTATGAAGGTGGTAATATCCTGCAGCACAGATTGGAGCACTTGTCGGGGTAGAAGGAAAAATAGATGAGGCGAAATACTGTCAAATTCTTGAGGAAAATATACTGCCCTCTGCCAGAAAATTGTCAATGGGTAGAAAGTTTACCTTCCAACATGGCAATGAGCCACAGCACACAGCAAAATTGACCACACAGTGGTTGAAGGAGAAAAAAGTGAATGTCCTTGGGCGGCCTAGTCAGAGCCCCGACTTAAACCCCATTGAAAATCTGTGTAATGACTTAAAGACTGCAGTCCACAAATAGTCAGCATTAAATTCAACTGAACTTGAGCAGTTCTTGCAGTGAAATAACATCCTTACAGAATGTCTTCAACTTACAAGTCCACCCCAATGCACTGTTTAAATGGGCATCTACAGGTGATTCTCATGAAATTAGAATATCATTAAAAAGGTAATTTCAGTAACTCAATTCAAAATGTGAAACTCATATTTTATATTGTCACATTACACACAAAATGATATATCTCAAGCATTTCTTTCGTTACATTTTGATAATTATAGCTTATAGCTAGAGAAACCCCCAAATTCAGTATCTCAGAAAATTAGATTACATAAAGCCAATAAAAAAAAAATAATTTTAATACAGAAATGTTGTCTTAGTGAAAAGTCTGTCCATGTACAGTATAGTATGCACTCAATACATGGTTGGGGCTACTTTTGTATGAATTACTGCATCAATTCGGCGTGGCATGGAGGGGATCAGCCTGTGGCACTGCTGAGGTGTTATGGAAGCCCAGGTTGCTTTGATAGCGGCCTTCAGCTTGTCTGCATTGTTGGGTCTGGTGTCTCTGATCTTCCTCTTGAAAATACCCCCCAGGTTCTCTATGGGGTTTAGGTCAGGCGAGTTTGCTGACCAATCAAGCACAGTGGTCCAGTACCATGATCATGTGACCAGGTATTGGTAGATTTGGCAATGTGGGCAGCTGCCAAGTCCTGCGGGAAAATGAAATCAGTATTTCCATAAAGCTGGTCAGCAGAGGGAAGCATGAAGTGCTCTAGAATTTCCTGGTAGAGGGCTGAGCTGACTTTGGACTTGATATAACACAGAGGACCAACACCAGCAGATGACACGGCTCCCCTAAATCCTCACAGACTGTGGAAAATGTTGCATTTCATTTGGAAATCAAGGTCCCAGCATCTAGGGGAAGAGTGGAGAGGCACAGAATCAAAATTACATGAGGTCCAGTGAAGTTTCCACATTCTGTGATTATTGGGGAGCCATGTCATCTGCTGGTGTTGACCCACTGTGTTTTAGGAAGTCCAAAGTCAGTGCAGCTCTCTACTAGGAAATTCTAGAGCACTTCATGCTTCCCTCTGCGGACCAGATTTATGAAGATGCTGATTTATTTTTCCAGCAGGAATTGGCACCGCCCACACTGCCAAAACTACCAATACCTGGTTTAATGATCATGGGATCACTGTGCTTGATTGGCCAGCAAACTCGCCTGACCTAAACCCCATAGAGAATCTGTGGGGTATTGTCAAGAAAGAGAGAGAGAGAAAAAGAGAGAGAGAAAAAGAGAGAGAGAAAGGAGAGAAAGAGAGAGAGAGAGAAAGAAAAACAGAAAGAGAAAGATGAAATGTAACTGTAACCGGGAGAGATTTCTATTTACTAAAAAGGCAGGCACCCTTTTACCAGTACCACATAAAAAATAAAAAAAATGTATGTATGCCTAGCTACCTATGACCAAATACATATGGCTACCTTAGACTCACCTAGAAGCACACAATAATCTGTGCAGCTGTACAGCTGTGCAGCTGTGCAGCTGTGGCAGGCAGGCAGGCAGGGCACTGTGTTGTCGCTGAGGGCGACTGAGCTTGAACTGGAGGCCGAGGTGCCACTTTCTCCCTTCAGGAGAAACTGATGCGATTTTTAGATAATGCGCTATAAATGAAAAAACAGCGTCAATTTTGAAAAAAAAAAAAAAAAAGTAGTATTTCTTACTTTATGCTGTATAATATTACCAAGAGCGCTACACAGATAAACTAAAAGTAGGGGGCCAGACTGGCCCCCCTACTTTTAGTTAATCTGTGTATCGCTCTTGGTGTAATATTATATAGCAGAAAGTGAGATACAGTACTACTTTTTTTTTTTTTCAAAATTGACGCTGTTTTTTCATTTATAGCGCATTATCTAAAAATCGCATCAGTTTCTCCTGAAGGGAGAAAGTGGCACCTCGGCCTCCAGTTCAAGCTCAGTCGCCCTCAGCGACAACACAGTGCCCTGCCTGCCTGCCTGCCACAGCTGCACAGCACATTGTGTGCTTCTAGCTGAGTCTAAGGTAGCCATATGTATTTGGTCATATCATAGGTAGCTAGGCATACATACATTTATTTTTATTTTTTAATGTGGAGAGTGATCAATGTGCAATCTTCAATGCAGAGTGATCAATGTGCCCCCTTCAATGCAGAGTGACCAGCGTGCCCCCTTCAATGCAGAGTGACCAGCGTGCCCCCTTTAATGCAGAGTGACCAACGTGCCCTCATCAATGCAGAGTGACCAGCGTACCCCATTCAATGCAGAGTGATCAGTGCACTTACCTGATTTGCAGCGGCGGCTTCTCCTCGGTCCCCCGCTACTTCTCGAGTCCTCCCGCCTCCTGCTCCTCCTTGGCCAATGGCATGGGTTTGCCTTTCGGCCAATCAGGAAACAGGTCTCGGACCCGATTGGCCAGGAGGAGGATCTGTGTGACAATGGCGAATATTCACACAATTGTCACACAAATAGGTGGGCTAGGCCGCAGTGCTCTCCGCCCCGGGCCCACCCTTTTCGAAAGCCTATTAGAGCCTCTGGCTCTAATCAGGTGCTTAAAAAAAAAAAACCCCATTGAACCCCATGCGTCCGGCGCCCCGCATGTAGATTAGGGGGCCGGACGCATGGATAGGGGGCGGCACCCCTGCACCCCCAACACACCAGCCGCCACTGGCTGCTACTCTCCTATAATGTGCTAAGCCTGTGTGCAGCTGGGTGGCAGGCAGGGGCCAGGCACTGTGGTGGCAGGCAGGCAGGCGCTGTGGTGGCAGGCGGGCAGGCGCTGTGGTGGCAGGGGGGCAGGCCCTGTGGTGGCAGACGGGCAGGCTCTGTGGTGGCAGGCAGGCAGGCGCTGTGGTGGCAGGTGGGCAGGCGCTGTGGTGGCAGGTGGGCAGGCCCTGTGGTGGCAGGCAGGAGGGCCCTGTGGTGGCAGGTGGGCAGGCGCTGTGGTGGCAGGCACTGTGGTGGCAGGTGGGCAGGCGCTGTGGTGGCAGGTGGGCAGGTGCTGTGGTGGCAGGCGGGCAGGTGCTGTGGTGGCAGGCAGGCAGGCGCTGTGGTGGCAGACAGGCAGGCTCTGTGGTGGCAGGCAGGCAGGCGCTGTGGTGGCAGGTGGGCAGGCGCTGTGGTGGCAGACGGGAGGGCCCTGTGGTGGCAGGTGGGCAGGCGCTGTGGTGGCAGGCGGGCAGGCGCTGTGGTGGCAGGTGGGCAGGCGCTGTGGTGGCAGGCGGGCAGGCGCTGTGGTGGCAGGTGGGCAGGCTCTGTGGTGGCAGGCGGGCAGGCGCTGTGGTGGCAGGCGGGCAGGCGCTGTGGTGGCAGGCGGGCAGGCGCTGTGGTGGCAGGGGGGCTGGCCCTGTGGTGGCAGACGGGCAGGCTCTGTGGTGGCAGGCAGGCAGGCGCTGTGGTGGCAGGTGGGCAGGCGCTGTGGTGGCAGGCGGGAGGGCCCTGTGGTGGTAGGTGGGCAGGCGCTGTGGTGGCAGGCAGGCGCTGTGGTGGCAGGTGGGCAGGCGCTGTGGTGGCAGGCGGGAGGGCCCTGTGGTGGTAGGTGGGCAGGCGCTGTGGTGGTAGGTGGGCAGGCGCTGTGGTGGCAGGCGGGCAGGCGCTGTGGTGGCAGGTGGGCAGGCAGGCAGGCGCTGTGGTGGCAGGCGGGCAGGCGCTGTGGTGGCAGTGGTGGCAGGCGGGCAGGCGCTGTGGTGGCAGGCGGGCAGGCTCTGTGGTGGCAGGTGGGCAGGCTCTGTGGTGGCAGTGGTGGCAGGCTCTGTGGTGGCAGGCGGGCAGGCTCTGTGGTGGCAGGTGGGCAGGCTCTGTGGTGGCAGTGGTGGCAGGCTCTGTGGTGGCAGGCGGGCAGGCGCTGTGGTGGCTGGGCGGGCACCGGGCAGGCACTGTGGCGGGCAGAGGGCACTGTGGGGTCTGTCAAGTGTCGCTGAGGCCAGGCTGAGTGAGCTTCAATAAAATAGTTGTCAATCATGTCTTACTGACCAGTGAGCTTCAATAAAATAGTTGTCAATCATGTCTTACTGACTTACTCTTGAGGCCGAGAACTAGCACCAGTCAGCAGACGCCAGTTTTTTCAGGGGCAGGGCAGGCACTTCTTTGTTCCTCTTCAGCCAGGGCACTAAGTTCTTCTTTGTTCTTCTTTCTTCCTCTTCGGGCACTGGGCAGGGCAGGCTCTAACGCACAGCGCGCCGCTGGAGGGGGTGGGGGTGGAGCACCAGGCCAGCCCCACTGTTTACTCACGGCGGTGGACGTGGAGGATAGGTTCCTCCTCCGCTGTGAATGCTGGGGCGGCGGGGCGGCCCCAGGCATATGACGTCACTGGTTGCTAGACGCTAAGCGGTTTTAGCAACCAGTGATACAATACAGCAGGAGGAGGAAGAATTGAAAGCAGAGGCTGCGCCGCTGCCGGGCTGGTCAGTAAGCGCTGTGTTGGGATTGGGAACTTCAGGATTTGCTAGTAGTCGTCTGGCTGGCTCTGCAGTATCCGGAGACAGTGGAGTGGAGACTGGAGAGTCGCTGGCAGCTTCGGCCCGGTGAGGCGCCCCCCCCTTTTTAACATTTTGAAGCGCCTGGGTGCAGGGCACCCCCCGCACCCACCCAGGACCGGCCCTGGGTAATGCTGGGATACTCCAGTAACTTTTAGTAACGATCTGGGGACACTGAACTTTCTCTTGAGAAAAACTGTGAGTCAAGTCCTTGCACTGAGCTTTTAAGTAGCCCTTGTGCAGATTTATCTGCCTCTCTGGACAGTCTGAGTTTTTCACTAAAGCCTCATGTACACTGCTGCTGATCAACTTACGTTTAGGAGCAATTTAGCATTTTTCTCCTCTATGTCATCCTATCTGTCCATGTACATTGAAACGTTTATAGTCATTTAGAGGCAGTTGAGTTTAGTGTCATTGTTTTGAAAGCAAAAAAATGCGTTTTGACAAAAGTTTATTGGCATTTGAAATGCCAAATGCTTGTAACAGCGTGCAAACACATCTAAATTCGGTAACTCACATTTATAAGCTTTTTGTTTATAGGTGTTTTCAGTGGGGATACATTTCTGACCATTTTACAATGTAAAAACTCTTCTGAACGCAAACGCTGCTAAACACGCATAAACGCGGGATGTAAACGCAGCACATTGGATGTTTTTTAACTACCGGTTACTAGCTGTCAAGTTCCAGCATTCAGGAGAGGTTTTCAAATGTCCCGTGTACATGAAGCCTAAGAATTAAATAGACTGAACTCTTCAAGAGACAATGTCCCCTTTTAAACATGCTGACTCTAGCACAAGAGGGATGACAACGGCGCACACTCTCTAGGATCTCTCTCACTTGTTTGTACTCACAAATGTCCTTAGCAAAATTAGTTACCTCCTTTCATTCTCCTCTAGGCACTTTCACCCCGTGGTGCCAGACAAGATCCTCAGACGACAGTCCCTCAGTCAGCTTTTGGCAATTTTCAGCAGCAGGCCTCCAGGTAACTCAATTGAGGTCTCAACAAACACCCAGCAAACAACACATGATAGAGTGGCTTAGGGGACTCCCCCCCCCCCCCAGGCTGTGATCTCCTCCTCAAGGAAAAAGACTAGGCTGCTCCCAATCTCAGAATATTTATACAGACTCCCAGTCACCATCTGGGCGCCTCTCCCAGGGATTGGCCAGGATGTATGAATGTTCCGCTGCTGGTTAGACTCTCCCTGAACACTAACCTTCTAACCTTCAAAGCATTTCTGGACCAACTGGGGGAAGCAGCCAATCCCACTGAACAGACCAAAACAATCAAGCACAGTCACACTGGTTACAGTGAGCCAAAACAAAATTTGCCTAACAACAAAATGCAGCTTCACTGTATACAGTAAGCCAGAACTAAATTTACCTCAAGGTCGGTTTGATGCTGTCTGTTCCAGGTTGCTGGAGACGTCATATACGGGTGAGATGGAACGCACGCCGATTCTCTGGAGAGAACAACGGGTGGCTTTTTACATACAGAGGCTGATTGAGCTGGTGTCGGTCTGGGAGCTGTCAAATGTAAATGCAATAGACTGAAAATGTTAAGAGTTAGCTTTTATAAAACATACTGCACGATCATTCTTTCATTGTCTTTTTGGGTATCTCTCAATACATATTGAATGTGAGAGACCACATATTGGATGAGAGAGAGGAGACCATACTAGATGGAGCATTCACCTCATTGTTCCTGCTGGCTCAAATAATAAGGCTGTCTTGGTCTTTATGACCACCACGCGTGGTGGAGTACTGTTTGCTGGGCTCCTCATGATAACATATAAAGCATGGTGGATGAAACTTATTTATTGAGCAACACAATTATTGCACAGAAGAACTTTTGCGTTTTGGTTTTTTTACTTTTTATTTTTATTTCTTTTTTGTTTTCATAGTTTAAAATGATCACTTTTCTAAAATATATATATGGACACAGTGATATAATCATTTTGGGCTAACTTACTCTTTGGTGTTTGACTATATACTGTATGTCACTTTGTTGTGGAGAATATTTTTTTATAAATTGATTATTCACTTTAAATCACTTAGTGTAACATTACATGCATGACATTTTTTGTTTTGCACAAGTATTAGAAGAAACAAAGGAGTTTTTTTAATATTTTTTTTTGGCAGAAATAGGAATAGCGCCTTACTTTATTCATTTATTCACATGGCTGCCATCTAATCCACCAAGGCCTTAAGGTTGGCACCATTTATATCTGCTTATAATATATACTTTACTCTCTCCAGTAAATCTTAAACTAATATTTTCAGCCTATCCTAACTGAATCCCTATCGCTACCCAAATACACAAGTATTTACATTCAAAAGTCAAAGGTTAGTACTTCAGCCAAAGTATCCCAGTCTTCACCTAAAGAGAAACACGGGTAGTACATACATCCTACCAGAACAATATATACATCCCACAAGTAGTACAGTTGTTGAATAACTATCTTTATGAGGACAACTCTCAAGAAAATCACAAAAGCTAATATCCTACTGTCCTAGATACTACATCCTATGATATAGACTAGTGTAAATATGTACAGTTTACCTTAAGCCTATAAGACTATATCCTATTCTTAGCTATACCCATACCATATAGTGGCCTAGAGGTACTGCAAAACCCCTAATGGGCATAAATATCACTCTAAATAAACACCATATATACACAATGAGGCTGAATCTTGCCACAAAGAGTCTTCCAGAGGCCCCAGAAAACAAAGCAGAAACAGATGTCTTATTTAATCTAACCTATCTAGATATCTACATAGGTACATGACCTGCTATGAAATAAAACTCCCTAGCCAGGGAAAATTAACAACAACAAATTAGTAACAGTGGAAGGGTCCTTTGGGTTTATGGACTTTGCTAGCCAAAGTCCATAAAACCCAAAGTAGATATTGCGTTCAGCTCAGCTAACACTTGCAGTGACACCACCTCTGTAGCATCAGTAGCACCAACTCTTTTCTTCAGAATGTAGAGCAGTAGTTGAAACTTGGCAAGGGATCCTTCTCTTGCTGAGTAAAATGTAAATTCTTGCAGAGAAACTCCTTCAATGCCAGAAAGGCAATAGCTCAAGTAGTTGAATAACATAATACTTCTCCTAGGGAAAATAGCAAGAGTTGCCCCTATGCTAAGTGACAGTTGAGCTCCTGCATGTAATACCTTGAGAACAAAAGAACTTCACAGGGGTTTCTTCCCTTCTTCTTGTGGAAAACCATTGCCTGACAGCTCAGTAATGACTCCCCCAAACTTACTTCAGCTTGACACTTCCAGACATGTGCCAAAGTACCCTTTCCCTTAGTTGCAAGGATTTGAGGTAAATGATTTAAAACAGCGTGGTGGCCCACTATTTTGGGAAATGTTAAGTTTAAATCTCAGCACTTAAGAGAACTTGAAGAAAGTCCTTAGTAAAGAATTTTACAGAGGGCTCCTTTCTCTGTACATCTATAGAAGGTTGGGGAGCTGCTGCCCCTTTTGCCACAACAGCAACTCACATGAAAGTTGGTGGCCATAGTTTAGCTTTCTGAAATACAAGGTCCACCATAAGGCAGAACAAACAGAGGTAGCTTCAGATAAAGCTGATGTCAGCTCAACTGTAGAATTCCAGATTTGGGATCTGCAACATGCTTCCATCTGGACCCCAGACATAAACAGACCACACTTGATCCTCCTTTCCCTGCTCTCCTAAAGACCATGCGATCAATCATGGTTAATGAAGCTGTAACATAAATGTAAGAGTAGGGTAACTTTGCCTTAGCGAGATATGAAGTGATCTGTAGAAATAGCATAATTGTGGATGTAGTGTCATTTTGAGTTATTAAAAATACAGTATTTAGTATCAGTCATAAACACATGTCCTGTTATTAGCATCTGAAAGGGACAGGACCATTCTCTAGGATAGAGTTGACACCTACATGCCAATAAAGTCTCCCATGCAAGTGAACAAAAGTTGTCACCTTCCTGGAGCTTCAAAGAAAACTGCTAGTCATCTTGGCTACAAGGATTCGCAGGGGAGCAGTGAGAGGCTCCAACAGTCTGCAAGCTTTGAGCTGTATCATCAGATCAAAGGAATGTATTTCATCTCTCATAATAGGTAAAATATTAGTGGCAGAGAGATGAAAATAATTCCTTCTTATGGTTCACGTGTTGGGCTACAAGTACATGTAAATCTGTGTCTGTAGTGGGTGTAGAATCCTAGAGAATTGCACAAAACTGTTATATGGTGCCCGATTGTGGCAGGCAAGCAGTGCTTGGTACTGTCACAATCAGACCAATGCGCTTGTGTCAGAATTCCTATCCCGGTCAGCGGTCAGCGCCGTTCTGGGCCAATTCAACTCTGGTCAGTTCAGAACACAAAACATCCTGTGGGCTGAGATGTGGACACCCCCTGGGGTTGATTGGCCAAAGGCTAAAGTCCAGCCCACATCCATATTCCAAAAAATTGGGGAACCTGAGGTATAGACAGCGTTCTTCCATGAAGCCAGTTCTAAACTGGGGAGTGCCCACGCGGTTTCCGGTATGCTTCTACCAAGGGATAAGCTTCAGTAAAGTTTTTATTTTATTAGCAAATTGCCAATTGTGTGCCTTTTTATCTTTTTTTGTATTTTTTGTAACTGCTTTTGCTTTGTATATATTTTTTATGCACTGCCCACTTTCGGGATATTAAATTATAAAATTAATAAGTGACTTCTGTATAAGTGACTTCTGTGTACTAAGCGAGGACTCATATCTCTGAAGAGATTGTTGCATTTTATTGCCTAATTGCTTGGTCTACGCTACATGCCAATCTGTATGCAATTGCACTGTGTGTTAGCAGATTGCATGCAGATTGTAAACCAGACGGAGATCTGCGTGTGCGTGGTGTCCCAGCAGACCAGTCTGCGGACAAACTGTTGGGTGGTGGCAGGCTATCGTTTGTGGTGTGTGGGTGTGGGGACAGTGGGAAGAGTGATTAACACAGGGGTTCTAGCTTGTAGGATAGCTGGAGGAATCCTAGTAGTGTGTGATAATTGCTAGACTGCTCCCTAACCCTTACAGTGCACCAGATTGTACGTAAGATTTGTATCTGCCTGTGTGTGGTCAGCCAGCTGGATTGGAGTGGAGTCTCCCTCTAGTGGTGACCAAAGGCAGTGCGGGCTGTGAAAGTGTCACAGCCAGTCTTATTACTCAGTAGGAATTTCCCTTATTCCCTTATACTCCCCAGTCACGAAACCACGTCTCGGTTAGCTAGTCGCCATGGGCGTGGTCAATCGTGACAGAATCGTCTTTCACTCCACTCGTTTTAAGACTCTAGAACCAGAAAGAGGTATAATGAGGGCTGTGGCACAGTTTAGGCACATGTAGGAAATCCCAGATATATTCATCACAGCATTGCTTTCTTAGTGCCTCCACCTCTTCCATCAAGTGATGCGGCACATAGGGGTAATCATATCTATACTAAATAACTACTTTCTTCTGTAGCATTCCCTGAAGTTGTAAAAGCCCAGGCAAGTCCTATGGGTTACCCCTACCTGGTGGGACACAAGAATCTGTCCTCTTTCTGACAAGCTCTTTGGAAGCGAAGCTCTGTGCAATGACATGTGCCTTAAAATCCTCAGCAATAAAGCTCAACATAGCACTTTTGAACTTGTGTCTCCCCATATAAGTGTGAGTCTCTACTGATTCTGCAACAAGTTAAGTGGCTGAAAGCCTGAATCAGTCCCCCTGCCCCCCCCCCCCCCCCCATTGGCTCACCTGCTGAAACAGTTGCTCCCAGCTCCTTCCGTGTGGGGGGCGACAGGACCAACTCAGGTGATAAACCTTTCCAAGGCATCCCTTGGATGAACTTCAGCCATTGGCTCTGTTTTGGTATCAGAAGTAGCAGTCTCGTCCCTCTGGTTGTGGCTGCAGGTGAGCCCTTTAGGCATCAGTCCCAGCCCTGATACCCTTCAAGCTTCCCTCTTGCTGAAAGCATTCAATCCATTCAGTGGTACACACAGCTTCCCCATCTCTGCTCCGTGGATATTGAGCGGTGGTTAATTGGTAACGGTCAACCACAGCTGATGTACTCTGGTAGGTGCCACCATTTTGGTGCTCTCGCAACATGCACCAACCAGGAGGAAGCAGCCTAACTTGCAGCCACTGAAAAACTGAACAGACCAGAACAATAAAATGCAGCCACACTGGTTACAGTGAGCAAAAACTATAATTGCCCAACAACAAAATGCTGCTCCACTGGATACAGTGAGCCAGAACTAATTGTACCTAATCCTAACACCTATCTGGGGTGTTACATATAAATGTATCTTACAATGATCTTAAATTCAGAGCTGGGACAATGGGGCAGGCAGAGGAGTTGGTTGCCTTAAACACTTCAACAGGAGGGTCCACAGGACCTGCAGCCTATGTTGTTACAGTAGTCCAAAGCACATGGGGGGGGGGGGTTATTTGGCCTTTTCTCCCTTGGTGCTAGGGGACCTTATCCCAGCATTGCTTACATTCTTTGAAGTAGATACCCACTTCTGCCAGCAATAGTAACCTTTAAAATAATTTTTAAATCTATTCTGCAAAAAAAAAAAAAACCTTTATATGTTAAGAAACTATTAAAGCTGTATTTGAGGTTGTTTTAGGATCTATACTTTGAAATTAATCCTAAGGCATATACAGTAGCTAAATACACACTTAAAATTAATATATGTTTTTTCCTGCCAAAATATTTGTTTGTGGGTTACACACATTTCCACTCTGCACACCAGACTAGTTGAACAAGCTTGTTACTACTTTAGAAATACATTTTTCTGGCTTGGCAGTTCCTATGTCTTTTTTCTTCTTTCAGCCTCATCTTTGGCCTCTGTCCAGTAAGTAGCTAACTTATTGAAGAAACCATAATGCTGATTTAGGAAGCAGTAATGCTGAACCAGAAAGCAAAGTTCCTGTGTTTCCAAAAATGGCTCGCCAAAATTACAAACCCTTTGGCAGATGAATAGTAAACATACATGGGATTCAAACATGTTTAGCAGTTTGCATGGAATTCCCCTTTAAACAGTGGAAAATATCCTCTCCCCTTACACCAAACACTACATGCATTGTGGCCTAGATATTTTCACTTTTATTTTTTTGGAATAAGGATTATTATTAATTTAATCTAAAGAATAATAATTTAGTTGTGGAATGTAACCCACAAACTAACCTTGATTGGTTACTACCAGTTTCTAAACCAAAACTACATACTTAAAAGTGAGAAATAATGCAACCCTGTAGGGAAATCCATGGGGAGTTGTCCACCCTACTGTTGCCAATGTAGTTTTTTACTCCAATCTTCATTTAGTTATACAATTAATGCATGGTATACCATGAACATGATGGTAGGCTGATTTCTTAGGCTTTGGCTTGGTTTCATATTGTAAGTTAGTTGGCTTTAGACCATGGAATATTTCTTTGGACATAGGGGCTATGTGTCTTTCAATAGGCTGAAATATACCAAAAAAATCTGTGTACTATTAGCTAAAAAAATAATATTAATTGGCATGTTTGAAAAAGAGTACATAGCCTGAGGCAATTTTATAATATGTATTTTCTGCAGTATATTTGTATAACATTATATATATACAATAAAGGCATTCTTTCCTAGTTAATTTCACTTGTCTTCATCTTAGATTGTTAACTGCTGGCATTATTTGGAACTTGTAAAGTCAAATGTATTTAAGAGACACAGATTGTTGACCTCATCATACTCGCCATGTGAATATGATCAGCTGTTAAAGTATGTTCATTCAAACAACAGTATTTATTTACCGTAAAATTCCAGATTTATTTAAATAATGCTAAACATATTAATGGTAATGTAATAGTATTAAGATTGCCTTTTCATTTTAGTCTGCGCATGCTTGTAATTTCCTGTAACTGCCACAAAAAATAAATTTTTTCTTTTTTGCAGTTATGATAACAGTATTTGGTATAATGTTTCCCCATACAATTGATCCTTTTCACTAGCAACTGTACTGCTACTCCAGGAGGAGTTCTTTGATTGTTTGGGTACTCCTGTCCTGCTCCAGCGATGACCTACCCTTAACTGAACCTGAGTGACACTGACATACCTGGAAAAAGTTTAAATGAGCTTTATTAGGCCTCATGCACACTGGCCATTTTCTACACTCTAAACTCTAGCCACATATACCTCCGTCAAGTGTTTGGGCGTTAATTCATTTTATTGGCCAAATATATAATTTATTCTGCAGCCTGGGATATGTGACATGCATACCCTAGGAGGCACAGGGAGTATAGTGCACATCAGGGATGCTTACCAGATATAGTAGACCATCTATTTCTAGAATGGTCAAACACGCTTGCAAACAGACCTCTGCAGGGTGAAGTTATAGGGTCTTCTATTAGACACTAGAACACTTTGGAAATAGGGGAATCCTTCCAATGGGATCAGACTCCCATTATGATGTCCCAGTCAGCCATGACCGTATGGGGTTGATATATAGAAAGAGAGCTCCAATAGTGTGATATGTATAAACTGGTTATATTAAAATGTCAAAAACTACTTACAATTCATAAAAACAACATGAGCCCTAATAAAATGTTGATTTGCTGGCAAACAGATACAGGAACACCCGCACTTCTGGGGTCAGGTTGGACGTGATGATGTCAGCATGTAGCTCCGCCTGACATGTTTTGTCATATGTGTAAGTGTAAAGAAGACAGCGCAGATTTGGGTGTGTTATACTTATAAAGTGCTCAATGTGCTAATGAAAAAATCAATAATAGTGGTTAGTGCGTGTGTAGGTATAAACCACATATACTCTTGAATAAATAAGAAAATAAATAAATAAAATCTCTTAACATATATATTGAAAATGCAAATCACCACCTAATATATAGTGCAATTCATATAAAGAATAAATAGCATATAAAAGTCCAATAGCAAAAAAAGTCCCAAGATGCAATAGCCAGCAAGTGGCAATTGAAAGTCGTTTGATTAAAAAAACAACCCAAAATGGTGCTCAGGTGCTGGAAATTATATGCATGCGGCAATGGTGCGATGGTGGTGATCCTCTCCCCTAGGTAATTGACACTTGTCGACGCGTTTCGCCTCCCACTGGGCGTTATCAAAGACGTATATTCGCCCAGTGGGAGGCGAAACGCGTAGACGCAATTTCCGGCTACGAGCCCTTTGGAAACGTCACTTCCGGTAGTGGTGGAACGCACGCTGGAGCCAAGCCCCGCTGCGCACCATCATCCCAGGGATCTACCGTTCCATACAGTGCCTGTTTTAACTACTAAAAATGTGAGTTTTTTTCTTTTGTTGAGACCAAATAAATTTACTGTTCAAGCAATATTACGCTATTGGGATTCCTTCTTTCCTTTTTATATGGTGACCATCCGGTGAGATTGCATAGGGAGCCCGTATTGGCTGTCATTTCCATCTACAGCACTTTACCCGGATTGTATGCCGGACTCTGCCTGTGAGACCCTTACGCTATAAAGTTTGAGGGTCCACACTGTCCGGTAAGTGTCAATTACCTAGGGGAGAGGATCACCACCATCGCACCATTGCCGCATGCATATAATTTCCAGCACCTGAGCACCATTTCGGGTTGTTTTTTTAATCAAACGACTTTCACTTGCCACTTGCTGGCTATTGCATCTTGGGACTTTTTTTGCTATTGGACTTTTATATGCTATTTATTCTTTATATTCATGAATTGCACTATATATTAGGTGGTGATTTGCATTTTCAATATATATGTTAAGAGATTTTATTTATTTATTTTCTTATTTATTCAAGAGTATATGTGGTTTATACCTACACACGCACTAACCACTATTATTGATTTTTTCATTAGCACATTGAGCACTTTATAAGTATAACACACCCAAATCTGCGCTGTCTTCTTTACACTTACACTTTTAAAATCATTTTGATTTTTATGCACAGCAGCACTTTTGGATATACTTCACATATCACCGTAGCGCAGCATTAATTTTCTTTTTAACACATGTTTTGTCATATGTGATGTCTCTTGGGGCCTATCAACCTAGCAACCTATCTAGGAGGGTGCTACATCTATTTTCCTTGCACTTGATTGGATATTCTTTGAAAAGCAAACCTTCACCACATTCACTGCATTTCACCACATTTACACGTTCCAGGGCAAATTCCTTGCAATGTACAACTTCCCTTGGAAAGTGAACAGCCTTTTTGCCCTTAATAAATCAACCCCAATGTTCCATGGAATGTATGCTGATGAAAATGAAAAAAAGAGTAAAGCATACAAGGAAACCTTCTGGGGCATTTTGGTACTGAGCTGATGATAAAGTGACAGGGGTTTCTCCAGGGGAATTGAGAGGTCAGGGCTGGCAGATGAGTGATCTTGCCACCAGTACCACTAGACTGCTGAGGTGAGAATGTAACATTTCTATGTACAATGTGCTGCTAATATAGTGATGAGCTTACAGTGACCTTTCCAATACACTGTGATACTGGGCAGGGGATTGGGGTGTAGTGGTATTTGCAGAGATTGGGGATAAAAGAATGTCCGTGCACTGAACACACTCTCTAGATGAGCACACTGTGGTGCTGAAAAGAAAAATGTGTGCAAGAAGCAGTGTATATGAGATTTTCATTTACACATGGACTTCTTACAGACACAATGAGGATCCAATGTATAAAAATAAACTAAACCTAGAATGTCTTTGAAATAGTCTGGATTCATATATACTGTATTTACAGGTGAATAAGGTAAAGTGCATCACTAATGATGTGTAGCACCCCCTGATCCCTGGAAGCGCGGTGGTACCCTAGGAGAAAGAGTGATCTGACATTTTCCTCAGGGGTAGATTACCTAGGCATAATAGGAAATGTAGACAGATGGGCGCCAGTCACTTTTAGATGAACACAAAAGAGGATTTTATTACACACAGTCCATGGGAAAGAGGGTTAGGGTTGCAGATGCTCAGATTAAAGCAGAACCCCAGTACTTCATGCATCACCGCACGGGAAAATAATCTTTAAGTCAAAACAGAAACTCCTGTGTTAGAACTCTTTAGCAGACATCACTGGAAGCAACAGCATCCTTCCTTACCAAGACAGTAAACCATCTCCAGCAGACACCTCCAGTAGGGTCCTCCTCTGGGACTCGATCCTGTATCCAAGCAGGAACAGTCACAGATCTCAGCTCTAGGCATAAGAACATCCATGCCCCATCACGCAGAAAGACCAAAAGACTCTAGGACATACACACTCCCCAGGCCAGAGCTTGGGGGAAAGACAGATTGCCAGCCTTGCTTCAGCCAGCCTTGAATATTTATACCTTCTCCCTTAATGCACTGTTGGCATAAGAACATTCCTAGTGGTGGGCTGGAAAATGATAGGCATATTCAAAATCGAGGCTTACTTCTCATCTCACACTAAAACCAGAGGTGACAGTGCCCCCTATTAACAGACGTAAGAACTGACAGCCAGGCTGGACTTGGGGGAAGGTGAACAAGACACAGGAGTTGATTTACTAAAACTGGAGGGTGCAAAATCTGGTTCAGCTCCTCACAGAAACCAATCAGATTCCAGGTTTTTTTTTCTCAAAGCTTCATTGAACAAGCTGAAGTTAGAAGCTAATTGGCTACCATGCACTGTTGCACCAGATTTTGCACTGTCCAATTCTAGTAAATCAATCCCACAGACTACAAATTGACTTTGGAGTGCAGCCATGCAGAACTAAATTTAGACACTCCTGCTTAAGGCAGTAAGGCTACAGATTCAGTATCTCACAAAAGTGAGTACACCCCTCACATTTTTGTAAATAATTTATTATATCTTTTCATGTGACAACACTGAAGAAATGACACTTTCTACAGTGTAAAGTAGTGAGTGTACAGCTTGTATAACAGTGTAAATGTGCTGTCCCCTCAAAATAACTCAACACACAGTCATTAATGTCTAAACCGGTGGCAAAAAAAGTGAGTACACCCCTAATTGAACATGTCCAAAAAGGCAATATGTCAATATTTTGTGTGGCCACCATTTTTTTTTCCAGCACTGCCTTAACCCTCTTGGGCATGGAGTTCACCAGAGCTTCACAGGTTGCCACTGCAGTCCTCTTCTACTCCTCCATGATGACATCACAGAGCTGGTGGATGTTAGAGACCTTGCGCTCCTCCACCTTCCATTTGAGGATGCCCCACAGATGCTTAATAGGGTTTAGGTCTGGGGACATGCTTGGCCAGTCCATCACCTTTACCCTCAGCTTCTTTAGCATGGCAGTGGTCATATTGGAGGTGTGTTTGGGGTTATCATGTTGGAATTCTGCCCTCTGAAGGGAGGGGATCATGCTCTGGTTCAGTATGTTACAGTACATGTTGGCATTCATGGTTCCCTCAATGATCTGTAGCTCCCCAGTGCTGGTAGCCCCAGATCATGATGCTCCCACCACCATTCTTGACTGTAGACATGACACACTTGTCTTTGTACTCCTCACTTGGTTGCCGCCACACAAGCTTGACACCATCTGAACCAAATAAGTTTATCTTGGCCTCAACAGACCACAGGACATGGTTCCAGTAATCCATGTCCTTAGTCTGCTTGTCTTCAGCAAACTGTTTGTGGGCTTTCTTGTGCATAATCTTTAGAAGAGGCTTCCTTCTGGGATGACAGCCATACAGACCAATTTAATGCAGTGTGCGGTGTATAGTCTGAGCACTGACAGGCTGACCCCCCACCCCTTTAACCTCTGCAGCAATGCTGGCAGCACTAATACGTCTGTTTCCCAAAGAAAACCTCTAGGTATGACGCTGAGCACATGCACTCAACCTCTTTGGTCGACCATGGCGAGGCCTGTTCTCAGTGGAACCTGTCCTGTTAAACCGCTGTATGGTCTTAGCCACCGTGCTGCAGCTCAGTTTCAGGGTCTTGACAATCTTCTTATAGCCTAGGCTATCTTTATGTAGAGCAACAATTCTTTTTTCAGGAACTTCCAGTGACCAGTATGAGAGCGTGAGAGTGATAACACCAAATTGAACACACCTGCTCCCCATTCCCACCTGGGACCTTGTAAAACTAACATGTCACATGACACCGGGGAGGGAAAATGGCTAATTGGGCCCAATTTGTACATTTTTACTTAGGGGTGTACTCACTTTTGTTACCGGCGGTTTAGACATTAATGGCTGTCTGTTGAGTTATTTTGAGGGGACTGCAAATTTACACTGTTATACAAGCTGTACATTAACTACGTTACATTGTAGCAAAGTGTCATTTCTTCAGTGTTGTCGCATGAAAAGATATAATAAAATATTTACAAAAATGTGAGGGGTGTACTCACTTTTGTGAGATACTGTAAATTGTAAAGGGCCTCTCTCATGTAAAATGTATTCTAGTAAATGTTTGGGGTTATTAAAGTGAACCTTGCACCTAAATAACAAGGTTAGATAGATAATATACTTAATTTTACCTTGGCTTCCATGTGCAGTGCCTAGGTGAGGTGAGAATGATGTCATCCTCCTTTCAACAGGATCCTGGGGAATGCTGAGTAACCCAGATCATGTTAGAGGATGATCCTGCACTGTGCTGCAATGTCTCGACATGTCGGCAGGATGGTGACGTCACGCTCTGCATTTTGGAAGCTGAGGTAAAGGTGAGTTTATTATCTACCTTTTTTTTCTACAGGTGTTTTTCTTTCTTTTTATATCATTTTTCACTGTTTCAGCAGTGGAAAGGGGAGGTCACGCTAGAAAAGTAGACCTTAAGCCTAGTACATACTAGTAGTTTTTTTTTGTTCAACCCAGCAGGGCTGAACAAAAAAAAAACTGACAGCTCAGGAGCCACTGTACTAACTATCCAATCTCCCTTGCTGTTCTATTGTGTTCTTTAGTTGAGAGCGCTGATCGGGAGCCAAACAGCAGATCTTTTTTGGTCATGCTCCTTCGACAGAAGCTGGCCGAACTCCAGCACACAGGCCGAATGTCGGACAGTTTCTACTGAACCGGTAAATGATGCCCGACATTCGGCCCCTGTGTACTAGGCTTTAGAGCAGTGATGGCGAACCTTGGCACCCCAGATGTTTTTGAACTACATTTCCCATGATGCTCACCTACACTGCAAAGTGCATTAGCATCATTGGGAAATGTAGTTCCAAAACATCTGGGGTGCCAAGGTTCGCCATCACTGCTTTAGAGCACAAGATCCACTTTAATGATAGTTTTTAATACTTGAGTATTATTTATATTAGTGGTCTTCTAACTTGATAATGGGGAAGTCTCTGCATAGGTACGGTGGCATTGTGTTAGCAAACTTGACAAATATGACAAACTTGGCAGCAAATGGCTTGTGCGAGAATTTCGTTTGTATTTATTGAGTTAAGGAATGCACACATCACTGCATAACCAGATGCTGTAATTCAGCCTAGGTTTTAATCATCAACAGCCTTGAAGTGATGCAACGGACCACGTACAGGGTTTATTTTCCTCCCTGGTATGTTCATTTCTTGTAATGCTTTAAACAAATTCTGAAGTTTAATCTCGAATTGGTTCCACTAGAGCTGTTTTGCACAAGCTACAGTATGTGTAATTAAAGTCTCTTATGAAGTCATTGCAAACTCAGAAAAAGCAAAAAAGAATATATATATATATATATATATATACAGTGCCTTGCGAAAGTATTCGGCCCCCTTGAACTTTTCGACCTTTTGCCACATTTCAGGCTTCAAACATAAAGATATAAAACCGTAATATTTTGTGAAGAATCAACAACAAGTGGGACACAATCATGAAGTGGAACTAAATTTATTGGATATTTCAAACTTTAACAAATAAACAACTGAAAAATTGGGCGTGCAAAATTATTTAGCCCCCTTAAGTTAATACTTTGTAGCGCCACCTTTTGCTGCAATTACAGCTGTACGTCACTTTGGGTATGTCTCTATCAGTTTTGCACATCGAGAGACTGAAATTTTTGCCCATTCCTCCTTGCAAAACAGCTCGAGCTCAGTGAGGTTGGATGGAGAGCGTTTGTGAACAGCAGTTTTCAGTTCTTTCCACAGATTCTCGATTGGATTCAGGTCTGGACTTTGACTTGGCCATTCTAACACCTGGATATGTTTATTTGTGAACCATTCCATTGTAGATTTTGCTTTATGTTTTGTATCATTGTCTTGTTGGAAGACAAATCTCCGTCCCAGTCTCAGGTCTTTTGCAGACTCCATCAGGTTTTCTTCCAGAATGGTCCTATATTTGGCTCCATCCATCTTCCCATCAATTTTAACCATCTTCCCTGTCCCTGCTGAAGAAAAGCAGGCCCAAACCATGATGCTGCCACCACCATGTTTGACAGTGGGGATGGTGTGTTCAGGGTGATGAGCTGTGTTGCTTTTACGCCAAACATAACGTTTTGCATTGTTGCCAAAAAGTTTGATTTTGGTTTCATCAGACCAGAGCACCTTCTTCCACATGTTTGGTGTGTCTCCCAGGTGGCTTGTGGCAAACTTTAAACTACACTTTTTATGGATATCTTTAAGAAATGGCTTTCTTCTTGCCACTCTTCCATAAAGGCCAGATTTGTGCAGTATATGACTGATTGTTGTCCTATGGACAGAGTCTCCCACCTCAGCTGTAGATCTCTGCAGTTCATCCAGAGTGATCATGGGCCTCTTGGCTGCATCCCTGATCAGTCTTCTCCTTGTATGAGCTGAAAGTTTAGAGGGACCACCAGGTCTTCATAGATTTGCAGTTTGCATTTCAATATTATCGCTTGCACAGTGCTCCTTGGGATGTTTAAAGCTTGGGAAATCTTTTTGTATCCAAATCCGGCTTTAAACTTCTCCACAACAGTATCTCGGACCTGCCTTGTGTGTTCCTTGTTCTTCATGATGCTCTCTGCGCTTTAAACGGACCTCTGAGACTATCACAGTGCAGGTGCATTTATACGGAGACTTGATTACACACAGGTGGATTCTATTTATCATCATTAGTCATTTAGGTCAACATTGGATCATTCAGAGATCCTCACTGAACTTCTGGAGAGAGATTGCTGCACTGAAAGTAAAGGGGCTGAATAATTTTGCACGTCCAATTTTTCAGGTTTTTATTTGTTAAAAAAGTTTGAAATATCCAATAAATTTCGTTCCACTTCATGATTGTGTCCCACTTGTTGTTGATTCTTCACAAAAATTACAGTTTTATATCTTTAAATCTTGTTTGAAGCCTGAAATGTGGCAAAAGGTCGCAAAGTTCAAGGGGGCCGAATACTTTTGCAAGGCACTGTATATATTATTGTACAAAAGTTTAGGAAGGTGTAAAAAAATGCTGTATATAAGGAATGCTTTCAGAAAGGAAGTGTTCATAGTTTATTTTTTCAATTAACAAAATGAATAAAAAAACAGTAAATGAACAAAACAGAAATCAAAATCAAATTAATATTTGATGTGACCAGAGATGTATAGTAACGAAGTAGAACTACTTAAGTACTGTACTTAAGTACCGAAATGCGGTATCTGTACTTTCCTAGAGTAGAATTTTTTTCTCCTACTTCTACTTTTACTTCACTACATTTTTTCGATGATTTCGATACTTCTACTCAAGTATTTTTTTTTTGTGCTGCATAGTTACTCGTTACTTTTAAAAAAATTACCACTGCCAGAACAGTAGATGGCAGGTTGCATAAAGCTCAAAAAAATGTGTATAATGTCATTTGTAAATCAGCGCATACGAAAATAAAGGCTGTGTATAATAAAAACTGCTATACCAAATCTTTCCAATAAAAAGAAAATATGAAACAAACAAATAAATGATGCTACAGCGCTTAAAGTGCATCAAGAAACTACTAACAAACACAGGTTAATCATTTGAATAAATCATTTGAAATAATAAAAACAATATGATGTTCATACTTTTGACTTCTTTCTTTAATAACTACATAACACAGTACTTGTACTTCTACTTTCAGTACTTGAGTAGAAATTTTTTTTCAAAACTACTGGTACTTTTTACTTTTAGTACTTAAGTAGCAAATTTTTTGAAAAAACTACTTGCAATACTTAAGTAAAAAAAATGTTGAATACTTTAGTACTTCTACTTAAGTAACTTTTTCTGCGAGCACTTCCACTTCTACTCAAGTAATTTTTTGATCGAGCACTTGTACTTTTACTCAAGTAGAAATTTCGAGTACTTTATACAAGTCTGGATGTGACCACCTTTTGCCTTCAAAACAGCATCAATTCTTCTAGGTACACATGCACACAGTTTTTGAAGGAACTTGGCAGGTAGGTTGTTCAAAACATCTTGGAGAACTAACCACAGACCTTCTGTGGATGAAGACTGCCTCAAATCCTTCTGTCTCTTCATGTAATCCCAGACAGACTCGGTGATGTTGACATCAGGGCTCTGTGGAGGCCAAATTACCACTTTCAGGACTCCTTGTTCTTTTTTATGCTGAAGATAGTTCTTAATGAAATTGGCTGTATGTTTGGGACTGTTGCCCTGCTGTAGAATAAATTTGGGGCCAATCATGCACCTCCCTGATGGTATGGCATGATGGATAACAGTGGCGGCCCGTCCATTAGGGGCGCAGGGGTGCTGCCCCCCAATCCATGCATCCAGCCCCCTAATCTACATGCAGGGCACCAGATGCATGGATTCCAATAGGGGATTTTTTTTTTTTTTTTTTTTGAAGCACATGATTAGAGCCAGAGGCTCTAATGGGCTTCAAAAAAGGGTGGGCTCGGGGCACCAGCCATCACTGATGGATAAGTATCTGCCTGTATTTCTCAGCATTGAGGACACCATTGATCCTGACTAAATTTCCAACTCCATTTGCGGAAATGCAGCCCCAAATTTGCAAACCATGCTTCACTGTTGTCTGCAGACACTCATTATTGTACCACTCTCCAACCCTACATGAACAAACTGGCTACTGCTACAGCCAAATTTTTCAAATGTTGACATCAACAGTCCAGAGCACCTGCTGCCATTTCTATGCACCCCTGGTTGTATGTTTTTGTGCATAGATGAGTCACTTAGCCATGTTTCCCAGTTGTACATATGGATTTTGCTATGGCTCTGAAGTAAATCATAATCAATGCTGGGGCTTAGTAGTAGTAGTAGTTGTAGTAGTAATAGATGAAATGAGTAAAGTGTGTGCAGTATTAGAACTTTATTTTTGGCAATAGTATTGTTAGTAATAGTAATAATACGTATACAGTGCCTTGAAAAAGTATTCATACCCCTTGAAATTTTTCACATTTTGTCATGTTACAACCAAAAACATAAATGTATTTTATTTGGATTTTATGTAATAGACCAACACAAGGTGGCACAGAATTGTGACGTGGAAGGAAAATTATACATGGTTTTCAAAATTTTTACAAATAAAAATGTGAAAAGTATGGTATGCATTTGTATTCAGCCCCCCTGAGTCAATACTTTGTAGAACCACCTTTTACTGCATTTACAGCTGCAAGTCTTTTTGGGTATGTCTCTACCAGCTTTGCACATCTAGAGAGTGAAATGTTTGCCCATTCTTCTTTGCAAAATAGCTCAAGCTCTGATGGACTGGATGTAGAGTGTCTTTGAACAGCAATTTCCAAGTCTTGTCACAAATTCTCAATTGAATTTTGAAGGAGCCATTCTAATACATAAATATGATTTGATCTAAACCATTCCATTGTAGCTTTGGCTGTATGTTTAGGGTCGTTGTCCTGCTGGAGGTTGAACCTCCACCTCAGTCTCAAGTCTTTTGCAGGCTCTAACAGGTTTTCCTCTAAGATTGCCCTGTAGTTGGCTTTATCCATCTTCCCATAAACTCTGGCCAGCTTCCCTGTCCATGCTGAGGAAAAGAATCCGCACAACATGATTCTGCCACCAACATGTTTCACGGTGGGGATTGTGTGTTCAGGGTGATGTGTTAGTTTTCTGCCACACATAGCATTTTGCTTTTAGGCCAAAAGTTCAATTTTGGTCTCATCTGATCAGAGCACCTTCTCCCACATGTTTTCTGTGTCCCCCACATGGCTTCCTGCTAACTGCAAACGGAACTTCTTGTGGCTTTCTTTCAACAATGCCTTTCTTCTTGACACTCTTCCATAAAGGTCAGATTTGTGGAGTGCACGACTAACAGTTGTCCTGTGGACAGATTGTCCCACCTGAGCTGTGGATCTCTGCAGCTCCTCCAGAGTTACCATGGGTCTCTTGGCTGCTTCTCTGATTAATGCTCTCTTTGTCCGACCTGTCAGTTTAGGTGGATGACAATTTTGCAGTAGGTTTGCAGTTGTGCCATACTCTTTCCATTTTCAGATGATGGATTGAACAGTGCTCTGTGAGATGTTTAAATTTTGGGATATTTGTTTATAACCTAACCCTGCTTTGAACTTCTCCACAACTTTATTCAAGACCTGTCTGGTGTGTTCATTGGCCTTCATGATGCTGTTTGTTCACTGAGGTTCTCAAAAAAACCTTACAGGGCTTCACAGAGCAGCTGTATTTATACAGAGATTAAATTTCACACAGGTGGACTCTATGTACTAATTAGGTGACTTTTAAAGGCAATTGGTTCCACTAGATTTTAGTTAGGGGTATCAGAGTATAGGGGGCTGAATACAAATGCACGCCACACGTTTCAGTAATTTATTTGTAAAAAAAAAAAAAAAAAAACATTTATAATTTTCCTTTTATTTACAATTATGTGCCACTTTGTGTTGGTCTATCACATAAAAGGTAAATTCAGTTGACTGGACATGACTTGGAAAGGCACACACTATATTGGGTTCCACAGTTAACAGTGCATGTCAGAGCACAAACCAAGTCATGAAGTCCAAGGAATTGTCTGTAGACCTCCGAGGCAGGATTGTATCGAAGCACAGATCTGGGGAAGGGTGCAGAAACATTTCTTCAGTATTAAAAGTCCCAATGAGCACAGTGGCTTCCATCATCTGTAAATGGAAGAAGTTTGGAACCGCCAGTACTTTTCCTATAGGGGCTGCCCGGCCAAACTGAGCGATGGGGGGGAGAAAGCCCTTAGTCAGGGAGGTGATTAAGAACCCTACCATCCCTACAGTGAAGCATGGTGGTGGCAGCATCATGCTGTGGGGATATCTTTTCACCGGCAGGAACTGGGAGACTAATCTGGATAGAGGGAAAGATGAATGCAGCAATGTACAGAGACATCCTTGATGAAATCCTGCTCCAGAGAGCTCTGGACCTCAGTCTGGGGCGAGGTTAATCTTCCAACAGGACAACAACCCTAAGCACACAGCTAAATTCACAAAGCAGTGGCTACAGGACAACTCTGTGAATGTCCTTGAGTGGCCCAGCCAGAGCCCAAACTTGAATTTGACTGAACGTCTCTAGAGAGCTCTGCAAATGGCTGTGCACCGATGTTTCCCATCCAACCTGATACTCAAAACCATACTCAAAAAGACTTGAAGCTGTAATTGGTGCCAAAGGTGCTTCTACAAAGTATTGTGCAAAGGCTGTGAATACTTATGTACATGTGATTTTATTTATTTTTTATTTATTATTTTTATTATTTATTTTTATTTATTTATTTTATTTATTTATTTTTTTCGTTTTTTAGTTTTCATACCAACTTCTTTTGCGTTGTCATTATGGGGTATTGTTTGTAGAATTTTGAGGAAAATAATGAATTTATTCCATTTTGTAATAAGGCTGTAACATAACAAAATGTGAAAAAAGTGAAGCGCTGTGAATATTTTCCGGATGCACTGTAAGTGTCAAAGGTTTTTATTGACAATTACATGAAGTTTTCGCAAAGACTCAATATTTGCAGTGTTGACCCTTCTTTTTCAAGACCTCTGCAATTCGCTCTGGAATGCTGTCAATCAACTTCTGGGCCACATCCTAAATGATGGCAACCCATTCTTGCATAATCAATGCTTGTAATTTATCAGAATTTGTGGGGGGTTTTTTTGTTCACCTGCCTCTTGAGGATTGACCACAAGTTCTCAATGGGAGTAAGGTTTGGGGAGTTTCCTATTGTGTGCTTGCAGCTGCCAGTGGGAAGGAAAGGAGGGAAGCCAGCAGCATTGCAGAGGAAGGGGCCCTCCAAGTGGGCCTGTGAAGCAGGGGGAAATGTATGGTGCACAGGGAGGATGATCGGTGTTGCGGAGGGGATGGGGGAGGACATTTACTGGAACCGATACCCTGTATGGCTCTCTTTGCAGCAGCTGGAAGCTAGCAGGAGGAAAAGGAGTAGAGGCCTGCTTTCAGCTGCTGCAGAGAGAGCCATATAAGTGATCGGTTCCAGTAAATGTCCCCCCCCCACCCTCCCTGCTCACATCCGATTCACCCAGCTGCCTAGGCCCCCTGCTGGCCTGAGACTGGTGGTACCCCCTTCTCCACAGGCCTGAGTGCTACCCCCAAAACCACAGTTCAAAATTTTTTTTTCAGCCACATGCTTCTTATAAATTCAAAGCAGCCAGTAAAGATCACAAAAATAACATTGGTATAAAGGTAAAAAAAAACAAAAGCACACCTCATTGCATAGGTTGCCATTTTCTTGGATTTTCTATGAAAAAAGTAAATACTATAAAAGCTTATAGAACTCCAGACTATAATGTTCATATTATTTTTAAATAAAATGATATATGCTTGCTTTAGGAAAATCAGAAGAATTATTTTTTGTCACGGTAAGTTGAACCTGAACCTGAAGTTGAAGTAAAGTTTACCTCCTTTTCCACTATGTGCAATGTACAAAATAAAGCTGTTTTTATTATCGCACCACAAGATAAAGCTTTTAACAGATGTTTGACAAATAATTTTTGTGAAATGTATTTCAGTTTTCTTCTGGGACCTACAAAAGAACATAATATAAAGTGGAAATAATGTTGGCTCCTTTTGGATCCTTTTTCCAACACATGAATGGTAAAGTTACAAGACAAGTCATTCAGATTCCCAGCCTTTGCTTGGCAGATTTAGTAACATCACCATTAAAATGTTTTACCGTCAATAGATGACCCCATGGTAATAGCTTTCCACAACACAGTATGAATTTTTACTCTCAATGCAAAATGGAAACTATGCATGGAAGATTAATTAAAGAATAATTTCAGGTGGTGCTAGAAATTTTCTTGGGACTGGAATCAAGCAAACAAGTTATTTATTTGGCTGGGTCCAGAAGACAGGTCAGGTGGCTGTGAAGGTCATATTGTGTCCCTTCAACTATTTCCATTTGAAGGGCGTTTCATAAAAATAAAGTGTCACTATCCTGTCCTTTATTTCTGCATCAACAAAATCAGTGCTTTAATGAATTTACTTAGACATTTTACTTATGGATTGGTAAAAGCAGTATTAAACACCAAAACTAAAATGTAATATACTGCACCTTACTGTGATAGTGCTCACCATCACTGGGAGTGAGGGACAGATACTTGGGGAACGCTGAGAGTATGGTTTGGATAGCTTCAGATGGGAGAGTGATATTTGTCAATGGTGTCTCTCAAGAAATGTGGAGATTTGATCCCACTTTGCACTGTGAGACCTGTGGCCTGTTGCCATGGAGTCTGTGATACCTAGATGTGTATTCCATGTGTTTCAATGTAGTAGACGGACAGACTGTCATTGGCAGTCTTGTCCTATTGTTTATCTATTGAGCTGGGGTGTGGATTATGTTAAGTCTGCCTGTCCCATTGTTAAATGTTAATGATCTCACATTGTTCTGTCCAGATGGCTAGATAATTAGTTCAGGTTATTTCTGTTTCTGTATACAATTTCATCTGAAAATGATAATGTAATCAGGCAGAGGGGAGGGATTGTGTTCACTGTATGGGAGTGACTGAGTGTCAAGCTCTGTTTTTATTGGATTGTGCATTTCATGTCCTGTACCCACAAGGTCCACCTGAGCGGTAACCTTGTGGGGGAAACTGTATAAAAAACAGCTGTACCATTAAACCTAGAGTTCTACTTCACCCTCAATCTAGAGTCCTGTCTCTTATTGGGGGAATCTGCTACAAGGGATTGCTATGTTCTTCATTATTCTTCCCTTGAATAATCTCTAAGTTCTTGTAAGAGCTTGTTTCTATTCCTGCTTCACTCTCTGGGGAAAGAGAGGTTCACCCACTGGAACCTGGAGCCTTGTCATAGGTCCAGGGTGGGTAGAAGACGGCAAGACCCCAACCAAGCTGCAATGGTTAGTGGGGTCTGCGGTGGTTATGGTGTCTGGTGGAGTGCTTGGAGCCCTCGGGAAGCACTAGGAGCATCTGTCAATGGAGGTACCCAGTCAGGGTGCTAGGTGATCCATTACATTGGTGACAGCGGTGGGATGCTTCCTGCAGTCTGGGACATCCAAACCTCCACCAGGTCTGGATAGCAGAAGAGGAGAAGGTTTCAAAACTTGTACAATGTCTACAAGCTTTGTAGGGGGGCGGCTAGGATTTGATATCAATGTTCACGACTGTGGGAAACCGTATACTGACGGAAACCCACAAACACAGTGTGGGTCGCGGGTTCCGTTACACTGGTGGGATCAAATCTCCACGTTTTTTGAGAGACACACCGTTGACAAATATCACTCTCCCATCTGAAACCATCCAAACATTCTATCCACGTCCCCCAAGTATCTGTCCCTCACTCCCAGTGACGGTGAGCACCGTCAAACTTACCAATCTGTAAATTTGTTTTCTGCAATTGTTTTCTTTTCTAAGCTTTGGGTGTTTCCACTCTGGATGGAGGAGCAATAGAGGAGCAACAGCGACACCTTTAGAGAGTAGCATTGTCATTCTGGGGAGAAGGTAGTGTTAGATAGATCTAAATACTAGCATATTTAGACGTATTTAACTAACAAATTAAAGCCAAACTTCAGCTAGCACTTTTTAGGCAGTTACAGAAACTTTTTTTAGTAGTTTTACATAAATACATAAATAAATGGATGCTGACCATTGTAAGCACCCCTGTCACTGATTTCTCAACACTAAACAGCAGCATAAATCATTCAAACTTTCACAAAGGGGTTCAGGTTATAGTAAATATTAGAAGGAGGATTCTTTAGTTTAGATTGGTATATTTTTTGCAATTAATTAAAAAAATCTGTATAGCCCCATCTGAATAGAGCAGACAGGAGGGGGATACATTTATTCTCTGATTTATTCAACTATATGGAGCTTGAGCTATTGAGCTTGTAAAGAGCAGATGCTTTTCAACAGATCAGCTAAGAATAGACAGGAAAACATGTAAAAAGGAAGCCAGTGCTCCGAAAAAATGCTGCTGGCACCACCATTTTAATCAAACATTGTACATTTTGACTGTACAGTAATGATGAGCATTAGATATTCGTATCATTATTGTCAGAGATTTTGGAAAATCTCTGCCTCCACTTTGTGATTATTCACTGCCATCACTTAAGTCCCCTAGATAAGAATCACAATGAGGAGAACTTACCGCCCATACTAGCTATTTACTGTATGTATAGTCTCCCTTTAGTTTGATTAGATAAAAAACTGATGCCTTACTGTTTGTACATGCAAATAAATGTGCTATGTTATTAGGTTAGTGCTTTGTTCTTTGTCTCTTGCATATGTGCCATTTTATAACAAACTAAATGCCAGCTTGTGCTCTGTATGCATGTTCTTTGACAAGAAAGGACGTCTGTTAGTTTAAAGGGCTATAATAAGTTTATTTAGCATGGAATTGCCTAAAATTTACTAGCATAGCAAAAGGTATTTAATCCCTGGTGTAAAATCGCTGAGGGGCCCTGCTTGACTCCCTGTTAGCAATGCTTAGTATTCTAGTTACACACTGTAGGTGAAAGGACAAGTGTCTTCACATGTTGCATTTATGTACAATATATCCTTTTTAGGCCTACCATTTCTTGATACACATACATCTATTAAATGCCAAGCAGTAGAGATACAGTGTACACTAGCGGGCAAAATGTTTTAGGCAGGTTTGAAATAATGCTGTAAATCAGGGGTCTCCAAACAGTGGCCCAAGGGCCAGATGTGGCCCTTTGCTAGCCGTTATCTGGCCCTTGGGGCACTATTACTCTCACCGACACCAAAATCAGGGCACTATTTCTTCCACTGACACCAATGATGGGATACTAATCCTCCTACTAATAGGAGCACTACTCCTCTTCCTACTGACCACCAACCCTGAGGCCATATTTATTCTCACTTTTTCTACATTTTTCTACATTTTCTACCTCGGCTGGTCACAATCCAGCCCTCCTAAAGTTTGAAGGACAGCAAACTGGCCCTTTATTTGAAAAGTTTGGAGACCCCTGCTGTAAAATAAGAATGCTTGTAGAAATATAAAGTATTATTCGTTTATTTTGATCAATCAACAAAATTTGGCAGGTAGGTTATTCCAAACATCTTGGTGAACTAACCACAGATCTTCTGTGGATGTAGGCTGCCCCAAATCCTTCTGTCTCTTTATTTAATCCCAGACAGACTCGATGATGTTGAGATCAGGACTCTTTGGGTGCCAAATCATCACACCTATATCTCCTTGTTCTTTTTTACACTATAGATAGTTCTTAATGACATTGGCTGTATGTTTGGGGTCATCGTCCTGCTGCAGAAAAATTTTGGGGCCAATCACACGCCTCCCTAATGGTATGGCATGATGAATTAGTATCTGCCTGTATTTCTCAGCATTGAGGACACCATTGATCCTGACCGAATCTCCAACTCCATTTACAGAAATTTAGCTCACACTTGCAAGGAACCTCCACCATGATTCACTGTTGCCTGCAGACATCCCTTATTGTACCATTCCCCAGCCCTCCGGTGAACAAACTGCATCCTGCTACAGCCAAATATTTAAAATGTTGACTCATCAGTCCAGATCACCTGCTACAATTTTTCTACAGAGAAACAGCCCCAAAGCATAATGTTTCCACCTCCGTGCTTGACTTTAGGGGTAGGGTTCTTAGGGTCAAAGTCAGCATTTTTCTTCCTCCCAACATGGCGAGTCCCCCTTCTCAAGAAGGCACATGTACAGTCATGCCAATGAACATCTAAATGATTCAGAGAAGGACTGGGAGAAAGAGCTGTGGTCAGATGAGACAAAAATTTAGCTCTTTGGCATTACCTCGACTCTCTGCATTTTGAGGAAGAAAAATGCGGACTGTGAGTCGGCATCGCACCGATTTGGATGGTGTCGTTGCCGGCAATAGGCTGTGATTTGGCATGCGATTTGAAATGTCAAATTGCATGTCAAATCGCCCCGATGTGAATAGAGGCTAAAGGTCCTTAGGGAGCAGCAGCATTAAAAAAAACTGGCTGGAATTACTTTTATATGCTAGGGCTGATGTCCTTCTCCAGAGTTTATGGATTTACATTCCCAACTCAGAAGACAGAGTGCACACGTGTGTAGCCTCATGCACAGTGACACGCCTCCCCTGGGTCTTGCATCCCTTTTGGGACTCAAGCAATGGCATCCTTCTACACTGGAAGGAGAACTTAGCTGTGACATAGAACAGCCATCCTGATGGGTACGCTTTGAACCTTCTGTTTTTTGTGGATTTCCCTCGGAGACAGCCAGTGCTGCTTTCAATTATTAATCCCCAGAAAATTTGAGCAGACAAACATGTTTTTGTCTTGGAAGAAGTCTCGCTAAGTGGCTCCAGAAAAGCACACATATATTAAAGTAATTAAGATATGATGTAACCAAGAGATTCCAGCTGATGATACAAATTCTACATGGCACATGAACTGAACAGAGATTTCCCCTGATAAAATCACTGTTAAGCTAGGATACTGCAGTTCAGAGAATGCATTGTCTCACTTTCCTTTCAATCGCTATTTTCTTAAAGGTCGATTATCATGACAAAAAATGGAGGTTGCCATTGCTGAATCTCTATTTCTGAAAATCATAATTGTCTGGCTGTCATGCTGACCCTCTTTCTTCAATAGTTTGAGTCAATGGATGTCTTGGATGGAATGACTGTGCAGATTAGGAATTGTAATTTTATGACGTTCTTTATCTGCATACTTGTTCCAGGCCAATAACTCCTAGAGAACCGAAACAAATGAGTCCACTTAACAGCCAGGTATTTAGCAGTGACAGCTATTTTCTTCATGACAACCCTTTCATGACTAGAGGTATTTGATGATGAATGCCCAGAGCAAATTGAGCAATGTCAGTATGGCTTGTTTAACTTAAAGTGTTACTAAACCCACAACAGTAAAATCAGTCTGTATATGCAGTAAGGCATGCTTGTTATACTCACTGTGGAACCTAAGGGGTTAATCCATTGCATTGTGTATAAAGGCTGTTTGATCCTGTCTTCTCTGATCCTCCACTTCTTTCACTGTCTCCAAAAAATAACCTGATATTTAGAGAGCCAGGGGACAGGTTGCACATGCTCAGTTTGGTGTGCATTACTAGAGAGTTTTTTTCTTTCTTGGGAGAGTGCATGTGATCAGCCAGGGCCGGCCCTACCATGGGTCCCACTGGGTCCATTGGACCCAGGCAGCACTTTGAGAGGGGCAGCAAATTGATGCCCAAGATTTTTTCTTTCCAGCAATTTTGTGTGTCATCAGTTTGTGGTGCGTTACGGGCGGCATTTCCCCATCTCATACTGCCTTTCGTAGTGCAAACTGATGAGTATGAGGCGGTGGAGGATCTCCTTTGCAGAACGTTCTTATGTGATTGTGGTGTGCGTAATGACATCAGACATTCACACAAACAAAATAATACTGGAGTTTGTGGTTTGGTATTGAACATAATTGGTATGTCATAATTGTGCATGTAGACAAGGTGTTGTTGCATATAAATCTGACTTCCTGATACACTTTATTTTAGTTTTAATTATCATGATATAAAATACAATTGTGTGGGCCTTTTGGTGGGCGTGATTTTTTTTTTGGGGGGGCAGCATTTATTTTTGGACCCAGGCAGCACAATGTCTTGGGCCAGCCCTGAAATCAGCACTGCCCAGACAGAGGGTCAGGGACGAATGAAAACTCCTCCTACAAGCTTTACTAGGAACTGATAGAAGTCACGAGGCTGCTATATACTGCTGATGAGAAAAGGGATTTATCCATTTTTATTTACTAAAAGAATTGCATTTTCACGTTCTGTGTACTATGGGAGACCAGATATAGTGAATGCAGGTTCTGGGCTCAATAACACTTTATAAGTTCACCTTTCAGAAAAAAAAAATAAATGCACATTTTTTTTTTGCAAGTAAAAAAAGTGCATTTATTATTTTCTTCCTTTTGGAGCCTTTAAAGCATTGCACCAGGTCTCCTGCAGACCTGTCAGTATATCTGTGTATCCCGCACAGGCAGGCAGATACACTGACAGGAAAAATCAATGAACTACCACTGTGCTCCACAGAGTCATGGTAGTTCATTGAGAACTACAAGCCGACAACCGCAAAGGATATCGGGACTTGCAGTTCATTCACACAGAGCTGTGTGAATAAATGACACGGCTGTGTTGATGGAGCCGGCATGGCCACACTGATTTTAAAAAGTGACAGCTAGTACAGGAAATTTCTTTGCGTACGCCTGCCACAGGGAGTGCAGGGATGGGGTAACAGATGCAGCATTGGGAACACGCTACATGTTTCACCCTAAAAACAAATGCAACATGTAACATGTTCCCAAAGATGAACTTATCCTTTAAAGTGATTGTAAACTCTTACATATACCCAGTGAAGTGACTGGCCTCAGGTGATAGACAGACATGAAACAAATACACCTACAGGAGTTGTACCTGTTTATCTGCAGTATTCTCTTTTCTACATCCGTTCAAAGTCCAACATTTATAACGCCTCGCTGAGCTATCAGAAAACGGGGGGGGGGGGGGGGGAATCAGCTGAAATTAGACACAGCAGAGCTCAGTTAGAAGAGCTCTGAGAGCTAACTGGACAGAAGGAACTCCCCCTTCACGCAACACACAGGAAAAAAGCTGAGGCTATCAATCACAGGCTGTGTGCTGAAGCTCCCTCCCCTGTCACCTGTCTTCTGCTGGTTTCATAAAAACCTGTCAGAAGTGAAGAGACTCACGCTGATAGCAGAGGAATCAGGCAGCAGACATAAATGACAGTACTATGGATAGAGACAATTATACACTATAAATTGATATGCTTTGTTCATATTTCATGTCTGAGGTCTGCTCTACAACCACTTTAACAACAATAAAGGCTCCTTTACTCTTGTGGTAGGGCGGGGGGGGGGGGGGGTTAAAAACATGAGGTTGAGCAGCATTTTTACTGCCCCCCCCCCTTATTGCTCCCTGCTCCCTCTTAAGCTAGAAAGACAGTTGATTGGGGTATACACATGACATATCAAGAATTAAAGTGGTTGTAAAGTCAGAAGGTTTTTTATTTTAATAAGCATTAAGATAAAAAGCCTTCTGTGTGCAGCAGCCCCCCTAATACTTACCCTAGGTCAATCTAGATTCAGGGATGTTGCACGAGAGACCCGGCAGTCCTTTAAAGTCAGAGAGCCAATAAGGAGAGAAAGAGGGCAGAACCGGGCCACGGCTCAGTGTCTGAATGGATACAGGGAGCTGCTGCTCAGCTCAGATGCCCCCACAGCAAGCTGCTTTCTGGGGGAGCACTCAATAGGAGGAAGAAGCCAGGAGCGCTGAAGAGGGACCCGAGAAGAGGAGGATCTGTATTATCACTTTAACCCCCCGTCATGCTTGGCAAACACTACCGCCCACTGAACACATCCTATTCAACTGAATGGGGCCAAATTGCAGCTGCCCTGCAACTAAGTGCATAAGTGCAATTAATGCAATTGTGGCGCTGCGGTGTGGTAAACATAAACAGGTGATGAGGAAGTGCCTCTGCACTGTATACCAAAATACCCTCCTCTACCATGGATCGCTCTTCAGAGGACTAACACTAGTGTAACAAAGCCCTAACTCTATACCTAATTTGCCAGCCATTTTTTTTTACAGAATTTCAGATTTTTAGAACATATAATGCTTTTTGTTCGTTTTTTTGTTGATATTTTAATAAATACCCTGCTCGGTTTTATTTTTACAAATCATCAAAAATCATGCTGATGAACATTAATATGCAGACTGTGGCCACAAACCAATTAAACAATAAGTGTACTTATGTGTAAAGTGCATTAAAACGACCTTTCATGGTCACCTGAGCATGTCAAATAGAGAAGACACACATGCACCCCTAATCTGCCCAGGACTACACTTATATGTCCATGCGTTTTCAGGAGGGTGTTTTGAAGACTAAAGAAAAAGAAGATATTGCATATAAGATATCAAGATGCAAACGTAATATGGTGTGGTATGGTCTGGAAAAATTGGCCATGTAAATGTTAATTTACTCCATACAGAGATTTGCTATCAAAGTCACTAAAGGATATATTTACCAACGAGATACACCAAGATAAATAGTCCAAAGGAGTCAACTGGAAGGCATCATATCCTTGGCATAAGGGAGGAGGGGAAGTGTAGCAAGTGTTAGGAAAGTCTTTAAAAAAAAGCAAAACAATGAAACAATATACACCAAAATAACAAGAGCAGTCAAAATGGGTCAAGCTCCCAAAAATGGAAGTCACAGATAAAACCGTAGTGCAGCCACAAAAAAGTGGATGCTTTGCATGCACGCAATATATAGAAGCAGCAGATGTCCAACCTCATGAAAAGGAAGCTAATATCAGGGAAATACAGTGGGTACGGAAAGTATTCAGACCCCCTTAAATTTTTCACTCATTGTTATATTGCAGCCATTTGCTAAAATCATTTAGGTTCATTCTTCTTCCTCATGAATGTACACATAGCACCCCATACTGACAGAAAAACACAGAATTGTTGACATTGTTGCAGATTTATTAAAAAAGAAAAACTGAAATATCACATGGTCCTAAGTATTCAGACCCTTTGCTCAGTATTTAGTAGAAGCCCCCTTTTGATCTAATACAGCCAGGAGTCTTTTTGGGAAAGATGCAACAAGTCTTTCACACCTGGATTTGGGGATCCTCTGCCATTCCTCCTTGCAGATCCTCTCCAGTTCTGTCAGGTTGGATGGTAAACGTTGGTGGACAGCCATTTTTAGGTCTCTCCAGAGATGCTCAATTGGGTTTAAGTCAGGGCTCTGGCTGGGCCATTCAAGAACAGTCACGGAGTTGTTGTGAAGCCAATCCTTCGTTATTTTAGCTGTGTGCTTAGGGTCATTGTCTTGTTGGAAGGTAAACCTTCGGCCCAGTCTGAGGTCCAGAGCACTCTGGAGAAGGTTTTTGTCCAGGATATCCCTGTACTTGGCCGCATTCATCTTTCCCTCGATTGCAACCAGTCGTCCTGTCCCTGCAGCTGAAAAACACCCCCACAGCATGATGCTGCCACCACCATGCTTCACTGTTGGGACTGTATTGGACAGGTGATGAGCAGTGCCTGGTTTTCTCCACACATACCGCTTAGAATTAAGGCCAAAAAGTTTTATTTTGGTCTCATCAGACCAGAGAATCTTATTTCTCACCATCTTGGAGTCCTTCAGGTGTTTTTGAGCAAACTCCATGCGGGCTTTCATGTGTCTTACACTGAGGAGAGGCTTCCGTCGGGCCACTCTGCCATAAAGCCCCGACCGGTGGAGGGCTGCAGTGATGGTTGACTTTCTACAACTTTCTCCCATCTCCTGACTGCATCTCTGGAGCTCAGCCACAGTGATCTTTGGGTTCTTCTTTACCTCTCTCACCAAGGCTCTTCTCCCCCGATAGCTCAGTTTGGCCGGACGGCCAGCTCTAGGAAGAGTTCTGGTCGTCCCAAACATCTTCCATTTGAGGATTATGGAGGCCACTGTGCTCTTAGGAACCTTAAGTGCAGCAGAAATCTTTTTGTAACCTTGGCCAGATCTGTGCCTTGCCACAATTCTGTCTCTGAGCTCTTCAGGCAGTTCCTTTGACCTCATGATTCTCATTTGCTCTGACATGCATTGTGATCTGGAAGGTCTTATATAGACAGGTGTGTGGCTTTCCTAATCAAGTCCAATCAGTATAATCAAACACAGCTGGACTCAAATGAAGGTGTAGAACCATCTCAAGGATGATCAGAAGAAATGGAAAGCACCTGAGTTAAATATATGAGTGTCACAGCAAAGGGTCTGAATACTTAGGACCATGTGATATTTCAGTTTTTCTTTTTTAATAAATCTGCAACAATGTCAACAATTCTGTGTTTTTCTGTCAGTATGGGGTGCTATGTGTACATTCATGAGGAAGAAGAATGAACTTAAATGATTTTAGCAAATGGCTGCAATATAACAAAGAGTGAAAAATTTAAGGGGGTCTGAATACTTTCCGTACCCACTGTAGATCAGTCAAAAACACAAAATATACTCAAATGGCAAAGGGACTGTGTGGGGTGACACAACCTCCAAAAAGGATAGACACAGATGTTATCCAAATCCCTGCAATCAAATAAATAATAATGTAAAAAACAATGGGTATTAAGATGGCATATGGTGCTCCCCAAATATGCCCCAAGGCTTGGGGGAAAACAGCAAACAAAACAAAATAAGTTAACCTGCATATAGTGAAAATCATGTGCCTGCTGATGCAATTCCGATCCCCCCCCCCCCCCCCGAATGCTGTCCTCTCCCACATCCCGGTAGGAAAGAAGAAGGGTGAAATGACTTGCCATTGGGCATGCACGGCCGCTGCGCCAGAAACAGCACCTGTCATCCAGCCAAACACAACTGCCAAACACAAGATGGCATTGAAATCTGGAATATTTTATTCATGGTGTTTGGCATTGTTTCATGAGTACAAGTGTGGAGTGCGGTTCCCAGTAGAGGAAAAAAGTATGGAGGTGACCAGTCCTGTGGAAACCACGAATGATGCCTATATACAGTAAGTTTTGTGTAAACGCTTGTTTGCCGATTATCATCTGGCAGCACATCCTTGCAGTGAGTGTGCATTTTGTCGGTTTGGTAGAAGAAGATTCAGACGAACTTCGGTGCAGATATTCTACTGTAGTGGTGGATGTGGATTATTCACTTGCACTTAGACTTACTTTACAAGCATTGGGCAGTTGGATATATCTTCCCTCTTGTATTAGGGGCAGTACTCACAATCTCCACATGGGAAGGTACCCCTGTGGCAACTGGCCAGTCGTGCCCTAACATTTCCATCCATGAAGTGGCTGCCCGCAATATGGTCCCTTAATTGATTTTGCCCATCTAAATGTAATTTCGGGCTTTGGATCTATAAACGAAAGGGTCACATGTAAGGAGGTGCCAGTGTTTTTCCAGAATAGGTCTAAGGTGTGAGTGTTGTTGAGAGTACTGTAGGATTACCCTTATATTGTTCGAAGGAATCCTTTCTGTAGTCCCATGCAGGGCCGTCTTTAATATTGTTTGGACCCTGGGCAAGCATTTTCTTGGGCCCCCCTGACCATGCAATTTCGCTGTCTACCCCAAAAAACAACCACATACTCTGTACCCACCTGTCCACAGCCACCTCTGTACCCCCCTTGTTCACAGCCACCTCTGTACCCCACTTGTTCACAGCCACCTCTGTACCCCCCTTGTTCACAGCCACCTCTGTACCCCCCCATCTACAGCCACCTCTGTACCCTCCCTTCCACAGCCACCTCTGTACCCCCCCCATCCACAGCCACCCCTCCTGTCCACAGCCACCACTGCCACCCCCCCTTTCCACAGCCACCACCACTGTACCCCACCCCCCGTCCACAGCCACTTCTGTATCCCCCTGTCCACAGCCACCTCTGTTCACCCCCTCCCCTTTCCACAGCCTCCACTGTACCCCCCCTGTCTACAGCCACCTCTGTTCACCCACCTGTCCACCTCTGTATCCCTCCCCTGTCCACAGCCACCTCTGTATCCCTCCCCTGTCCACAGCCACCTCTGTATCCCTCCCCTGTCCACCTCTGTATCCCTCCCCTGTCCAAAGCCACCTTTGTATCCCTGTCCACCTCTGTATCCCTCCCCTGTCCACAGCCACCTCTGTATCCCTCCCCTGTCCACCTCTGTATCCCTTCCCTGTCCACAGCCACCTCTGTATCCCTCCCCTGTCCACAGCCACCTCTGTATCCCTCCCCTGTCCACAGCCACCTCTGTTTCCCTCCCCTGTCCACAGCCACCTCTGGATCCCTCCCCTGTCCACAGCCACCTCTGTATCCCTCCCCTGTCCACAGACACCTCTGTATCCCTCCCCTGTCCACAGCCACCTCTGTATCCCTCCCCTGTCCAAAGCCACCTCTGTATCCCTGTCCACCTCTGTATCCCTCCCCTGTCCACGGCCACCTCTGTATCCCTCTCCTGTCCACCTCTGTATCCCTCCCCTGTCCACAGCCACCTCTGTATCCCTCCCCTGTCCACAGCCATCTCTGTATCCCTCCCCTGTCCACAGCCACCTTTGTATCCCTCCCCTGTCCACAGCCACCTCTGTATCCCTCCCCTGTCCACAGCCACCTCTGTATCCCTCCCCTGTCCACCTCTGTTTCCCTCCCCTGTCCACAGCCACCTCTGGATCCCTCCCCTGTCCACAGCCACCTCTGTATCCCTCCCCTGTCCACAGACACCTCTGTATCCCTCCCCTGTCCACAGCCACCTCTGTATCCCTCCCCTGTCCAAAGCCACCTCTGTATCCCTGTCCACCTCTGTATCCCTCCCCTGTCCACGGCCACCTCTGTATCCCTCTCCTGTCCACCTCTGTATCCCTCCCCTGTCCACAGCCACCTCTGTATCCCTCCCCTGTCCACCGCCACCTCTGTATCCCTCCCCTGTCCACAGCCACCTCTGTATCCCTCCCCTGTCCACCTCTGTATCCCTCCCCTGTCCACAGCCACCTCTGTATCCCTCCCCTGTCCAAAGCCACCTCTGTATCCCTGTCCACCTCTATATCCCTCCCCTGTCCACAGCCACCTCTGTATCCCTCCCCTGTCCACCTCTGTATCCCTCCCCTGTCCACAGCCACCTCTGTATCCCTCCCCTGTCCACAGCCACCTCTGTATCCCTGTCCACCTCTGTATCCCTCCCCTGTCCACAGCCACCTCTGTATCCCTCCCCTGTCCACAGCCACCTCTGTATCCCTCCCCTGTATTTCTCTCCTGTCCACAGCCACCTCTGTATCCCTCCCCTGTCCACAGCCACCTCTGTATCCCTCCCCTGTCCACAGCCACCTCTGTATCCCTCCCCTGTCCACCTCTGTATCCCTCCCCTGTCCACAGCCACCTATGTATCCCTCCCCTGTCCAAAGCCACCTCTGTATCCCTGTCCACCTCTGTATCCCTCCCCTGTCCACAGCCACCTCTGTATCCCTTCCCTGTCCACAGCCACCTCTGTAGCCCCCATGTCCACAGCCACTGAAAATGAAAACCATTGAACTAGTTTAGTGTGTCACAGGGTTGAATTGGATTGGAAATCAAACAGATCTGCGCTTTTTTTTTTCTATTTTGAATAAATACACATGAACGTTTATCCAGTTTACATAGAATGCTACAAAGCCAAATCATGTTTTTATGGGTTCCTAAATTGTGTGGCTTTCTCAAGACAGTTCTGCATGGAAATATTCAGGAGAAAAAATGATTACAGGGAAATAAATGGCAGTTTTAAACCTTTAATATGAGGCAACATGGTTTTAAAGCTGAAGTTTAACCATTATAAAACTCTCTCTCACTTTAGTTAGCTAACCTGTCTGTTCTGAAGGATGTCCCATGTCATGCAGGCAGCTAGATCTGGGGAAATATTCACAGCAGGAAAAGATTTTAGTACCCCAAATGTCCACAGCCACCTCTGTATCCCTTCCCCCCATGTCTACAGCCACCTATGCACCCCCCCCCCACCCCTTTACAGTTCTCACCTCTTTTCACAAATTCACCCCATTCCACTCACAGTTCTCCTCACAGTCAGTGCAGAGATGCTGCCTGCACAGTTCTGTTATGTGTGCTCGTGCTCTTTTCCCATCACACACACAGTGCAGTCTCCGCCTATCAGAGCAGCCACAACACTTCACGTTCTGTGCTATTGAACTCTGAGAAGAGGAGGGGGGAGGAGGGAGAAGCACGGAGAGACGCTCTGCCTCACTCCCTGTCAGCTGAGCCAGCTCTTGCACATAGAGCCCGCAACTGTCCTTCTCCTCTCTGAGTGCCTTTCTTGTGCAACAGCAAACGTAGGAGGACAGGACAGCTTAATTGACCGCTACAGAACTATTCAAGGCTCCAGGGGCAGCAGCTTTTTGGGCCCCCAACAATGACAGGGCCCTGGGCAAATGCCCCTTTTTGCCCTATGGTAAAGACGGCCCTGGTCCCATGTAGAGGAGAGTCCATGGACTTCCCTTAGGATCTCTGAAATGCCTTCTTGTATATGTACTCCTGGAGATTCCCTTGAACAATACAAGGGTAATCCTACAGTAATTCCTAATGTTAGGGGTGTGATGTGGATAAGCAACTTCTCTAGTTGGAGATCCGCTGGATCCAAATATTTAAAACCAATAAAAGACCGGGACTTAACAAGGTGTTGAGTTTCAAACTTTTTTCTATGAAATATATTTCTAAGACCTTTGAGGATAATTCTCAGGATCTTACATGCTTTCCTTGAGTTGGAGTGGACCTACTGATCTTTAGCCCTTGTTCACATTGAATGCAGCTTTAAAATCGTGTCACTTCATCTGAAATTGCACAATTTCAAAGACGCATGTCAGTGGGAATTCAGGTGTGACTTGGAAGATATCTGTGCGGCTTCATAGACAGATGTCTAGCCACGTCGCACCTGAACTTGGCAAAAGTAGTGCAGAACTACTTTTTTAAATTGATGCAGCACCGCAAAGTCGTCGTTGCACCGATTTGAACAGTGCCATAACACGACAATAGGGTGTGACTTGTCATGCAATTTGACCTATCAAATTGCATGGCAAGTCGCTCCGGTGTGAACAAGGGCTTATGGTGGACCTACTCTTTTTGCCCTCCTATACCTCCCCCCCACTTTTCCTCTCTCACTTTTGGCTATTTTTCACCTATGGCCACTTGGCTGGCCTAAAGTGTAGGGATTTTGCATTTTTTCCCGTAATATCGTTTTTAGTTTTTCGCAGTGGCGGCCCATGCATAGGGGGCGCCGGAGCGCCGCCCCCCCTAAAAAAAAAGAAAAGAAAAAAAAATAGAAAAAAAATGACAAAAAAATAAAGTTTTGAAAAAAACAAAAAAAATTGTGTTCGCAGGCCTATGCGCTCGGCCTGGTGGATATGGGGGGGGGGTGGGGTTTACGACCCCGAAGAGGCGCCGATTGGCTGCCTTCTGGGGGTGTAACCTGGGCCAATCATCATCCAGGACATCGCTGACTCGCAATGGGGGCGGTGCCGGTGCGTGCGTCAGTCACGCACCGTCACCGGCCGATCTCCTTCCCTGCCGCCCAGACCGGAAGACAGAAGACTGAAGAGGAGGATGTCCACGCAGCTGCTCGTCTCGGTTCCCGGAATCCCGCCATCCTGCCGCCGTCAGAAGGTAAGTGATTGAAGCCGACCTGTGCCCTCACCTGTGCCATGCCTGTACCATCACCTATGCCATGCCTATGCCATCACCTGTGCCATGCCTATGCATCACCTGTGCCATCACCTGTGCTACGCCTATGCCATCACCTGTGCCATGCCTATGCATCACCTGTGCCATCACCTGTGCTACGCCTATGCCATCACCTGTGCCACGCCTATGCCATCACCTGTGCCACGCCTATACCATCACACGTGCCATGCCTATGCCATCACCTGTGCCATGCCTGTACCATGACCTCAAAGTCATGCAATTTTTTTACCGCGAAGCAATACCTATTACATTTTTCTTTTTGCGCCCCCCCCCCAAAAATTTTGAGCACCAGCCGCCACTGGTTTTTCGGAAGTCAGTCTTCTTCTTTTCTCTTCGTTTTTTTTAAATATTATTGATGTATATCAAGAAGATGGTATTACCATCTTTCTGATATACATCAATGCATTTTGGTATGCCTAATATGAGTTTTGAGTGGTTGAACACTTTTACTGGCAGAATCTGGCTATATTCATCACTCATTATTTACTCTTCATTTTTCTTTTGATTCATAGGTTAATATGTTGCTTGAGAATTTACCTTGAAGGTCACAGTATTGGCATTCTTATTTTTGGTCCATGTCCGGAACACGTTACTTTGGCTTGTTAGGCTTCTGGATGAATAGCGATGTGACCTGTATTTATGTGAATGCTGTGATTGAGCTAGCATCTTAAAGCGGAATTAAAGTGTATTACAAAAAAAATAAAAATCTTCCTGTAAGGTAAAGTCACATACTAGCACATTATTAAATACTTACCTTGAAACAAAGTCCTAAAGTGGCACACTATCACTGCTAACTGGGCTTCCATCTTCACCAGGTCTTCCTTTCAGGTTTGCAGGCTCCGGTCCTTTGAATGGCCAAGTCGCGATGACACTTTTTTTCACTTTTACCGCTGTTTATGGCAAAGGGTTCTGAAGGAACGACAAGGATTTGCTATTGCTTCAGAGCCAATGCACGGTGACGTCACTGCCTGCAGACATTGCATATGTCATAAATAGTGCATGTTTAGGAGATATTCCTTGCACCTTCAGGTAAGCTTTAGTATACGCCTCCCTGTAGGTGGAAGTGTTCATTGGAACTTTACAACCACTTTAAGCGGGTTCTTCTCTATTGTGATTTTATACCATTGATGATTCAATCAAGTTTTTAACACTATCAACCTGCTGTTAAAATTAAAGCAAGCACAACAAACTTTGGCTTGATATAAAAATTATTGTCTGTGGAACTTTTCTGAGAAATAATGCAGGAAAGTAATGTACTTGACACCACTCTGTTTCAATCACAGTCCCTGAATAAGCATGCTCTAAGTCAGGGGTCTACAAATTTTCCAAATAAAGGGCCAGACTTTTAGGGGGCTGGACTGCGCCCAGTGAGAGTAGAAAATAACTCAGTCATTGGGAGTAAACAATGCTCCATCATGGGCATTAGTGGGAAAAATAGTACCTCATCAGTCACTGGTGTCAGTGCAAGGAATAGTGCCCCATCATTAGTGTCAGGGGGAGGAATGGTGCCCCAACAGTCGTGTGAGGGGAAGGAATGGTGCCCTAAGGGCCAGATAAAGGCAAGCAGAGGGCCGCATCCAGCCCCCAGAGTGAATGTATAAGTAGTGTCAGTCTTTCTTATGTCTTAAGCCTCGTACACACGCAACGAATTTCCGCCGACCGGTCGTCCGTCTTTTGTCCAGAGTGCGTGTCTGTTGGTTGGAATGTGCTCTAGACTGCACATGAATTTTCCCGTACGACAGAATTCTATTTTAGAAGTGATGTCATGTGTTGGATTGCTTTCTGTGTTTTTTCCATCTCTGAGCATGCCTAGTCTTGCTCATAAGATTTTTCCCCGTCGAAATCTGTACTAATGATACGAAAATCGGACATGTGTTGACGGAGGACAAAAATTATATAGCCTACACACCAGAATTTTTTCGGGCCGAAAAGTCGGAATTGGTTGTCAGAAGCACCATACTAACAAGCCGAAAATCGGCAGATTGGTCGTCGGACGAAATTTCCCGGCCGAATTTCTTATCGTGTGTACAGGGCTTAAGCTTGTTCCAAGTCAGTGATTTGGCAGTAAAGATAAAGCATCAGAAAGACAGCTAGAGAACTAGCACCTCATTCCAAATGCACTTGGTATGCAATCTGCTACAGGCGTCAATAGATTCCTAATGACACCCTAAATGCAGAGCGCAAATTCAGTGCATTTTCTGCCACTGGATCACATGGTGCTGCAGTATTATGCAACCCGGTTGAAGTGTGTTTTTAGAAGTTGTGTTAGCACTACTAATGTGATCCAGAGCAATTTCAGCACATTCAAATGAAATGGGCAAAGTATATGGACACACTTCCATATTGAGTTCAGAAACACAAAACCAGTTCCATAAAGAATGTGATTTGATGTGTTTGACCTGGGTGAACTCTAGTGGCCTCCACAGAGCCCTGACTTCAACCCTATTAAAAAGTCTTTGTATCCCAGGGGTCTTCAAACTATGGCCCTCCAGTTGTTCAGGAACTACAATTCCCATCATGTCTAGCCATGTCTGTGAAGTCAGTTTTACAATGCCTCATGGGATGTGTAGTTCTGCAACAGCTGGAGGGCCGTAGTTTGAAGATCCCTGTTGTATCCAATACCAGCATTGACCTCACAAATGCTCTTTTGTCTTAATGCAAATTAGGGGTAACTCAATACTGTATAACTTTCCATGAGTTTGGAATGAGATGTCCAACATCTGCAATTATAGGAGTAATGGTCAAGTGTCCAAACCTTTGGCCATATAGTATACATTTTAATCCAGTAAACCTGACTGGTTGCTATGGATGACATCACTCTTATTTTTGTCTGTTTAAATAAATTGTCTCGTGGACAGATTTTATCAAACTTTCAATTCAGTCTTTTGTATTTTATGGAAAGTTGCCGAGCACATGATTTGGAAATAAGGAAAAAAGATCTTTTGTTCTCGAAAATTTCAAAATAAGATTTTCTCTCCCTCTAATACAACTTTTTTCCCCCTTTGAAAATATTCAGTAAGACTAGAAGATTTTCAGCAGTCTTGTGCAGAAACATCAACAAATGACTTAACTGCATACAAATATAAATGAAGCAAAAAAACAGATAAGAATCAGAACGATGTGTTCTATGTCATTCGTTAACATCTTAAAAACTTCAAATGGCATTTGATTCATATTACAGGGGGTTTGTATTTTGCAACCATTTACGTAGACTGGGTTTTGAGCAAGTCTGTTGCCCATACATCCATAGGTGTCCAGTACTATACTAGGAATATGGGTAGGTAGAACATACACTGGTATTTAAAAAGGTATTCCCCTTCTAGCAGACCTTTAGGTCTCCATTCCATTTCAATAATGTTTATTAAAATTGAACTTTATATAGCAATTGAAAATTTGTGAACTTCCAGACTTTGATTGCATATACTATTAGATTAAAAATTTGTGTTTGTAATTCATTAGTTGTCGCATTCTTTTAGCGAACATTTATCAAACCCATATTTCAGTAAAAAAAAATACACTAAGGCTTCTTTCACAAGGGTGATGTTCCCGCCGATACCTGCTGAGCAGGCGGATGACAGCTCCATCTCCACTCTGTGTGCAGAGATGGAGCTGTCAGATCCCCGCTGTCCTCTATGGGAGATCAGTTGAAAACGGACAGCCTGTCCGTTTTCATCCGATCCGATCCTCCAGACGGATGGAATATAGGATTTCCATCCATCCAGATTTCACAGACAGGATTAGATCGCTGACATCCGCCTCTCCATAGGGCTGCATGGAGCATCCGATCCGGTCCCCCTGAAAAACTGACAGGTGGACCGGATCGGAAAGCCCGTGTGAAAGGAGCCTAAAGTTAATTTCCGTGTACACAAGTTCAATATATTACCAACAGTTTTTGTTAAAATGTAAAAGATGAGGCTGCACCAAGTAAATAGAAACCAAACACGTCAAGCCTTAAAGTTGTGTGTGCCCATGAAACAGCAACTTTGGTACCCAAGATTGTCCATAGGCTTTTTTAAGCTTTAAAAGCCCTTACAGGTCATCAGCTTAGAGTTAAAGTGGTTGTAAACCACAGGACTTTATTTTTTTTACACCTGCAAGGTAAAGGCATAATGTGCTAGTATGATTTGCATACTAGCACATTATATTAAACGTACCTTAAAACTAAGCCCTCCTGCGCCTAAACTCCAGAGCTGCAGCGAATTCCCATCTTCACCTATCTTGCTTCCGGGTTCATGGACTCCGGCTCTGTGACTGGACGGAGCTGTGATGACGTCACTCCTGCGCATGCGCGTGGGAGCCGCTGATTACGGCACAGGGTTTGGAAGGAACGGCATGGCTGGCCGTTCCTTCAGAGTGCACGTGCCAGTGACGTCACTGGCTGCATGTAATGTAAATATTACCTAAACCTTTCCCGTTTAAGAGACATTTACACTGATATAGGTAAGCCTTATTATAGATTTACCTATAGGTAATGTGTGGCACCTCCACTTTAAGTCCCGGTTCACACTACCGCGACTTGTCAGACGACTTGGCCGCCTCACAAGTCGCGGTCCATTCAGTGCTATGGGAACCGTTCTAATAGGTGTGACTCAAGCCGCTCCGACTTAGAAAATAGTTCCTGCACTACTTTTGACCGAAGTCGGAGCGACTTGCATTGACTTCCATTATGTGAAGTCCGTGCAAGTCGCGCAGAAGTCGCGGTACACAGCGACTTCACTAGTTGCCCCCGAAGTCGGATCGCCATAGTGAGAACAGACACTTACTGTGAATAACAGCCCTGTAATTATTGCTCTCACTCTTGCATATGATCTTGAACATGTGTGTGACACAATCGCCAATTTAAAAAGTTTTGTAACCAATCAGATAAGTCCTGAATCAGTCCTGAATTATATATTGATTAAATAATAACCACTCAAACACATATTGCAGAAATGTGAATGGTATAATTAAAGAGATAAATTATATAAATAGACAACATACTGCATTATTAACATAGGAAACCCATATATACAAATAACAGATTTTGAAAAACACAAAAATGGTAGAAACCCAAGAATGGAAAGCAAACGTCACAAATGGCTTCACTTTAGTAGATTTGTCTTTTTCTGCTGTCTTGGCACTTGGCAGCATAGATGGTCCAGTTTAAGCAATGTCGGTCAAAATTTACGGTTAGTGAGTTTATGATGCTACATATAGGAATGTACAGCAATGCATATTTCTGAGTGTGTACTAGTGTGTAATTACATGACCCCTGACGACCATTCATCACCTTCCACACAAAATAGAACTGTCACTATATCTTACACAGTCTACAGTAATTGTCAATGGCTGTCAATAAAAGAATATACATCTGTAGTAGTGTCATAAATCTAAGGACAGGATTATCTATCGCATATGTATACACAGTGTGAGATACAACAGTGTAGGTGCTGTTAGTATTCCAAATGAAGATTTTAGGTTCATGTTAAAGCAAGAAAGCAAAGATGTAACTGGCTACTATTGGCAACAACTCCAACCTATTCTATAATTTCATATATAAGGCCTCATACGCATAACTGGCTGAATAAACACAAAGTGGCACACATCTACAGTGCACTAAGCAAATAATCAAATTCATTAGATTCACATTTGTATCCTATCATTATTCCTGCACAGTGGTGGTTCAAATATAAAGGGTGCAGTTTTATCAATGTTAACAGGAGGAATGTCTCATATTAAAAGTAAACCTGTATTTGGAATATACAGAGAATATCCTTGCTAAAATATCCTTTCTACCAATGCCAGTTTTCTAGTTGTCTCTGACGTCAACAAGTACCAACTCATTGGTTTGGGACAAGTACGCAGATAAGGAATATCAGACTCAAGTCAGAATGCCTAATATACATACAGGCATACCCCGCTTTATGTACCCACACTTTACGTACACTCACAAGTACGGACACATTGGCGTCTATGGGAAATCTTGGTCAGCTTGACTTGGCACTGCTCCCAGTTTTTAACATTAGCGTTTATGGGAAATCTTGGTCAGCTTGCCATGGCACTGCTCCCAAACCATAAGTGACAAGGACACCCAACTTAAGGAGCACCTAGAGGGGACCCAGGACTACAACATATCTGGGGTCGGCCAGCTTGCCTAGGTAATCTACCATGTCCTAATCCTGGGTACCCTTACCGTGCTTCCCAAGTTTGGTGTCCCTGTCACCTATGGTTCGAGAGCAGTGCCATGTCAAGCTGACCAAGATTTCCCATAGATGCCAATGTTAAAAACCAGGAGCAGTGTCATGTCAAGCTGACCAAAAATTCCCATAGATGCCGATGTTAAAAACCAGGAGCAGTGCCATGTCAAGCGGACCAAAAATTCCCATAGATGCCGATGTTAAAACCCGGGAGTAGTGCCATGTCAAGCTGACCAAGAATTCCCATAGATGCCAATGTTAATAACCGGGAGCAGTGCCATGTCAAGCTGACCAAGAATTCCCATAGATGCCAATGTTAATAACCGGGAGCAGTGCCATGTCAAGCTGACCAAGAATTCCCATAGATGCCAATGTTAAAAACTTGGAGCAGGGCCATGTCAAGCTGACCAAGATTTCCCATAAATCTGGTGTATTTTTTTACATAAATTGAGAAGTGGAAAAAAAGGTATTGCTTCACTTTAAGTACATTTTCGTTTTACATACATGTTCTGGTCCCATTGTGTACTGTGTGGGGTATGCCTGTACTGATTTCAAGTCAGTGACTATTGATTGAAAATGGTAGCCAGGCACCTGCATTTTCAGAAGTTGCCAGTCTATACCTTCACAGTACAGTTCTTCTATAAAATACCAGGACTCAGTCTGACAATTTTAAAGTGATTGTCTATATCCCACACACAGTAAGGGTCAAGCAAGTCAGGAAGAAAATCAAATGCTAAACTAGCCTGTCCATTTTGTAAAACTCACATCTTTACAGAAGTGTTAAAGAGGTTGTAAACCCAAACATTTTTTTTTTTTTTTAACCTGAAAGAGAAACACATAATGAGCTAGTATGCATCGCATGAAATGAAATACCTTAGAACGAGCCCCCGCCGTGCTGCCCGCTTACCTGTATGACGAGCGACATGTTCAGTCGCCCGTCTTCCGGGATCGCGGCATCTGGCCATCTGATTGGCCGGAGCCGCGGTGATGTCACTCCCGCGCTCGGGAGCCAACGGTTACGGCACGGGGCTCTGAAGGAACGGCACCAGCGGCCGTTCCTTCAGAGCGCATGCGCCAGTGATGTCACTGGCTGCATGTAAGGTAAAGATCTCCTAAACGGTGCATGTTTAGGAGATATTTACAGTACCTATAGGTAAGCCTTATCATACACTTACCTATAGGTAAAAGTTGCAGAGGAGGGTTTACTTCCTCTTTAATTAATAAAATAGTCAAGAAAAAAAAGGGATAAAATATTAAGGGAGATGTATGGGGTATTAGAAAAAAACATACACACACCTCCATGCTGCATCCCCCACTGGCTCTAAGCCCGAGATCTGAGAAATGACATGATCGCTGTGTGTTCTTAGCTCTCTCAGAGTGGAGGATAGTGATTGACAGTCACCGCTCTCTGTTCTGCCCCTCCAGCGCTCACTGGAGTGCCAGGCTGGTGGTTCATTCTGGGTGACAGAAGAGCAAAAGTAACGTGCACTCCTGTGACCCAGAGGAGAAGTATGGCAAAAAAGATTCGGCCATACTTCTGTTTTAACTTTTTGTAGGTGACTGAAGAAAAATGGAGCCACTTTTATAAAATAAGAATAAAAATGAACTATTACTCTGCACTATACCTTTGTTTTTAGTTAGGACTCATTCACATCAGATGTGGTTCTGCAGATTCCCTTTGTATTTTTGCAAAGCAGCCAAACTGTATGGTACAATGAAAATTCCTTTATGTTAATAACACCTAAGTGCACTTTTTCAAAGTTTAAATGTATTGAGCTTCAGTTTAACATTAACATCTGCTTTATAGAGAGCTTTAAAAATTCACACACAATGGCCACATGCGTTTTAATTGTTCTTGATGTGAAGGAGCCTGTAGTGTAAATGATGTCAATCCGAATGTTCGCTCTGTGAAATGTATGGGTTGGGCTAGCTGCAGACAAGTAGTTCTTCCAGCTAAAATAAAGGTGACCATTAACAGTGCCTTGAAAAATTATTTATACCTCTTGAAATTTTCCACATTTTATCATGTTACAACCAAAAAAAATGAATGTATTTTATTGGGATTTTATAATGATAGACCAACACAAAGTGGCACATAATTGTGAATTAAAAGGAAAATTATGTTTTTTTTTTTTTATTTTTTACAAAAAAAAAAAAATGTAACGTGTGGCGTGCATTTGTATTCAGCCCCCTTTACTCTGCTACCCCTAACTAAAATCTAGTGGAACAAACTGTCTTCAGAAGTCACCTAATTAGTACATAGAGTCCACCTGTGTGTAATTTAATCTCAGTATAAACACAGCTGTTCTGTGAAGCCCTCAGAGGTCTTTTTGGGAGCCTTGGTAAACAAACCGCATCAGGAAGGCCAAGGAACACACCAGACAGGTCAGGGATAAAGTTGTGGAGAAGTTTAAAGCAGGGTTAGGTTATAAAAAAATATCCCAAGTAGAGCTGCACGATTCTGGATAAAATGAGAAACACAATTTTTTGCTTAAAATAAAGATCACGATTCTCGGCATAACATCATCTTTCACATTATACGAAAAAATTGGGCTAACTTTACGTTTTTTTTTTTTTAATTCATTGAAATGTATTTTTTCCCCAAAAATTACATTTGAAGGACCGCTGGGTAAATACAGTGCGGCATAAAATGTTGCAACAATCGTCATTTTATTCTCTTGGGTCTTTGCTAACAAAACTATATATAATGTTTGGGGGTTATAAGTAATTTTCTAGAAAAAAAATACTTATTTTCCACTGTAAGTACCAAGTGTCAGAAAAAGGCTTAGTCTTTAAGTGGTTAAACTGACCTCATTTGTAGAAGACGTTCATCCCTTTCATCTAAAAGAACCAAATGATACAATGTTTCTATTTATCTCTCAGCATGAGCAATGTTTAAAAACATTTGCCAGCTGCTATTTTTATTTATTTTTTTTACATCTCTGAGCAGACAACATGAATTGTGGAAGAGCCTATTCACACTAGCACGACTTGTGAGGCGACTTGTGTCGCCCCAGGTCGCTTGACATAACAAAAGCAATGTTAATCAATCAGTGCAGTCTTAATTGGCACTACTGAAGTCGCTCCGACTTCAGAAAAGGGTCCTGTACTACTTTGAGGCGACCTGTGATCCGACTTGTCCCATATACTTCAATGAGAGTCGCCTCCTTATCTTAATTGAAGCGACTTGTTATCAGACTTTCCAGGAAGAAGAAAGAGATTAGCCAGGCATTCCCCACAGACAAAGTCGCCTGTCTCTTCAAAGTAGTGCACAAGTCTCTTCCAAGTCACGGGGCGACATTCTGGTCGCGGTAGTGTGAACCGGCTCGAAATGCTGGCTTAGGATCGTGAGGGGGGTTGAATTGAGATTGCAATTTTTTAACGATTAATCATGCAGCTCTAATCCCAAGCTTTGAACATCTTACCGTGCACTGTTTAATTCATCATTTGAAAATGAAAAGAGTATGGCACATCTGAAAACCTACCAAGACATGGCCGTCCACCTAAACTGACAGGCCGGGCAAGGAGAGCATTATTCAGAGAAGCAGCCAAGAGGTAACTCTGGAAGAGCTGCAGAGATCCACAGCTCAGGTGGGAGAATCTGTCCACAGGACAACTATTAGTCGTGCACTCCACAAATCTGGCCTTTACTGGAAGAGTGACAAGAAGAAAGCCATTGTTGAAAGAAAGCCATAAGAAGTCCCGTTTGCAGAGAAGCCATGTGGGGGACACAGCAAACATGTGGAAGAAGGTGCTCTGGTCAAATAAGACCAAAATTAAACGTTTTGGCCTAAAAGCAAAACGCTATGTGTGGCAGAAAACGAACAATGCCCATCACCCTGAACAAACAATACCCACCATGAGACATGTTGTGGGGATGCTTTTCATCAGCAGGGAAGCTGGTCAGAGTCGATGGGAAGATGGATGGAGCCAAATACAGGGCAATCTTACAAGAAAACCTGTTAAGACTCTGCAAAAGACTTGAGACTGGGGCAGAGGTTCACCTTCCAGCAGGACAACGACCCAAAACATACAGCCAGAGCTACAATGGAATGGTTTAGATCAAAGCACTTTCATGTGTTAGAATGGCCCAGTCAAAGTCCAGACCTAAATCCAATCGAGAATCTGTGGCAAGACTTCAAAATTGCTGTTCACAGATGCTCTCCATCCAATCTGACAGAGCTTGAGCTATTTTGCAAAGAAAAATGGACAAACATTTCCATCTCTAGATGTGCAAAGCTGGTAGAGACATACCCAAAAAGACTTGCAGCTGAATTGCAGCAAAAGGTGGTTTTACAAAGAATTGACTTAGGGGGATTGAATACAACTGCACTCAAATGGTTTTCAAAATATTTTACAAATAAATATCTATCTTTTTCCTTTCACTGCACACACACTTTCTGTTGGTCTATTACATAAAATCCCCCAAAAAAACCTTTATGTTTTTGGTTGTAACATGACAAAAAGTGGAAAATTTCAAGGGGTATGAATAATTTTTCAAGGCACTGTATAGTGGTTAGAGGCAGTGTTGCCAACTCCTCACAACTTTACTGACAAAACAAGAAATTTTACTTGCTGGCAAACCTAAAATTTGCCAGAAACTATTAAAAATGAACACAATCAAAATTAAACAATGTAAACATTACCAATAACCAAAACAAGTAATCTGCCTGGCTTTACAATTAAAATGTCAGCTTCACAAAAATGGGGGTGTGACTAAGGCTGGCCATACATTAAGCAATGTTCTTTCCTTCAACCATGGGTCTCCCAGCAGGCAGTACAGAGGGCAACGATGGGCTCCTCTGTACGATGCCAGGCTTAAGTAAAACAGGCTACTATCTGCAAACACAGCAGAGACAATGGAGGGAGAAGGAGAGCTCTGAGCGTTGAGAGAAAAAGGTGGAGAAGCCATGGCCAGCCACACACCTACCTCCCAGATCCCAGCCATGGTCTGCGGCACAGGTCAGGTCTGGAGGAGGAATTTACTCCTCTACTCTGAATTTTAGGGCCTCTGCATGTACTTCACTGGTTGCTAGACACCAGGTGGTCCTAGCAACCAGTAATTTGACAGTGTGGGCAGTGGCAGCAGGCATCTGGAACTGGGTCTTGGGAGTCTGGACATGATTATTAGTTATTTTTGTGAATGATGTAATTAAACCACAGGGGGAAAGTCAGCCGCCCTCTGTATTTTTTGGAAAATGTTTCTCCCGTACAGACATTTACAGACCTGAAAAAAATCGGTGTGTTTGTTTTTTTACAAACTGTCCATAAATATACAGTTGGCAACACTTGTTAGAGGTGCATGCACAACCCATCTCTCCTTTTTGTTCAGCCCACTGGCTAACATATTCCTCAAGCGAGCTATAGATGAAGGGACTATACTATAGACTTGTTATTTTCAAAAGGTTTGGTAAATCATGACACAAGTCATCTCTAGTGGTAAGTGTGAATGGACAACTGAGACCTGCTGAAACATCTCTCTGATTAAAAAGGTAAAAGTCTCTACTCAAGCAATGGAAAATTTTTGCAAAAAAATAACAAGTACCTACGCATGAGTGATCATGAATGTCAAACAATGCTTGAAACAGTGGCATCAATTGCCAATACAAGGCTATGTCTGTTTGCCTGAAATTTATATAGTTATGTATGTACAAAGCCCTCTCTACATATCCCATGCAGCCTTTACTGGCTAAAGAAAGAACAGTAATCCTTGGGAAACTACTGCTATTTGTTATGTCCTCTGGAATAGACTGGCCTCGCATAGTAATTTTATAAACTTCTTGACTTGAAAAGCATTCCGACTATGTAAAAAAAAAAAAAAAAAATATATTAAAAATAATAAGTAATTGCTATGTTTATGTCTCTATTTGATACTGTAAAATTACCCCCGTGAGGGGTTGTGATTTTCCTTGTGGCAATCAAGTAAATTTTCCAGGGGCTTGTATGTTAAGCCTTCAATGAAAAGTTTGAACAAGAAAAATAATTAGTATTTATTAAATGCAGACTACTTGTATTCTGTGACCATAACGAAAAAAATATTCAGCAGGGCCACTACAGTGTAGAATTTTTTTTTTTCCTTTTTTCTTTTTTTTTTTTTTTTTTTTAGTGTTAGTCAACAATTCAATTTTAGGTATGTTACCAGTTATAATTACACAGCTCCTCAGGAGCACACACTTTACCCAGCTCTGCACACCTACTGTGGCCATTCCTAACACTTCATGGATTTTTCATGAAGGTCCAAAATACCCCAAAGAGAGGGAGCAATACCCTACTGCAGCAAGGGTGAGAGGCCAGAACATTGTGATGCTGGCATTTCTCCAAGATGTAAAAACCAGTGAGTGACTGAACTCACTCACTTGCTTGCTTGAAAATAAACTAGTATATGAATATATACTAAATAGACAATTCTGGTTGTCTGCAATATGCTCAATTTTTTTTTTTTTAATTTAGAATAACTGTCTGACAAAGTACAATATTAAACAATTTACACAAGAAATGAACAGCTAAAGGCTAATCACAATTTAACATGTCAAATAATTGCAATGTTAAAGAAAATTGGCAGTATATAAAGGTAGGTCATAGGTACTCCATTTGCTGGCAGCATAGTGGGACAAAGTGAACTGCAAGGATAGTTTATCTCTGTGAATTTCAATAAATATAGTTGAATATTTTCCCATAAATTAAAGCGAGAATAAAGCTTCTCATGTAGCGCTATCATGGTTTTACACTTTACATACTGTACATTAGAAAGGTCAAAGAGGAATACTGGTGCACCCAGGCAAATGTGCATTCTAATAGAACATATCCTAATTCAATTTAAACATGAATTAAAAAAAACAATAAATAAGTTACAAGCTCATAAGGTCTCCAACTGTTTGTCATTTACAACAAGTTAGATCTGCTAAGAATGTCCGCTAGGAATGATGACTGGTCCTTTTGTTTGGAGAAGAGGGATGTACAAGTAAGCAGTTAAAAGGAAACAAAATAATACAGTTCTGTGCAGGTGATCCCAAGATCAGAAGTTCCAGGCATCCCTCTGAAACATGGCTTGGATCCAGCTGGTTAGGACCGATACTTCAGGATGATGGGCACTGTAAGTTAGTAAAAAATAAATGAGGCACAGATTGTCACATAAAATGTCTTTAACCTTTGAAAAGGTGATCACTCAAAATAAAAAATGTGTGTGTACAATCAGTAAGTATTAATTATGCAAAATTAACCAAAAATATACATTTTATATATATATTGTGAGGCACTGGCTTGTGGACGGTATATATGTGTCACCTAGGTTTCTCACAAACACATGGTAAGGGGGCTCTACGATTTGTGTCTCTTAAGAAGAAATACATTTCCTTCTGGAGTGCAGAGGCTTTGTAGAGTTTTGGATGTGATAAAGCCTTCAGTTCTAGGTCCATGTTTTACCCGTTAGTTGGCAGGGGCATAGACTTGTGTACTACTGCTATTTTTGTGTTTGAAACTATCTTGTTCGGGGGTTCATGGAACCCCTTAGGTTCCATTCACACCTCAGCGTTTCTATTTATTGGTGTTTTTTTGGTTGTTTTTTAAATCGTTTTAGAAGTGTATTACAAGCGTTTTACAGCTTCGGGCATTTTTGTTTAGGCAATAGAAAGTACTAGGGGGAGGGGAGGGAGAGTAAATTAGGGACAGAGAGCTGTTATTTAAGCAGAAAACGCTCGTAAAATGCTCAAGTCAGGTGTTTCTATTGAAGTCTATGGGGCAAAAAACGGTTGTAATCTGCCAAAATGAAGCTCATGTACGGTTTTGAGCTTCAGGCATTTTGCTTCAGGCAACAGAATGCTCAGATGTGAACAGAGGCCATTGAAATGAACGGGATTTGGCTTATTGAGCATTTTGAAGCTACAAACTTCAAGCAGATATTCACCCAGGTGTGAACGGTGCCTTAAAGTTTACAACAGTGCTAAAAAAGCTTAAAAAAATAAGACTGCATGTCCTGTACGGTTTAATATCATATCAGCAGTGAGCCAACAGAAAAGGGCTAAAGCTGGGTAAACACAAGTAGATTTCATTAGTTGGGTCAAATCAACATTTGTTTTTGACCACAGTGGCGGGAAAATTCAAAGGAGCAGGATGAAAAAATTTTCTTGAAAGAATATCTAACAATGAATGTCGCTTTTGTTTGGCAAAATCAACTCACTCAATCAAATGTTAAAGGCAAACCAAATTTTAAACCACATTTAAATCACATTTATCAAGCCAACAAATATACTGAGAGTTGTTTTACAAATATTCACACAAAAATTCTTGCAAACATTCATTCGAAAATCTACTGTGTACCCAGCTTAAGTGATTGTTATTGAAGCGACCTTTTAATTTACCTGGGCTCCAGAGTCTCTTTCATACTTGAGTCTTAAACTCCCATGAACCTTGGACGATACCGCATGTACAAGCTTAATTACACCCCATGTTATCCTATCTTACTTTCCTTCTCTCACTGGTCCTCTCTGTCGCTCTCGTGGATTGGCAGGGTTAATGTGGTAACAATCTTACCAAAATATTTTTCCTATTCCGCATGCTACTTATTTCCATCCTGGCACATTTTTTGGGCATTCTCCAACGTAGTATTTCTCACTATATCTGGGGGAGCAAAAACCCCCAACTTCCTTCGTACATTACTACTTACTAAGATTGCCAATCTTTTGTTGCTTAGCCCCTCTTATCAGAAAGGCCTCACCAACCCAATCTCAGCACATTCCCTTTCTTTTTGGGATCGTCTAAAGGTCGCCTTTGCACTTCAATCGCCCAAAAACCCACTACATTATTTCCTAAAAAACTGGTCATTCTACTTAGCTTTTACCTCCTGCATCTTTCCAGGTCTGGAAATTTGCAAGCGTATTCAGGTTTTATTCACGGACAACCTCCTCATCCTTTAAAACATTCTCCTCCCTCCAAGAATCTCGTGGCCTCCCAGGCTCAGAAATGTTTCATTACCTGCAAATCCAACACTTCTTCTCTCCCTATCTCACATCATCTTCCTCTAAACCAACTGACTTTCTTTGAGAATGTTTGTAAGTGGGACCCTCAAGCCCCAGGCCTTATCTCACAGGTTTATCGTCAACTGCTAGACAAGCCTGGCTCCCATCCACCTACCTACACTAATCGTTGGGAAGGAGACCTTGGAACCTCTTCAAAGCAGATGAATTGGCCTGATGTTTGGGTTACAACTAAATCTTCCATCCAAAACATTAGCGCAATGGAAGCCAATTATAAAGTTCTTACATGTTGGTATCTGGTCTCTGCTAGGCTCTCTAAATCTATACCGAATTATGAGCAAAATTGTTTTCAGGGCTGCAATGTTAACGGCATCCACCTCCATAGTTGGTGGTCTTGACCCATAGTAAACCAAATTTGGGCGAAAATATTATTAATCCTCTCCACGTTTTTCGCTACCAATATTTCCCCTGACCCCATTCTGGCACTTCTTAACTTGCGACCCTCCTTTCTTTCCAAAATGATTTCAAATTATTCCTCCAAGTGACCACGCCTGTTAAGCAAACAATCGTAAAACTTTGGAAGACTAGCTCTCTTAATGTTGTAGAGACCAAACACAGGATTATTAAGGTTTTGATCAATGCCAAACTTGATTCAATCCTTCAAGACAGGGTTGGAAATTATGCTAAATTATGGCAACCCTAAATACAGCACTCCCCCCCATCCCCCTCTCCCATTTTTGATTACTCCCTACTACTTCCCTGAAATATCTATTTGGCCCTTAGTGACTGCATTTCTGTAGAGCTGGATACTCCAGGGTTTCCCCTCTGCCCTTTCCCTGCCATCCTCTTTTACTCTTTTCCCTTTCTTTTAATGCCTCTTTTCATTATGTTTAAGTCATGGCATCACAGAGAGCTTATCTCTTTCACCTCAGCCCACAGCCGCATCATGGTAACGGTTACTTGTCTAGTCACGCCTCATTGGGTTATCAATGTGTACTCTTAGCACTGATCTCTCCTGCTTAATGGTTTGTGACTTGTAATGTACTTTAGTTTGCCGACTAACCTACTAACTTGTTCACCACAGTTTGCCTATACATTGTGTTCAATGTCACCTTCCTGTAAACCTCTTATATGCGCTGAGGGTCATGTTGCACATTTCACATTTCATGTTACTATGTTGTGAGTCATTACTACTGTTGTTTTCAGCCTAAAAAACATTGAACAAGATAGCTCCCAGGATATTGATGGAAAGGCCAATGCTGCAAACTCTCCCATGCAGAAGCCAGGATTTCAGGAGAATGAATACTTGATGGACCAACATTGCAATTTCTTCTCTCACACCCTGGTTGTGACAAAAAGCAACTAATAGTTTCTGTTTTTGCACAAAACCTGCAATCCAAATCCTTATCAGTCAGCAATTGTTAGCCTTCAACAATGAAAAACTTTGGTGTGTTTATAAAAAAAAAAAAAAATAAAAAAAGTGATTTTATTGCGGTCTGCAAAAGGGCCATCCGGTTTATTATGAGATATTATTTGCAATCACCTGTTCCTCACATGTACAGTGCCTTGCGAACGTATTCGGCCCCCTTGAACTTTTCGACCTTTTGCCACATTTCAGGCTTCAAACAAAGATATAAAACTGCAATTTTTTGTGAAAACTCAACAACAAGTGGGACACAATCATGAAGTGGAACGAAATTTATTGGATATTTCAAACTTTGTTACCAAATAAAAAACGGAAAAATTGGGCGTGCAAAATTATTCAGCCCCTTTACTTTCAGTGCAGCAAACTCTCTCCAGAAGTTCAGTGAGGATCTCTGAATGATCCAATGTTGACCTAAATGACTAATGATGATAAATAGAATCCACCTGTGTGTAATCAAGTCTCCGTATAAATGCACCTGTACTGTGATAGTCTCAGAGATCCGTTTAAAGCGCAGAGAGCATCATGAAGAACAAGGAACACACCAGGCAGGTCTGAGATACTGTTGTGGAGAAGTTTAAAGCCGGATTTGGATAAAAAAAGATTTCCCAAGCTTTAAATATCCCAAGGAGCACTGTGCAAGCGATAATATTGAAATGGAAGGAGTATCAGACCACTGAAAATCTACAATGACCTGGCCCTCTAAACTTTCAGCTCATACAAGGAGAAGACTGATCAGAGATGCAGCCAAGAGGCCCATGATCACTCTGGATGAACTGCAGAGATCTACAGCTGAGGTGGGAGACTCTGTCCATAGGACAACAATCAGTCGTATACTGCACAAATCTGGCCTTTATGGAAGTGTGGCAAGAAGAAAGCCATTTCTTAAAGATATCCATAAAAAGTGTTGTTTTAAAGTTTGCCACAAGCCACCTGGGAGACACACCAAACATGTGGAAGAAGGTGCTCTGGTCAGATTAAACCAAAATCAAACTTTTTGGCAACAATGCAAAACGTTATGTTTGGCGTAAAAGCAACACAGGTCATCACCCTGAACACACCATCCCCACTGTCAAACATGGTGGTGGCAGCATCATGGTTTGGGCCTGCTTTTCTTCAGCAGGGACAGGGAAGATGGTTAAAATTGATGGGAAGATGGATGGAGCCAAATACAGGACCATTCTGGAAGAAAACCTGATGGAGTCTGCAAAAGACCTGAGACTGGGACAGAGATTTGTCTTCCAAAAAAGACAATGATCCAAAACATAAAGCAAAATCTACAATGGAATGGTTCACAAAAAAAAAAACATATCCAGGTGTTAGAATGGCCAAGTCAAAGTCCAGACCTGAATCCAATTGAGAATCTGTGGAAAAAACTGAAAACTGCTGTTCACAAACGCTCTCCATCCAACCTCACTGAGCTCGAGCTGTTTTGCAAGGAGGAATGGGCAAAAATTTCAGTCTCTCGATGTGCAAAACTGATAGAGACATACCCCAAGCGACTTACAGCTGTAATCGCAGCAAAAGGTGGCGCTACAAAATATTAACTTAAGGGGGCTGAATAATTTTGCACGCCCAATTTTTCAGTTTTTATTTGTTAAAAAAGTTTGAAATATCCAATAAATTCCGTTCCACTTCATGATTGTGTCCCACTTGTTGTTGATTCTTCACAAAAAATTACAGTTTTATATCTTTATGTTTGAAGCCTGAAATGTGGCAAAAGGTTGAAAAGGCACTGTATAACCCTCAACTAACTAGAAATGCTAAGTTTATGGCAATTTTAACAGTTGATTGCTATAATTTTAACTAACTGGTGAAAGGGGAAATTACAATAGTCACATGTATACAAAGAACATGTGATTGTAGTCCCCTTATATTTCTTGGTTGAAGCCACTAAGATAGCCATAGTTGTTGCCAGAATACCGCTGGTTTTAAGAGCATAAATATTGTAGTAGCTGTAAATTCATGGTTTAATAACTTACATGCAAAGACCCATGGTTTACATCCAAGAAATGAAGAGTTTAATTTTAAAAGGTTTAAAGTGGGTTTATAGTAACACTCTAATTAAAATGACTTAAAACCTCAAGTAGAAAAATTCAAAATTCAAACATTACTATCGTTCTTATGCAGGGGATGAAACATGTATTGTATATGGTGGTGTAGAAGTGGCTATCAAGAAAACTAAACGTGTTTCAAAAGCGGAAGAATTGTTGAGCAGATAGCTTATGTGGTTAAAACTGCCAAAGCTGTAGAACTACTTCAGTAGCTTATCAATAACATAATATTAGAACTAAAGACCTGAGTAATGTCGAGTACAGGCGAGTAAATGTATAAAAGGGTATAGACGAGTAAAATTCTTCTTCACAGCCAGTACTGCAATATTCTCATTTATACTAATGATGTCAGTGTGCAAGGAGCAAAAACTAGTAAACAGGCGAGTAACTTACTGCATTTAAGGGCTCTTTCACACGGCCGCTCTGTGTGTCCGCAAATCATCCTATTTTTTTGCGGATAATTTGCGGACATAATGTAAGTCTATGGCATTGCGGATGTCAGCGGAATACTATCCGCTGACATCCGATTTTCCTCCTTTCAGTTCTGTTCTGTTTTTTGGAACGGAACAGAACCCTATTTTTTCATCCGTTCAAAAAACGGAAAGGAAGGAAAATCGGATGTCAGCGGTGTCATCCGCTGACATCCGCAATGCCATAGACTTACATTATGTCCGCATATCATCCGCAAACGGATGGGATGATATGCGGACATACGGAGCGGATGACAGAAATGTCATCCGCTCCATGAAAAAAAAAAAAAAAAAGTCCCGCAGCGGAGCTCTCACACGGAGCGGCCGTGTGAAAGAGCCCTTAATGAACAATGTCCTATTTTTGTTTTACTGCCTGTACTCAAGGCTGCATTACTGATCTTAACTCAGCTGTGTGCATGGTTCCATAGACAATAATGCATCTCATTTCAGATCAGTAAAAAGCTCAGCATTTTTACTCCCTTGTGCAACAAGCCTCACAGTAGCCATTACTATAGGCTAAACAAACTTGTGGGCTGTAAATCTAATCTCGGGATATTTCTAATAACAGAACAGCAGGTTGTTTTCAGATGATTTTGGAGAACTGGGAAAAGAAGTCTGCTAACCTTTAATCCACTAAATGGAGCTTTTTGAATATGTCATAATGTCATTCAGTTTACAGCATCCCATACAGACGTTTTAAATAATTATATCACTGGGGTGTTTATTCGGCCATATTTTGTGGAAAATATGAATTGACCATGCCGAGTCATCAGCTTTCAGCTACATCAAATAACGTAAAATAAGAAGATCATAAAAAAAAAAAAAAACACACTTTATACTTGGTACTTACCAATAATCACTAGCAGGATAAGAATGAAAACCAAGGCCACTATGGCTTTCATCTAAAAAGAACAAAACAAACACACATTTTACTTTATAAAATTAGTTTTCATACCTTATAGCTTTAAAATCTATACAGTTTAATGTACAGAATCTGTCTCAAAGCACCAAGGAGGCAGCTACAATTTTACTAACTTTTGGCAAACTAAAAAAAAAAAAAAAGTTTAGGCCCCTTTCAGACGAGGCGTGCTCCACTCACACATCCTCGGATTCTGCAGAGCAGACACAGACAAAGCCAGATTTGCTCTATGGGAGGTCAGGTGAAAAATAACTCTGCTGTCCATGTACACCTGACCTCCCTCCGATCCACCTAAACAGAAGAGCACGGATCCACTTCCATTTTTTAGGGGTAAATGGACCATCTGATCTGACCTGAACAGACCCACCAGGTAAAAGGAGCCTTACATTTTTTATTTTCAAATTTGAAATTGAATTGCCATTTGTATTACTATAAAACTAGATATATGAACACCATGGCATGTACGAAAATGTCAAACACACAGTAAATGTATGGGAGGATAGCTGAAGTTAAGAATAGGATAGTAATGAATCCAAGAAATGGGGTAATCCATATTATTATTAGAATTGACAGAAAAATAGAAATGAAAGACAAATTATATATGTGTGTATGTATATATATATATATATATATATATATATATATATACACACACATATACACACACACACCTATATACATACATATACACACACACACACTGTGTATATATATATATATATATATATATATATATATATATATTTATTTATTTGTTATAAATACCTTATCTCTTTTTTTTAAAACTAAGCACATGATCTTTGATCTCAGCTGCATAGAGAGATGGGGGTAGAGAAATGCTAATCTTGCCAGTGAATTACTGAGCAGGGAAGGGAGGGGGGCTTGTCAGCACAAGTCTGATCACTGGAGGACAGACAGACTGACTGTTCTCCCAGCACAGCTAGACAACGGACCACACTGGGGTGGGTGTGCTCTCATAGCTATCATGGTCATTTTGAAAGCAGAGGGACAGCCAGGAACATCGGGTATGTCACACACAGGAAGCAATACAAAGAGAACAGGATACTTATTGACAGTACATGGTACAACAGACAAATATCATGAATATGAAATGCTGGGGTAACATATCCTTTTTTACCTTTACACTAAAAACCGTAAAACGCTGAAGCCTTTGTTGGTATATGTTCAGAATAAATAAATGCTCACCTTACATTCCCGCCACCACATTTGTCTTCTGAGTTGTCTTGCTCTGCTACTGAAAGCTGTGGCGTTATCTGATAAACTTTCTATATGACATAACAAAAATAGAAATCCAACAAAAAATGATTATGATAAAAAAAAAATTCTGAAATGAAAGGTTTAATCACAGCTCTATATGTTATCAAGTGCATTTCAAAGGAATAGTTTTTTAAAATAAAGCACATTTTAGGCTTTGATATTTTTTAAAGTTATTTACATACAGTGCCCTGTAAAGCATTTAGACTCTTGATCACTTCTCTCATTTTACTCAACTCCACTGGTTTTGGGGGTGATCAGGGATTTGTTTTTACACGGTTATTGCTTATACAGTGATGATCAACATATAAGCAATAGTTTTAGCTGTCATGAATGGGTTAACATTCATGAATAGCTTGCCCATGGTTGTGATCTGTGACTGGCTACTGCTAAGCTAATCACATGCTACAGGTATAGCCAGTCACCATGTGAATGCTGTGGGCCAATCACAAATCACTATTGCAAACAAGTTGATCATGAATGGAAATCCATTAATGACTGTTTACATTGGTATCATGTGATCGCAATGACCAAATCATAGCAATCACAATACCCGGTAATTGTGATCTGCCGTGTCTGGTAGACACAGTGGGCACAGGAGTGGCATGCAGCATGCCCCTTACCCAGAAAATTTTGAATAATGTACATGTACGTGATCCAGCCTGCCCGTGCCGTCCGCAGTAAATGTACAAGTGGTTAAAGTGATTGTAAAGGCGGATTTTTTTTATTTTTTAAAAACAAACATGTCATACTTGCCTGCTCAATGGTTTTGCACAGAGCAGTCTGATTTTCCTCTTCTCAGGTCTCCAGTGGGTGCTCCTGGTTCCTCCTCTCCTTGGTGTGCCATCACAGGAAGCTGCTTCCTATCCTGGCACACCTGTGTGCTCCCTTCTTAAACGGCTGTGTGTGTCTATAAAACACACAGAGCATGGCGTGGCCCTGCTTCCCCTCACTCGCTGTGATTGATAGCAGCGGGGGCCAATGGCTTTCGCAGCTGTGTCTGAGCCAAAGAGGAGGGAGAGAGCCTCTGCTCTCGTGCACATTGCAGGATCGACATCAGTCTCAGTAAATATAAATGGGGGGGGGGGGGGGGGGGCGGAGATGCATGCAGAGGGTTTTTTTTACCATCATGCATTGTAAAGAAAACCTTCTGCCTTTGCAGCCAATTCAAATTTACCTCAAGACACCAAAATTGCATGCTTAATAAAAAAATATTTGGGGTTTTTACGTTTCTTGTAGTAGAATTCCAAGTTTTAAGAAGAGAAAGCAAGAGTTACAACCCTTGTCAGATGTCTGCCTATCCTTATTTTTGAGATACTCTGACTCTCAAAGATTCCCTTTTTATGCCCAAATAGATTACCAACTGGTTGCCAATTATCCTAATTAGTTGCAAAATGCTCTTCTGGCTCTTCCTTGTAAGTACCACTTACATTGCCAGCTTTTTGTTGCTCTGTCCCAACTTTTTTAAATCATGCTGCTGCCATCAATTTCAAAACTACCTTATTTTTATACTAAAATGTTCTCAATCTAAACATGTATTCTGATGTATTTTCTATTGTGAATAAAATATGGGTGAAGGAGAATTGCAAATCATGGTATTCTGTTTTTATGTAGATTTTGCATAGCATCCCAACTTTTTTGGAATTGGGGTTGTACACAGGTTAGTTAGCATAGATATTATGGGGGAGGGAGGAGACCAGGCAAGTCATGTGTAAGCTGGGATTCAACTTTAAAGGCAACTAGTGTAAGGGGTTGAATTTTTCTTAGTATAAGACTTTTGTAATCTCCTGACCACCAGCCCTCAGAACGAGAGAGATAGAACCAGCCGCAGACACTCATTGGGATGTGCCACTTGAATGTGCCAATAGTGAAGTATAATGCAATAATGATGCTTCTACTTCATCATTATACAATCAGCAGGCGGGGGGTGTTATTACCCTTAAGTTAAGGAATTGTTTACACTGTCTGTCAGGGGTGTCTGTATCACAAGACTGGCTGAAACAGGTTACAAATCTTTTTGCAGGTAAAACATTACATACAATATCTCACAAAAGTGAGTACACCCCTCACATTTTTGTAAATATTTTATTATACCTTTTCATGTGACAACACTGAAGAAATGACACTTTGCTACAATGTACAGTAATGAGTGTACAGCTTGTATAACAGTGTAAATTTGCTGTTCTCCCAAAATAACTCAACACACAGCCATTATTGTCTAAACCCCAATTATCAATATGTTGTGTGGCCACCATTTTTTTCCAGCACTGCCTTAACCCTATTGGGCATGGAGTTCACCAGAGCTTCAGAAGTTGCCATTGGAGTTCTCTTCCACTCCTCGACGACATCACGGAGCTGGTGGATGTTAGAGACCTTGCGCTCCTCCACCTTCCGTTTGAGGATGCCCCACAGATGCTCAATAGGGTTTAGGTCTGGACACATGCTTAGCCAGTCCATCACCTTTACCCTCAGCTTCTTTAGCAAGGAAGTGATCGTCTTGGAGGTGTGTTTGGGATTATGTTGGAATACTGCCCTGCGGCCCAGTCTCTGAAGAGAGAGGATCATGCTCTCCTTCAGTATGTCACAGTACATGTTGGCATTCATGGTTCCCTCAATGAGCTGTAGCTCCTCAATGCTGGCAGCACTCATGCAGCCCCAGACAATGACACTCCCACCACCATGCATGACTGTAGGCAAGACACACTTGTCTTTTTACTCCTCTCCTGGTTGTTGCCACACACGCTTGACACCATCTAAACCAAATACGTTTATCTTGGTGTCATCAGACCACAGGACCTGGCTCCAGTAATCCATGTCCTTAGTCTGCTTGTCTTCAGCAAACTGTTTGCGGTCTTTCTTGTGCTTCATCTTTAGAAAAGGCTTCCTTTTGGGATGACAGCCATGCAGACCATTTCCCAAAGACAACCTTTGGATAAAACACTGAGTACATGCACTCAACTTCTTTGGTTGACCATGGCGAGGTCTGTTCTGAGTGGAACCTGTCCTGTTAAACCGCTGTACAGTATTAGCCACCGTGCTGCAGCTCAGTTTCAGGGTCTTGGCAATCTTCTTATAGCCTAGGCTATCTTTATGTAGAGCAACAATTCTTTTTTTCAGATCCTCAGAAAGTTCTTTGCCATGAGGTGCCATGTTGAACTTCCAGTGACCAGTATGAGAGAATGAGAGCAATAACACCAAAATTAACACACCTTCTCCCCATTCACACCTGAGACCCTGTAACACTAACGAGTCACATGACACCGGGGAGGGAAAATGGCTAATTGGGCACACATTTAGCATACTCCTATAATGCTTCTGAAGAAGCACATGTCGCAAAATGGCCGTAGAGCAGGGTTATATGCCAGAGGTTCATAAGCCACCAGTCTTTTCAGTCTGGTGGCTTTATATGTAAGTGCTATATATGTTGTTGCACTGTATGGATCTCCATATGTGTTTTATACACTGTTTTTAACCTTTATGGAAGTTTTAATAAATACTACACCATGAGGAGATCTCTTCTCTCTCCTTTCTGTTAATTTGCCACTCTAAATTTAACATCTGAGGAAAGCATGTCCAGTTAAGAGATAAGAAGGTCATCCCCTGCTTGATTCCTCTGGGTTCATCTCACACAATTTCAGCTGTCCTGATAAGACAGCATATGGGTCTGGTGAGTGTTCACTTTTTACTTTGTTGGAGAAACACTAGCTGGTGTCGGTATTGAATCTACATTTACACAGAATATCATCATCTGTTTGGATTTATGAGTTGATTGGACTTATGTTCCGTTGATGGACTTGATTTTCAGACACTTTTCATTACAATATTTTAGCGCTGCAACCTTTTATTTATTTATTTCACTGGTGTTTGTATGCTCACACTGTTTTGCAAGCTGCTATTCCTTACGAATTAGGCGCTGACATTTTTCTTTCTTTTTTGTTTGTAAAATTACATTAATTACTTTTATCTTCTCTGTTTTAGGACCATGTTTATTGTAATGAGTGTATTTTTCTAAAATATAATCCCAAATCCCTTCTTTGCATATCGCTGTTTTGCGGTCACGTGTCCTCCCTCCTGATCTAAGGGAGAACAGTGGGAGGAGCTGAGATTATCTTCAGACGTATGCAAGATAACAGAGGAAGGGCACGTGACCAAACAGCAGAGCAGTGCAAAAAAGGTATTTAGGAGTATCATTTTAAAAAAGACACACACACTGCACTTAACATGGACCTACAACAGAGAGGATAAAAGTTCTTATTCAATGTTACTTTACAATCACTGGAGCAGCTGCAGGGAAATAGTTTTACTCAAGGGAGGGGGGGGGGGGGAGGAGATCATTTGACCACGCTAACAAGGATCAGCCATGATTAGCATGGTCAGTTCAATAAGGGTAACACAGGAACAGGCAGGATCAACCAGGTATTGTAGAATATGGAATGGGACAAATGATACTGCAAAAGCACTATTCTATATATCATGCTTTAAAAGGGACAGGAGCATTTGTGTTCAGGTTATAACCACTTTAAAGAAAATAACTTCTTTAAAATTACTAGATAACAGTTCATATTTCACATTTCTTCTTACCTGACTTGTCTTGTAGTTCATCCAACCTCTCTCCTCGTTCTATCACCTTGGTGATGTTCTCTTGCATAACACCAATCACTTCATCCACCTGGTTCTGTGCACTGCAAATATACAGTTTGCATCAGATGAACATAAATCATATTGAGACTTTGGATTGCAAAATAATCTGTTTTTATTAAGGTTTAGATTGTTTCCATATGTTTTGCTTTATATGGTCTTTCTGAAACAACTTAAAGCTATCCATCCTAAGCAGAACAGTGAACATAAAATGATTTAATAAATGTATATATTGAATTAAAAGCATTCATGCAAAGGTACATTTTTTATGAAATTGCTTAGATAATGAAAAACAAATGATGTCAGATTGTACGGATAAACACAAAGGACCCAGAAAACACAAAAAGCTATTTTTCCATTTTATCATTTCATTCATATTATTTTCCCCACATTGACCAAAAAGAGAACTTTAGTCGATTCCCTTCTGTCATTCCATGCATGTCCTGCCTTATTACAATCTGAGAAGCAAAAGATTAATACTAAGTATCACAAAACTGGATTGAAAGAGCTTTGGAAAAATAGGTAGGGGCCAAAGACATGTCAGCTATTCCTGATTAACCAATTCTAGGCATGCAAACTCACCCATCCATCCATTTACAGGGTTCATACACATTTTTACCAATAAAATTCCATGACTTTTCCATGACTTTACTTAAATATTCATGACCTAAAGTTTCATGAAATGTCTACGTATACATGTTAAATAAGCAGAAAATCCATGTCACACCCAGCATATCTTTACTAAAATAAATGACCAACTTTGTAGTTAGGGTTTCGTTTCTGGATACAGGGCGACTCAAAATGGTCCCTTGTTTTACAGTGGATGAGATGGAAGCACCGCTGCCGCAGCTGGCCGTCACTTCAGGCGCACGGGTGAAAAAGCCAGCGATCGGATTGGAAGCTGTCGAGCACGCAGCTGCAGACTGGTGCTTTGCACCTTTAGCATGGCTAGACAGCGCTGCCTCTCCCATGTTCGAAATGTCAAACGTTTTACGACACACTGTACATTTAGCACATCCTGGGTCCTGATCTTTCTCCAGCCACTTCTCATACTTTTCATCATGAAGCCATACATTTTAAAGCTGCATTTCCCTGGCATTGCTACCCTGTGAACACACTAACTTTAGCTGAAACTGTGTTACCCCCATAAAGTTAACTTGTAAATTTGACCAATATACTGTAACTGGAGAAAGAAGATTAATAGCCGCTCCTGCTTGGGGATAAAGCTTCAGTTCAGGCAGTCATGATGGAGGTGCACCCGGACTGGTATGGATGGCAAAGTCAGATGCACAAAATGCGGCGCTTACTCTTTAGGCCCAAGCCACAGTCATGATGGGGGTGCAGGTGGACTGGTATGGATGGCACAGATGCACAAATGCGGCGCTTACTCTTGTCTATACTCAGGGGTCAAGTCCTGGGAAAAAAGTGTGGGGCTGTGGACATGATACAGGAGGTGGTCAGGGGCTGTGGACATGATAGAAGAGATGGTCAGAGACTGCAAACATGATACAAGAGATGGTCAGAGACTGCAAACATGATACAAGAGATGGTCAGAGACTGCAAACATGATACAAGAGAAGGTCAGAGACTGCAGACATGATACAAGAGATGGTCAGAGACTGCAGACATGATACAAGAGATGGTCAGAGACTGCAGACATGACACAAGAGATGGTCAGAGACTGCAGACATGACACAAGAGATGGTCAGAGACTGTGGACATGATACAAGAGATGGTCAGAGACTGCGGACATGATATAGGAGATGGTCAGAGACTGCGGACATGATACAAGAGATGGTCAGAGACTGTGGACATGATACAAGAGAAGGTCAAGAACTGCGGACATGATAGAAGATAGAAGAGCACTAGGGGGGCCGGAGAGCACAGGGCAGGCAGAGAGCACTGGAGGAGCTGAATGGCATGGAGGGGGGGGGGGACTGGAGAGAATTAAGGGGGGGATTGGAAGGCGCAGGGGGGTGGAGAGCACTGGGGGGGGGGGGAGCAGGGAAAACCAGGGGGATGGAGAGCACTGTCTGGGGGGGAACTGGAAATCACTGAGGGGGGAGCCAGGGAGTGGAGAGCACTGGGGGGAGAGCCAGAGAGCATGGGCGGGGGGGGGGGGGGGGGAGATGAAAAGCACTGTGAGGAGCTGAAGAGCATCGGGGGGCTAAGAGCATGGGGGGAGCCAGCAAAGGAAGTTGTATAGGAGGGGGATGGGACAGCTGCATATAGATGAATTGAACTTTCCATATTCCTAGTGCAGCTTCTGAGAGGAGTAGTAACAAGCATTCAGCGACATGAGGAATATGGAAAGTTCAATTCATCTCTATGCAGATGCCCCATCCCATCCCCCTCCTATCCAGCACACAAAACAAGGCTGCTCAGACACTCTCACTGACCTTCTTCCTTCTGCTGCAGCTCCCTTCTTCACACGGCGATGCGGGCGGCCCGGCGGACACCGGCCTGACACCCCGTGCGGCCTGACACCCCCCAGTGCAGCGATGCGGGCGGGCGGCCCGGCTGACACCCCCCAGTGTGCGCCCCCTCCCAGTTACCGCACCCCCGCGTCATCACGTTAATGCGGCCGGCCCCCCTCCACTATGCGCTGCCTGATTGGTTGTAATCTCCGGCTGCTGCTGGCCAGTCACAGTCTCAGGGCAAACCACGGCCAGCCCTCCCGGCTGCCTGATTGGTTCATCTCCTCGGCTGCTGCTGGCCAGTGACAGTAAGGGCAAACCACGGACCCGGAAGGACATAGACGCTTAGACCAATTTAGATATGTGGCAATAAAATCATTAGGCAATAAAATCATTAAGCATCCGCTCCCCGCTCCTCCACAGTGGCGAGTTCTCATATTCCATGACTTTTCCAAAACCTAGTGGGGTTTACTAATTTTCCATGACTTTCCCAGGCCTGGAAAGTGCCATGTCAAAATCCCATGACTTTTCCAGGATTTTCATGACCGTATGAACCCTGCATTTAGTAAGGGCAGAAGATTCATGTAGCATTTCCTTCCTGGAATCCATCTGCACTTAGCTCAAACATGCAGGCAGGAGGGTATGCTTAGCCCCTCCTCTCAATGAGAAAGCCCCTCCTCCCGATGAAAATAAAAATGCCCATGAACACTTTTGGGATGTATGATGTCATTTTGGCCTAGGCCAGAAAACAGGAAGAAACGGAAGAAATGTAAAAAATAAAGTTTGAAACAAAAGTAAATATGATATACCTTCCTATCTATTTACTAATGCTAGCAGTATAAGGATTAAAAATAGTTAATGTTAATTGAGAGATTTCAGTTTCCTTTTAATAAACATTTAAAGTGTTACTAAACCCACAACAGTAATATCAGTCTGTATATTCAGTAAAGCATGCTTGTTATACTCTCTGTGGAACCTAAGGGGTTTTTCCTCTGCATTGTGTAAAAAGGCTGTTTGATCCTGTCTTTTCTGATCCTCCCCTTCTTTCAAAGTCCCCAATCCATCTCCTAATAGTACAGAGCCTCTAGAGCAGGGGTCTTCAAACTATGGCCCTCCAGTTGTTCAGGAACTGCAATTTCCATAATGCCTGTCTGAGTTTTACAATGCCTCATGGGATGTGTAGTTCCGCAACAGCTGGAGGGCCGTAGTTTGAGGATTCCTGCTCTAGAGTCACTCTGCACATGCACAGTTTGGTGTGTATTGCTAGAGTTTTTTTTTTTTTTGGGGGGGGGATTGTGTAAGTGATCAGCACAGGGCCAATCAGCACTGTCCAGACAGAGGGTTGGGGGTTCTGCAGCCTCATAGGACAATCAGAGTAGTATGAAAACTCCTCCTACAAGCTTTAACCAGACACTGATAGAAGTCACAAGACTGCTATATACTGCTGATGAGAAAAGGTATTTAGCAGTTTATATTTACTAAAATAATTTCAGTTCCAAGTTCTGTGTACTGTGGGAGACCAGATATAGTGAATGCAGGGTCCTGGGTTTAGGCACATACATTGCAATATAAAATATTGGAACTACTATTTTTTATTCTACATGGTCTCTGCTTTAAAGAATATAGAAGTAATTTTCTAGCCAAAAATCTGATTTTAATATGTGTGCTATATATGAAAAAAAAATGCTCCAGTCCTGAAGTGGTTAAACTAAACCTAAAGATGAATGTATGCTGCATGCTATTTTTGTCACGTAGATCACGTTCATCCAGGTTAGGAAATATTTGCAGTTAGTGCTCCCTGGCTCAGAGCTGGAAGACACGTATTTGTGACCAAGGGTCAGAAGTCAAATACCAGCATTAAATAAAAGGAAAGTGGGGAGATCCTGATCTATGATTTATACCCATCACAGTTTCCTTTGAACACCAACTGTTACGCATGACTCAAATCTCAAATAGCTACTACTAAACGACCAAAGTAACTGTGGCTAAATGAACTGTGATGGCCATAGAAAGCAGAAAGTGATACAAATTACTAACAAACTAAATGGAATGAAAATGCAAGCTATTCTTCGCTAAATATAATAGCTGCGCTCAAACCAATCAAAATAAATAATGCAATACCATGTGCTATAAGTCTGTGTCCACAAACAATAAATATAAAGCAACAATTGATATATGCAAGTGGATATAAATGAATCTGTGTGCACAAACAATAAATGTATAACAATTATTCATATATGCAAGTGAATATGGGTTAAACAAAGCAATAACCCATGAGTATGAATAACAAAATATTGTGATAAATATATTCGTGAAAAATAGTCCAAACAAAAGAGTGTATATAGATCACTGCAAATCGTCCAACATGAAATAATGAGTCCTAAATAGTGCTTCTTCCAGCAGAAAGACACCTCCACCAAATTCACAAGGTCACCCAGTGAGTCAGCTTCTTACCAGATATGGTGGACCCCTAAGTTATAAGGGGTCAATAAGGACCTTTCTCATAAGTATAGACAGGGTTGGTAAATTCCCACTACATCCGTCAGACCAGATCTTACAGCAATCACCATATGGTATATACCAGATATGTTGCTCCAATGTTAAAGTGCATGAGGGAAAAAGGAGAACTTTATGGTGCAGTAAGTTGGTGTAACAAATATTTATTAATGAAATAAAACTTACAAACAGTTTTCTTTCTCAGAGCAGATCAGACACAATCCAGTACCGAACGCCAGGTGAACGCACTTCTGCGTTCCAGCTTGCGCTCCACTCCGGAGCCGGAAATTGCGTGGCTAGGCGTAATGCAATCAAACGTCCCGACGTGTTTCGTCAGCACGTCGCTGACGTTATCAAGGGCCATGTCAATGGTGACTGCTGTAAGATCTGGTCTGACGGATGTAGTGGGAATTCACCAACCCTGTCTATACTTATGAGAAAGGTCCTTATTGACCCCTTATAACTTAGGGGTCCACCATATCTGGTAAGAAGCCTGACTCACTGGGTGACCTTGTGAATTTGGTGGAGGTGTCTTTCTGCTGGAAGAAGCACCATTTAAGACTCCTCATTATTTCATGTTGGACGATTTGCAGTGATCTATATACACTCTTTTGTTCTGACTATTTTTCACGAATATATTTATCACAATATTTTGTTATTCATACTCATGGGTTATTGCTTTGTTTAACCCATATTCACTTGCATATATGAATAATTGTTATACATTTATTGTTTGTGCACACAGATTCATTTATATCCACTTGCATATATCAATTGTTGATTTATATTTATTGTTTGTGCACACAGATTCATTTATATCCACTTGCATATATCAATTGTTGCTTTATATTTATTGTTTGTGGACACAGACTTATAGCACATGGTATTGCATTATTTATTTTGATTGGTTTGAGCGTAGCTATTATATTTCACTATATAATTTTATCACCATTTCACATTTTCACGTGTATGCTGGGGCTCCCTTAATTTATTTATTTATATTGTACACATATTTGTCTTTTGATTTAAAAATGTATCACATTTTTTTTCTCCATTGCGTGGGATTGTTGGTGCTTAATACCAATTTCTCTCCATTCTTCGCTAAACACAATAAAATATTGGATCTACAAAACTACCAAAATGTAGAATGCATACATGATATTGCCGATTACCAATTCTTAGATGTGATGCTGCATTCGTTTTCTATTTAGGCCTTATTTCTTCTATGTTCATCTGGTAATCTACTCAGAAAGTCTGTTTTTTCTCACAAGCACAAGCTCTCTAGCAGAATGTATCAGTTTACATGGATGAGATAAACCACTTAGGCTCCGTTCACATATAGGTTTTTCAGATCGCGGGCAGAATTGCCACGATTCTGCCCATGATTTCGAACCATTGCAAGTAACGGGACGGGACGCATGAGCGATTCCCGTGACTTGCAATGGCACCCCAAATGCAGCGCGATTCTGCCATGATTGTCGCCCAACGAATCGCAGTAAAATCACACAAACAATCGTGGGACACTGGACGCCCAAAAGAAGTTCTTGTATTTCTTTTGGGCATCAGCCGTCCCGCGATTCTGTTTACATGATTTTACAGTGATTCGTCGGGCGACAATAGCGGCAAATTCGTGCTGCGTTTGGGGTGCCATTGCAAGTCACGGGAATCGCTCGGGCGTCCCGCGACTTGCAATGGTTCGGAATCACGGGCAGAATCGTGGCAATTCTGCCCACGACCTGAAACGCCTATATGTGAAATGAGCCTTAACACTGGCAGGGGTGAATAAAATAATCAGCTTTTATATATTCATGTGAAACCTTTATCCCAAAAGGAAAAAACACTGTTTGTTGTAACTGATTATAAAGTGTGAGTTGAAGTTTGGCTCCAATTTATTTAGCATATTTAAAGGGTTACTAAACCCAGGAGCCTGCATTCACTATATCTGCTCTCCCACAGTACATGGGAATGCAATTATTTTAGTAAATATAGACTGCTAAACACCTTTTCTCATTAGCAGTATATAGCAGACTTGTAATTTCCATCGGTGTCTGTTTAAAGCTTGTAGGAGGAGTTTTCATTCTACTCTGACTGTCCTACGAGGCTGCAGGACCCCTGACCCTCTGTCTGGACAGTGCTGATTGGCCCAGTGAGGGTCACATGCACCCACCCAAGAAAAACAAAAACAAACTAGCAATACACACCAAACTGAGCCCGTACAGTGACTCCATCAGGAGATAGTTTGGATATAGTTTGGATAGAGTGGAAAAAGGGAGGAACAGAAAAGACAGGATCAAACAGCCTTTTTACACCATGCCGAGAATTAACCCTATAGGTTCCACAGTGAGTATAACAAGCACACTTTACTGCATATACACACTGATTTTACGGTTGTGGGTTTAGTAACACTTTAAAATCTGCTAATACGCTTAACTATGCCTCCCCCCGACTGACAACGCTGCTGTCTGCTGTGCCTCCTGTTCTCATTCCTCCAGAGTTGTTTGTATCCTAATACATGAGGTGTGTTAATGGGCAAATCACCAGGTGGAAACAAAGAGAAAAAAGCCAAAGAGAAGAAAACTGATGAAGCCACCACATCCGATTGGTAAGCTGCAATATAATACATTTTTGGTTTAATACTGCTTTAAGATTCAAAGATTTCTCTCTGTAAATCAAGTTCCTGGAAATTGCCCATATTTGCAAAATTCTTCTCAAATGCACCTACCAACAATTTTCCATGCCCCTGCCACCCTAACCACCTTTACCAACCCATACACCCTACTACTGGTTAGTTAAGACCGCCCATCAAAGTAATAAGCCAACAAACACAAGGCCAAAAGGCTAGCCAGGGCCAGCGACCAAGAAAGTTGATTTATAGATTAGACAGCCCAGGGGTTCAAGAGCCTTGTGGCACTCTGCAAGGAATCAGAGGTGCTTGCTTTTCAGTGCCAATGCTGTTTTATACCCAGAAGTACTCTTTGGCCTCTTGCACACAATACTTCTGTTTGAGCATCTACTCTTTCAGACTTTTTTTTATTTTTTGTATGAATTTGCTCTTATTTGCCCGCAAATGCGTTCGTGCACTTTTGCGCACACGTTGGCACAGATTTTTCCTAGCGTTCTTGTTCTGTACTCTATGTAAATGGGAATTTGCGCACATTTGCGCGCATGAGGCGTAAATTACTGACCAAAAATGCAGATTTTTCTATTTTGTTTTTACTGAAGAACGCACGGCGCTCGTTTACGCGCATGTGTGCATAGGCACATTACAATTAATGGGTTGTATTTTAGCTCAGTAAAAAAAAAACTGTACAGAGTTTTTTCAAGCTGCAATGTGCAAGAGGCCTTAAAGAGAAAATAATAGGTTGCATGAAGATACAGGTTAAGGGTGGCTCAGATGTTTTGAAGAAGTGAATTTTTCACAGCTCTGTAATTGTAAAAACATTCTGCTTTGACTTAGTCGCAGAATGGGTTTTATTTGCATTCCATGTACTTCTTCCAAAAGACACACGTAAGAAGGAATTTGTAACAGAATAGCATGCTCAGTCCTGGCTGGGTACAGGATAAAGAAATCTTGCTGGTGGATGAAGATAATCTAAGCTGAACATCCCAAAGAAAATAAAATTAAATATTTTAAGTTTTAAAAATATTCAAGCTTTCTACAATTCACACCTGAAAGCTTGCTTAAATAATCCATATCAACAGTAAAAGTCTTGCATGGGATCAATACCCATAGGTACGACTTTATAAAGATTGGTGAAATAATTGCCTATTATCCGGTCTCAATGTCACCTAATACTGCAGTAAAATTTTGCCCAATTTATTTGTGATTAACCACTTCAGCTCCAGAAGGTTTACCCCCAACTTCAGGACCAGGCCATTTTTTACGATACAGCACTGCGTTATTTTAATTGACAATTGCACAGTCCTGCGATGCTGTACACAAATAAAATGTATGTCCTTTGTTCACGCAGATAGAGCTTTCTTTTGGTGGCATTTAATCACCTCTGTGTTTTTCTTTTTATTTTGAATGTGCTATAAACAAAAAAAGACCGACAACTTTGAAAAAAAAAAAAAATATAATAATAATAATATATATATATATATATATATATATATATATATATATATATATATATATATATATATATATATATATATATATATGTATCGCCGCCATTACTAGTATAAAAAAATAAATAAAAATTCCATTAATCTATCATAGTTTGTAGATGCTATAACTTTTGCGCAAACCGATCAATATATGCCTATTGGGATTTTTAACCAAAAATATGTAGCAGAATACATATTGGCCTAAATTTATGAAGAAATTTGAATTTTTACTTTTTTTTATTGGATGTGTTTCATAGCAGAAAGTAAAAAAAAAAAAAAAAAAAAAAAATATTATATATTATATCCATTTCTTGAGCGCCAGCCCTAGTCAGAGATTACCAGTGGGGTTCTGCCCTTTTAAATGCACCTTACGATTTTGCACTTAGGAGTACTTTTTAATAAAGATCAGTTGTTTTTATTTCACAAGGAGAAGCAGTGTCTGCTTTTGAGTCCTTCAAGAATGGTGGTAACCCCTGGGTAAGGCTGACTTCATGCCTGAGCAGAGCAATTTTCAGGCATTTATTGATTGCTTTTTGCACAATCTTACGGGTATACATGGGCCTTTTATAAGAGTATTTCAAGTGTTTTACAGAGAAAAATCACATGTAAATCGCTAAACCAGGTAGCAAACTGGTGCATTAGTGTTTTTTGTATTTATAAAGTTTATTGATTACAGCGATCTGATGCCTCAGGAAAAAAACGATGGAGACGCTCTGGGGTGTAATGCCAACGTGTCAGGAGCTTAAAATTCGCCTCCTGCATCTTAGTACAGATCGAGGAGTTCAAGGCTAGATGGATCATATCTTGTTTCTTCTGCACAGTAAGCTGGCGTCCAATATCTGTCTCCCACTTCTCAACCCAAGGTAGAGCAACCTGCTCAGGCTGAGGTTGAAGCAAACTGTATGACTGGGAAAGGGTACGAGGAAGCGCCTCTTTTTCCATACACAAAGCTTCAAATGGGGTCAGAGGCCTAGAATAGGCAGCCGGCATCAGGAGAGAGGCAAGAAAATGATTAACTCTAATGGCAGACCAAAACTGAAGTACAAAGGGTTCCCCTTCTGACATCAATTCGGAGATAGTTGGCCATCGGGTCCCTATCAAAAAGTGGGAAGCTTGGTAAATCCCTCTATCCCGTAAAGCCGCCAGAGCACGATCCGAAGTTCCCATAGGGAACAACGGATGGCCCAGCACCGGCAGAAGGGGTGAGGGCGAAGAAAAAAGATGGAAACGTTCACCCCAATGTTCAATCACTGTAAACTGGCCCCAAAGGATGCCGGCGAACCAATGTTGGAACATATCGGATGCACCATGGTGCTCCCCGTATTGGGAAGCCACATTGTGCCTGTTCCATCTGGACCCATAGCTTAGAAGTAGCATGTCTGTACCAATCCAAGGCCCTGCAGAGATGAGATGCCTGTTGATATTTATAAACATCGGGGAGGGCTACCTCCCTCCCCCATAGATTTCGGCAGTGTAAGAAGGTTTCTACGTAGCCTATGTTTTTTACCGGCCCACACAAAACAAATAAAAAGGGAATTGATCCGACGCAAAAACTGCCTAGGAATCTTCACGGGCAGAGCCTGAAACAGATACAAAAATTGGGGAAGAATACACATTTTTAAGAGGTTACATCTGCCAAACCAGGAATGTGTTCCCTTCACCCATTTATCCAGTAACAGCCGAGTGCGGGTCGCAAGAGGAGGGAAATTAAAAGAATATACCTTCAAAGGATCCGGGGGAATCAAAGTACCCAAGTATTGAAGCGCACTATCTGTCCATCGAAATCCAAAGCTGGCCTGCAGAGTATTTGCCATAACAGTGGGCAGCCGAACCCCCATCGCCTCTGATTTCCCCAGATTAATTTTTAAATTTGACAATGTGCCATACAAATCAAATTCTTTAATCAGGTTCGGTAGGGAAACTACCGGATTAGAAAGTGAAAAGAGCATATCATCGGCATAAGCCGAGACTTTATGACCAATACCTACCCGGATCCCTCCTATATCTTGATTTTGGAGGACCCTGCAAAGGAAAGGTTCTAAAGTGAGGGCAAACAGAAGGGGCGATAGAGGACACCCCTGCCTTGTGCCATTCCAAATTGTGAAATTATTTGATAGTATACTGTTTGCCTTCACTTGCGCGCACGGGTCAGTGTATACAGAAGTACTGAAAACAAATCGCTAATTCACACGGTCGAATGCTTTCTCAGCATCTGTACTGAGAAAGACACTTGGAATATTTTCAGAACTTGCCACATGTATCAGGTTAAGAACCTTGACCGTGTTGTCCCTGGCCTCCCTCTTAGGAACAAAACCCACCTGATCAAGGTGCACCAAAGATGGCAGGTATCCACACAACCAAGACGCCAAAATTTTAGAGAAAAACTTAAGGTCTAGGTTAAGGAGGGAAATTGGTCTGTAACTACCGCAAGCAGTAGGATCCTTCCCTTCCTTGGGGAGAACGGTAATATGTGCACGAAGCGTATCAGTCTGGAACGAAGAACCCTCTCCCACGGCATTAAAGAGTCGCGTTAAATGAGGGCTTAAAACGGGAAGCAGTGTCTTATATTAAGCCAACGTAAAGCCATCTGGTCCCGGGGCTTTCCCTGGCTTAGTAGAAGCGATGGCCTGCTCCACTTCCATGGGGGTGATCGGTTCCTCCAACATCCCCGCAACCTCTCCTGTGAGACTCGGCATGTGGGAAGAGATGATATATTCCGCCATCCTGGATTCTGGCATAGCAGGTGTCTCAAGATTGTATAATGATGAATAGAAGTCCCCAAAAGTTTGAGCAATCTGTTTGGGTAAAGTTGATTTACGTCCCATAGAAGACATAATATGTGGTATATAACTAGACCCCCGAAGATCCCGCACTGCCCTAGCAAGTGTTTTTCCACATTTATCTCCCGACTCAAAAGAAATTCGCCGGCAGCGCTGAAGAGAAGCTTTCACTTTAAATAATTGCAGGTCTAAAATAGACTTGCGAGTAATGTGCAATTCTTCCAGCACTGCAGGTGTGGGAGCATGTTTGTGTCTGGCTTCCAATCTCTGCAAAGTGTCCAACAGAGACGATAGTTGGGCTGAGCGTTCACATTTTAATCTAGCGCCGTGTTTAATAAGAATGCTCCGGATCACCGGCTTATGAGCTTCCCAAAGAACCCCTGGATTACAGTCCGAGAGGTTGTTCAATTCAAAGTAAGTACGTAATTCCCGCTGGACCTCTGCCAGGACAATAGAGTTCTGGAGCAGGCTTTCATTAAGCTTCCAGAACATCGATTTAGAGGCTTGGGCCTCCGATAAAGCATAGGTCATCAGAACTGGTGCATGGTCTGACCAAGTAATAGAACCAATAGATGATGTGCGGACAGCATGCAACTGGGCATGAGGGACCAGAAAAAGGTTGATCCTAGAATAGGACCCATGAGGAGGGGAAAAAAAAACGTATAATCCATCTCACCTGAGTGCTGCAGCCGCCAAACGTCGATAAGTTGGGCCCGATAAAGGGCTTGAGCGATTTGTTTATTAGCCCTGGGAGGGACCGATGAACAGCCCGTAGAGGAATCAACGGTCGGCACCAGAGGAACATTAAGATCCCCCCCAGCAATAGTTGGCCCTCCGAAAAATCGGAAAGGGCCTCCAGCACACCTGAGAGGAACATGTCTTCACCATTGTTTGGTGCATAAATCGAGGCCAGAGTAACTAACACGTCTCCGATCATGCCCTTAACAAATGTGTAACGCCCCTCCGGATCTAGGAGAACCTCACGAAGTGCCCACGGCAAATGACTGGATACTAGGATGGAGACTCCTCTCGACTTGGACTCTGCGAAGGTGGGTTTCCTTTATAAAGGCCACATGGGTGTCCAAGCGGTGCAGGTCGTAAAGCAAAAGGCGATGTTTTTCAGGGGTATTTAAGCCTCTTGCATTTCGAGAAACCAACCGTAGGTCATCCATGGCGTGGAGAAAAAAGGGATAGAATTACAGAAGAAAGAAGGAAAAAAGAAAGGGAGAGAGAGAGAGAGAGAGAGAAGAAAAAAAAAAAACACAGAGAAATAAAGACAAAGCGTCCACGGACCAAGATCTGTGGGAGAGTACCGAAAAACAACCAACTGGTTGAAAAATGTACGTTGTCGACCCGCCCAGGCAATGCACGTAATATTCAATGGGAGTGTAGAGGGTGCATTAGTGTTGAAGGAGGTATGGGTATCCGTACTACAGCTTTAAGACAAAACAGGTCAGTAATAACCTGAATACAAATTTCAGCGAAAACAAATCACACAGTCACAGCGCGGTAAACCTGCTTTGAGTATATTGGCAATACTGACAAAGTGGCAATTAAGGGATCAGGATACAACCATATACCAATGGCAATAAGCAGGTTGAACTTATGGATCCATTTCATGCTTTAGCAGTGAAGAGAGTTTAAGGGGAAGCCAATAGACTCAGTAATATTCCATTCCAGAGAATGGTATACAAGGTTGATTCGGCTTCGGCATACCGTTTAGGCAATAAAAATAATGAAGAATTATGTGAAAAGTCTAATTTGATTTAGAAACCTAAATAAACAATTTTGCACAATTCTCCTTAAATGTTTTTGCTTATATGGGAAAGAATGAAATGGACTCGTATGTGTAATCTCTCACCTTGTAAAATAAGCCATTCAATTTAACATAGAAATGAAAGGCACAACATTATAAAGACCTTTTTTTTTTTTTTTTTCATAAGTGATCATGCTCCCTCTGTTCTCAGCTGCATAGTAAGAGCTGGGAGAAGAGAAACAGTAGCACACTGATCTTCCCAGTGAATGGCTGTGCAGCAGGGCGTGTTACCACAAGCTTGATCATTGGATTAGCTTACAGCACGGCAGAAAACTGACCACGATGTGCTCTCTTGCCTAGTGGGGTCAGTTTTTAATCTGAAAGCAGAGGAACTGGCAGGAACACCAGGGATTTGACACAAAGGAAGCAATACAAAGAGAACAGGATACTTTTTCATACAAGTACATGGGACAGCAGGCACAAATCAGGAATATGAAATGTTGGGTTTACATTTTCTTTAACCCTTCCGCGGCCACTTTATTAGTATTACCAATTAACTCAGGCTTTTCACTGTGCTGGGACTGTTTGATCTGTTAAATGCTTTAAAGTGATTTATGTTTGCATTCAAGCTTCAGGTGTTTTTGCTTTAACCAATAGAAAGCACTAGGAGGAGGAGATCAGTTCCTACAGGCTAAAAAGCATCTGCAAAAATGCTAGATTCACATATTTTCAGGGACTCCCATTCAAGGCTATGGGGCCAAAAATGCCCAATTCTGCTTCAAAAGTAGCCAATGTAGCTTTTGGAGTGTCCGGTATCAAGCTACAGGTGCCTGAGCGCTCATATGTGAACAGCCACCATTGAAACATATGGCATTTTGAATTCTGAGCATTTTGGAGCTTTGAGCTACAAAGCACTCAGGAGTGACTAGGGCCCTAAAGGCAGCTGCTTAAGGCAGTTGACATGGGAGAGACCCTCTGGTACAGAGCTGTTGGAAGAGACACAGGAGAGGTGCAGAATTCAGAGTGAGGCATGGACAGCTTACTAGCTCAATGTGCAGGAAACACAGGAGGTGAATGTTGGACTCAGTCTTTACCTATTACCTGCCAGATCTGGTATGTACTGTACTAACCAAGAAGGAAAGTGCTGAATAGACTATGTGCGATTTTGGATTGAGCACTTTATTATTGTGGAAGAAAAAAGATGTGGAATGAACAAAGATCGTTGAGGAGGACAGAGCCTGTCTATAGCAGGGTCCTCCAAACTTTCTAAACAAAAGGGCCAGTTTACTGTCCATCAGACTTTAGGGGGGCTGGACTGTTTCCATCTATTTCTCGCATCAGTGGGAGTAAACCGTGCCTCATCTTTGGTATTATGGGGAGGAATAGTGCCCTATTGTTGGTGTCAGTGGGGAAAAATGGTGCCCCATTGTTAAAATACAGTGGCAGGAAATATGTCGCATTTTTGGTGTCAGAGGGCAGAATAATGTCTCATATCAGTGGGATGAAAAGTGCCCCAAGGGCCAGATAAAGGCAAGCAAAGGGCTGCATCTGGCCCCCAGGCACAGTTTGGAGACCCCTGGTCCATAGCAACTGAATAGGACTTGTGATTAGGAGTACAGGCATGACCTAGGAGAGATCTTTTGGATAACTGTACTAGCAGAGAATTATGGCTGGTGACAAGAATCAGGGGGTCCCCTCCTTGTGGGGGATTAGGGATCATTGGCTCTGTTTATATGTATGAGGGGAGTTCATGTCAAACCAGGACTTTTGAGTTTATATTATTAAATGACTGGTCTGCCCGTGGGATGATCACTGGTGAGATATTTGTCCCCAGGGGATTCATGCCCTTATACAAGTGAATGATTGGATCCTTGCCTCCATCTGGCTTCATTGCATTTGGGTTCTTTATTACTCTCCCTCCCTATCACGTGATGGGCTCTTAAGTGAACATTTGTGAGGATCACAGGTAGAATTACAGCTTTGTATGATTGTGGTACTTCCCTGATTAAGAACATGTTTTAATGTATGTTCAAAATGTGTTGGATAACTCCAGTTGAAGTGCACTGTGGAGGTGTCATCCCAGTTAGCAGACAACAACTGGTCGTTCCACCATCTGTCAAGCATATCTTTGTAACACTGATCCTCTATCTTCTGTGTAAATATACAAAACTTGTTTTTAAAAGATGCCACTAATTGAAGTGGTGAGTTTTATGTGTAATCAATAAGTCCCCGTTCACACTGGGGCGACCTGTGAGGCGACCTGGTCGCCTCACAGGTCGCCGTAGGTCGCCTTCCATAGAGAAGCTGCGGACCCGTTCTAATAGGAGCGACACAAGTCGCTCCGACTTAGAAAAAGGGTCCGGAGCTTCTTTGGGGCGACCCGGAGCGACCGTCATAGACTTCAATGTTATGAAGTCCGTGCCGGCCGCTTCGAGGTCACGGCGCGCTGCCCGCACCGCGACCTCGGTGGTCGCCCCGGGAAGTCGGATCGCCCCAGTGTGAACGGGGCCTTAAGGAAACTATTTTGTATTTTTTAAAAAGTGTTTACATGTTCTTAGGTTTGGTTGCTGAAAAAAATCCCATAAGAGGTTTAAAACAAATTGAAATTTGATATTATAAAACAGAACTGTACCATTCTCGATAAAATAAAAAAATCACGATTTTTTTGCGTAGAATAAAGTTCACGATTCTCTCACAATTCTCGGCGTAACATCAACTTTTACATTATACAAGAAAATTTAATTAACTTTACCTTTTTTTTTTTTTTTTTAATTCATTAAAGTATAATTTTTGCCGAAAAACTGTGTTAAAAGACCGCTGGGCAAATACAGTGTCACATAAAATATTGCAACACCCGCCATTTTATTCTCTAGGGTCTCTGCTAAAAATAATGTGCATAAAGAAGCCAAGGAAAGATGGAAAAATCTCCAAAAGGCATTAAATTACAGATTAGACATTCTTATATGTCAACAAAAGTTAGATTTTATTTCCCTCATTGACACTTTCAAAATTACAGAAAACAAAAAAATGGCGTCTGCAAAAGTTTGGGCACCCTGCAGAATTTTTAGCATGCACTGCCCCCTTTGCAAGGCTGAGACCTGCCAGTGTCATGGATTGTTCTCAATCATCGTCTGGGAAGACCAGGTGATGCCACTCTCAAAGGTTTTAAATGCCCAGACTCATCTGACCTTGCCCCAACAATCAGCACCATGGGATCTTCTAAGCAGTTGTCTAGAAAACTGAAACTGAAAAAGGTTGACGCTCACAAAGCTGGAGAAGGCTATAAGAAGATAGCAAAGCGTTTTCAGATGTCAATATCCTCTGTTCGGAATGTAATTAAGAAATGTCAGTCATCAGGAACAGTGGAAGTTAAAGCAAGATCTGGAAGACCAAGAAAAATATCAGACAGGACAGCTCGCAGGATTGTGAGAAAAACAATTCAAAACCCACGTTTGACTGCACGATCCCTCCAGAAAGATCTGGCAGACACTGGAGTTGTGGTACACAATTCCACTATAAAGAGATACTTGTACAAATATGGTCTTCATGGAAGAGTCATCAGAAGAAAACCTCTTCTACGTCCTCACCACAAAAATCAGCGTTTGAACTTTGCAAATGAACATATAGACAAGCCTGATGCATTTTGGAAACAAGTTCTGTGGACCGAATTTAACTTTTTGGCCAGAATGAGCACAGGTACGTTTGGAGAAGAAGGGGCACAGAATTTATTGAAAGGAACCTCTGTCCAACTGTTAAGCATGGGGGTGGACCAATCATGCTTTGGGGTTGTATTGCAGCCAGTGGCACAGGGAACATCTCACAAGTAGAAGGAAAAATAGATTCAATAAAATGTCAGCAAATTTTGGATGGTAACTTGATGTCATCTGTGAAAAAGCTGAAGTTAAAGAGAGGGTGGCTTCTACAAATGGATAATGATCCTAAACACACCTCGAAATCCACAGGGAATTACATCAAGAGGCGTAAACTGAAGGTTTTGCCATGGCCTTCACAATCTCCTGACCTCAACATAATTGAAAATCTATGGATAGACCTTAAAAGAGCAGTGCGTGACAGACAGCCCAGAAATCTCAAAGAACTGGAAGACTTTTGTAAGGAAGAATGGGCAAAGATACCTCAAACAAGAATTGAAAGACTCTTGGCTGGCTATAAAAAGCATTTACAAGCTGTGATACTTGCCAATGGCGGCAGTACAAGATATTAACTCTGCAGGGTGCCCAAACTTTTGCAGATGCCATTTTTTTGTTTTCTGTTATTTTGAAAGTGTAAATGATGGAAATAAAATATAACTTTTGTTGACATATTATAAGAATATCTAATCTGTAATTTGATGCCTTTTGGAGATTTTTCCATCTTTCCTTGGCTTCTTTATGAACATTAATACAATTTTTTTACCTGGTGTGCCCAAACTTTCGATCCCCACTGTATATATAAAAATGTTGGGGGGTTCTAAGTAACTTGCTAGCAAAAAATACTGATTTCAACTTGTAAGCAACAAGTGCCAAAAAGAGGTTGAATCTTTAAAGTGGATGTAAACCCTCACATACATATATCCCAGTGAAGTGAACAGCCTCAGATTATACACTTACCTGAAACAAATCTCCCTACATAAGTTTTTCTTTTTTTTTTTTTTAAATATCTGCTGTCTTCAGCTTTCTACACTGTTTAGAAAGTGAACATAGTGTTTTTTCTTCCTGTTCCAGCACTGGGTGTGGAGTCTTGGCAAACACTGTGTGACAGCTGATTGGAGGAAATGCACCCCCCCCCCCTTCCACATAGGCAGAAGAAGGAGGAAACATGCAGAGCTGTGCTGTGAATAGACAAGCTCTGTGCTAATCTATCTCTATGCACCCACCCCGGCATAAAATGTCCAGCTGCTTTTATCTCCTGTTTTGGAGAACTTGTCAGAAGTGATCATGCGGATAACAGAGGAACAGAACAGCAAAAAGAACAGGACTTAGGGCTTTGGTGAGAGATAAGTAAAACATTACAGATATATGTGCCCAGGTCAAATTTCATGAATGGGGTCTACACCCACTTTAAAGCGCAGTTCCACTCAAAAGTGGTCCCGACCCCTGACATGCCACATTTGGCATGTCATTTTTTATTTTTTTTGGGGGGGGGGGGGGGCGTGCACCTAGTTTTGACAGGTACCTGATCCCACTTCCGCTCGGACCTCCTAGGCAGCTCGGGTGGAAGTTCTCCTCTCCCACTCCCTCCCTGCAATCAGAAGATTGCCTGGCCAGTCACAACAGGTACCGGGCTGTGAAGCCGCAAGCTGTCACAGCCGGGTGCCCACACTAGAGATGCAGGCGCCGTGGGGAGAAGACGGAGAGAACCGAGGCTCCCCCGGCCGCATCGCTGGACCGTGGGATAGGTCAGTATGTGTTTATTACAAGTTAGCAGATACACTTTTTGTATATACTCCAAAAAGAAAATTGCGATGCTGAGCACCCTGCTCCTGCTCTCAGAACCAGGTTCTCAGGCTGCCTCAATCTTGGAACTCACACTTGGCCTCCACTATGGCTAAGCTTTGCTGCCCTCTACGACCGGGGTGGTCGACAAAACACTGCAAATAAGAACAAAGAAAAGGGCGCACAAGCCTAGCGCATTATCCTCAGTGGGCTTTTATAGGAAAAATAAAAATGAACTACTCACAAACATGCGATAACAGAGGCTCTGAGGAAGAGGCATGGCCTCGAAACACGTTAGCCCTTTGTCTTCACGAGACATGGACTTGTAACAAGGATGTTGTTCTATGGAATTGATATGCTGGATTTTATCACGTTTGTGAGTAGTTCATTTTTATTTTTCCAATAAAAGCCCACTGAGGATAATGCGCTAGGCTGGTGCACCCTTTTCTTTGTTCTTAGATACACTTTTTGAAGCTGCAGACTTTTAATAAACACAAAAGCCAGTGGAACTCCGCGCTAAGTGGTTAAACTGAACTCATTTGCAGACAGAAGTTAATCACAATTGTATTTAAAGCAACAACACATTGATTGTTTGTGGGGAGGCTACATGTGACAGCAATATATTTGTTGCATATTTCAAACATTTTTCCCCATCTCTCTTTATTGATCTGTAACCGGCCACCTAAGGCTGTACTAATAGTTTTACTATGAAAACCAAAACAGGATACAATGAGTGAAAGTTTCCATTTCTATAGTAACTTCATTTGAGTAACTAACACTAGAAATTCCTTTTTCAAAATGTAAATAAATGATTGTATTCCAGCACTAGCTCACGGGGAGGCACAGAATTACAGAGGAAGCTGAAACTTTACAGAGGGAATATATAATTATCATGAGCCTGGTAAAGCATGTAATTGCTTTCTAGGAATGTAGCACAACAGCAATAAACAGTTACAATAATACAACAATAATCAAAGCAGTTAGAACACTTCTTTGTTGTAAAATGTGACCCAAGCACTGCTTTTTAGGGATAGTAATTATATAGCCCTATAAAAGTTGACTATATATCTCTGTGTAACTGACACAGAGATATTTTAGCAAATCATAGGGGTGATGCTGATGAGGGCAAAACAAATGTTTTTCAGGCAATTGTCTCTCCAGGTTGAATGTAATTCTTCATTCAGAAAAGATTGAATCAGGAAAATACCACAATAGGTCCAATAGATGGAGCCGACAACTAAATGATTTGAACTGAAGAGAAACTAGCCTAATAACATTTGTTGTTACGATCTATGTCTGATGCAGTGAATCGTGAAATAAATATGAATTTTGTCGAAGACCTAACCATACATTGCAGGTTAATGAGAGCAAGTTAGTAGTGAAAATGCAGTGTAAAGAAGTCTATTAACATTTTTGTAGACAAAAAATTTGTTAGACTCATGTTAGAACCAGTTATGTTTACCAAGCTCAAATGGGCAAAGAATGAGATGCAGACCAATACATGACACCATTTGTGCTATATGGTGCTATTGTAAAAGTGTTTTTCCCTAAATCAGACCTATGCAGCTTTGGGCCCCATGGTTTTTACTAACAGTAACCCCTTCACGCCCAACACCAGTGGGTCTTTAACTGAGCAATTATGTCCAAGGGGCAGGAAGGTCTGTCTGATCATGTGACCACTGTGATTGTCCATCTCCATGCCTGATGAAGGGTTCCTGTGTGGCTCTGAAATGTTGCTTTCTGCTGTAACAATGTGATCACTCATTAAAGCTCTGGACCCATTTTGGAGATCTTGGTGTGCTGGTGACATCACTCTCTCTGGCTGTCATCATGGTCACATGATCAGAAGTCGGTTCCACCAATACCCAATCATTACTACCACATTGGGAGCAGTCTTTGACAGCTTGGTCACTGTGCTGGGATCATGCTCTCAGCACAGAAATCTCTCTACCCATGGACAATATACACTATATTGTCAAAAGTATTGGGACGCCTGCCTTTACACCCACATGAACTTTAATGGCATCCCAGTCTTAGCCCGTAGGGTTCAATATTGAGTTGGCCCAACCTTTGCAGATATAACAGCTTCAACTCTTCTGGGAAGGCTGTCCACAAGGTTTAGGAATGTGTCTATGGGAATGTTTGACCATTCTTCCAGAAGCGCATTTGTGAAGTCAGGCACTGATATTGGATGAGAAAGCCTGGCTTGAAGTCTCCGCTCTAATTTATCCCAAAGGTGTTCTATTGGGGTTGAGGTTAGAACTCAGTCAAGTTCCTCCACCCCAAACTTGCTCATCCATGTCTTTATGGACCTTGCTTTGTATTTGTGGGAACAGTTTGGGGATGGCCCTTCCTGTTCCAACATGACTGTGCACCAGTGCACAAAGCAAGGTCCATAAAGACATGGATGAGCGAGATTGGGGTGGAACACCTTTGAATTTGAGCGGAGACTGCAAGCCAGGCCTTTCTCATCCACATCAGTGCCTGACCTCACAAATGCGCTTCTGGAAGAATGGTCAAACATTCCCATAGACACACTCCTTAACCTTGTGGACAGCCATCCCAGAAGAGTTGAAGCGGTTATATCTGCAGAGGTTGGGCCAATTCAATATTGAACCCTACGGACTAAGACTGGGATGCCATTAAAGTTCATGTGAACTATAGTGTATGTGGCATGTGGGCATTAAAGCCAACCCTCTTCTCCACCATACAATGACTTATGTGGGTGGCAACATGCTAGGAGCGCATACACACAATGGGCAAAGGCTTGTCTCCTATGTCTCTGCCGTGCTATGTAATGTTAAACCTAAACTAGGAGAGAAAAAGTGTTTTTGCCATTTGCCATGTAAAAGTAAATTACCTGTAATGATCGGTGTCTTATTACTGGCTGCTGCAGTGTTTAGTAAAACCCTTACTTTCATTCATCCCGGACAACACTGTATCCGATAAACTTCCATGCGCATAATCTTACAGTCCCAGCTCTACTACACTGACCAAGGCGTGTCACTCGCTGTACATAGCAGCACACAAGGTGTTCTGTGAATGAGGGCGGCGCAGATGATGGTCACAATCTCTCCTCCTCCATTTACAGAACGCACTGCATTCTGTAAAAAAAATGCAAGACATTTTGTGAATGGAAGAGGTGCCGAGCGAGCAACTTGCTATGATCAGTGTAGTAAGATTCTGTACTGGAAGTTCAGACGTGTCCCAGCTCAATGAAAGTAAAGCTGGCCATAGACTAGTAGAATTTCTTTAGAAAATGTTTCTTTTAACATAAATTCAATTTTCTAATGGTCATTGGGGTAAAACCAATGTTCGTTTTTGACCACACTGACAGGAAAGGAGCAGGGTGTAAATTTTTCCTCAAATTAACAATTTCTAACAGTGTTTGTGGTTTTTGTTTGGAAAAGCCCATTTATCCGAAAATCGAATGTTAAAAAGGAAATGATTGTAAACAATCATTGATCATTGATTGAACAATATTCATCAAGTCCGATCAAGTACTGATGAGAATTTTGGTACAAAAAGAGCTTACAAAATGCAGCAGAAACAGCCAGTTATGGGACATCCATCATTACCGGTAATTTATTTTTTCATGGCAAATGGCATTTACTTTTTTGTTCCAGAAATCAGTTTTTACGGCCAGCCTGAAATGGTGGGCACCTCTGCTGTATTGTACAGATGCAGCTGGGGGCTCACTTTCCACAGTTATGGGAATCCCCTTAAAACTTAATTCTAGCTGCATGCAAAAACACAGAGAATAGAGCATATTTTCATAATATCATCATCATCTCCTCCTCTGTTCCTGTTTACACAGCTGAAGTGAGAAATGCAATACCCCATAAGAAACCATTGAAACAAAAAACACAAAAAATAAAGGCAATACTGTGTGTGTTAGGCAGGATGGAAGCACTTCAAAAACAACCAAGTCAGAGACAGACTTTGAACCAAGCGACATGTATATTAAAAAAGAATAGCGCACACATGCAAAAGAAAAGGCTATCAAATATAGAGACAATCCATAAATAAAAATGGGGATTTAGTCCCACCATATGGCCATATCGTGCTCAAGCCCACCACTACGTCAAAGTACCCCATTATCAGTGAGTCCTACACTATCCATAAAAAAGGATGTATCCAGCCTTTTTTATTCCGTCTGACCAGACTTCTGAGGTTGAGCACCCCACCCCCCACACACACCTGTACTCTATCAAGTATCCACTATCAAGTAGATATAGGAGGAGTCGCTTGTAGTGCAGTCGCACATCTCTCCCAGCAAGGAGTGTTATCTCCAAGGGTTAGAGAGGCTGGATTCATCCTTTTTTATGGATAGTGTAGTACCCACTATTAATGGGGTACTTTGACGCAGTGGTGGGCTTGAGCACTATATGGCCATATGGTGGGACCAAATCCCCATTATTATTTTTTTGGATTGTCTCCATATTTGATAGCCTTTTCTTTTGCATGTGTGCGCTATTCTTTTTTAATATGCATGTCGCTTGGTTCATAGCTGCACCGGCTTTAGATATACATGTTCAGGGTTTGCTCCCCCAATTTTTTGCTTGTTTATTATGTATTCGGTCTGACCAGACTTCTGCGGTTGAGCACCCCACCCCCCACACACACCTGTACTCTATCAAGTGTCCACTATCAAGTAGATATAGGAGTAGTCGCTTGTAGTGCAGTCGCACATCTCTCCCAGCAAGGAGTGTTATCTCCAAGGGTTAGAGAGGCTGGATTCGTCCTTTTTTATGGATAGTGTAGGACCCACTGATAATGGGGTACTTTGACGTAGTGGTGGGCTTGAGCACGATATGGCCATATGGTAGGACCAGATCCCCATTTTTATTTATGGATTGTCTCAATATTTGATAGCCTTTTCTTTTGCATGTGTGTGCTATTCTTTTTTAATAGACAGACTTTACAAGTGATGCCCACTGCTCAAGAACAGCCTAAATGATCTGATTACCTATGATCATGGGGTTGAGGGTGAGCAATCCGACAATTTACAGGTGATAATTCCTGGTACCTGTACGTCATCTGCGCCCTTTTATACACAGACCCCAAAATACGCCAACCATAGATATAAACAGAAAAATAGAATAAAGAGCTCAATGTTGTGTTTCTCCGAAAAACTATCTGCCACATCCCTATCAATATGAAGCACGAAAAAGAAAAACCCCCAATGGGACTTTAAAGGTAGAATGAGAGTATAAAAGTATTTTAAAATATTTGCATTTATTTCACATATAAAATGTCAAATTTACAAGACATAAAATTAAAAACTATTGACCTTTTAGTACATATACAGGTGTACCATGAGATCAGTCAGAGGAGCCATATAAAGTAAAGGGATGCGAGTATCCAACCACAAACTAGGTTCACACTGACACATCTAATTCAACATGTTTCGGAACTTTAAATTCCTTCTTCAAGAGAAAACTGGGAACACGGTATCAGTACTTATGGTACTGATACAATTAGGTTAGACAACTGCACTTTTGCTCCAAAGTGAATGCCTCACTGTAAAACATATAGATAGTATGGCCCACAAGGAAAGAGCCCCCACCAGGACACCCCCAACAGACCTCTTTCCTTGTAAAGGCCTCACTCTGGATATGGCTGTGAACGGTTCACAATGGAGCACTGGATGGGCTCCAACCTCCGTTGATCCTTGTGGGTGCACAACGTAGCAGAACCTTTGAGCATATCCTTGCTCTGCTAAATTTCCAGTACTGTCTAGTTTTTACACATATGGCCTTCCTTTATGGAGCCATACTATCTATATGTTTTACAGTGAGGCATTCACTTTGGAGCAAAAGTGCAGTTGTCTGACCTAATTGTATCAGTACCATAAGTACTGTGTTCCCAGTTTTCCCTTGAAGAAGGAATTTAAAGCTCTGAAACATGTTGGATCAGATGTGTCAGTGTGAACCTAGTTTGGGGCTGGATACTCACATCCCTTTACTTATATGGCTCCTCTGACTGATCTCATGGTACACCTGTATATGTACTAAACAGCTAATAGTTTTTATCATTATGTTTTCTAAATTTGACTTTTTATATGTTAAATAAATGCACCTCTATACCCTCATTCTGTACCCTCGTTCTGCCTTCAAAGTCCCATTGGGAATTTTTATTTTTAGTGCTTCTTAGAACAGAGGGCACACAAGCCTAGTGCATTATCTTCAAAAACTAGAGATCGACCGATTATCGGCAAAGCCAATATTTCAATATGGACTTTCCCCGATATATCGGAATCGGCTTTTTATTAACCGATATTGCCGATATTTCAGGGAAAGTGCTTGTACCAGGGTGATGCCTGCAGCTAGTAATGACAACTGATGTGGCTGAGAAGCTGCTCAGCTGTCATTCCAAGGAGCGGCTCGCCCGGGTCTGCCATCCCACCAGGATACCAGGGAATCCTACCTTCACCGCCGCCGTCTGACCCGGGTCTCCATTTCTTTGAATTCGGCGCCGCCGCATACCCGGAAGTGATGTCATGATGTCACTTCCGGGTAGTGGCGTTTTAAAAGCTTAAGTGCAGAGGAGGGGTTTGGGGTCTTTTAGAAAAAAATAATAATTTTTTTAATGTCCAAAAATATCGGCAAATATCGGGCGATACCAATACCCGATGACCAAAATATCGGTATCAGGTATCAGCGGAAAAAAACTATATCGGTCGATCACTATCAAAAACCCTTTATTACTATAAAAAAGTAATAAGAGATATACTCACAAACCAACATAAGTACAAGCTTGTCAGAAAAAACTTCCGGCCTCAAACCTCCGGCACCTAAAGTTCAAGTAAACCTTTTTAAAAAAAAAACTAAAATAAATGCACATATTTTTACAGGTAAAAAAAAAAAAGTGCATTTAAAGTGGAGTTCCACCCTGTTTCACAACTTTAAAGATTTAGTTTGGGCTGTCCATTCTAAAGAACAATTGAGCATTTTTTTTTTTTGGAGTTTCTTACCTTATTTTTAGTTCATTGTAATGTTCACTTCCTCCTTCCTCCCCCCTCCTCGGCCGTGGCCACCGTCGTCACTTCCTGTTTCGCAATGCCTCATGGGAGCTGTTTGTAATCGCTCCCAGAAGGCAATGGGCAATGACGTGGAGGCCGGCCTCTCCTCATATCGCGTTTGAAATGACGCATGAGAGGCAGAGTAAAGCACGTCCGGCGCCATCTTTAATAAAGGGAAACACTTTTTGTCCCCAATAGCGGAGTGATCGATCGGCGCTTTGATTTTTGCAGCAAGCAATGTGGATCGGTGGGTGTATGTCACAATGTGATGTGTGCAGTATTGTAATAGATGGAATGTACACTGATAGAGGCAGCACTGTCAAGGGGGTAGCAATGGGATGGCAGAAATGGTGTGCAATATCATAGCAGCACTGTGATGGGGGAAATGTGATGGCAGCATTGTGAAAGCAGACCTGTGATGGGGGCATTATTATTGGTGAAATGTGAAATAGCTGACAGTGTGTTTCTATCTGAATCTCTCTCTCTCTCTCTCTCTCTCTTGTGTCTTCCTGGAGGTGGGGAAGGGATATAGAGGGCGGCAACTTCCTCCTGAGCCGACGTTATTATAGCAACCTGTACTATGCCTAAAGCATAGTACTGCCCATGTGCGGGATTTCCTGCTGCATTCTGGGTAGCCAGAATGAACAGCAAGCAGGAAGGTCACTAAGTCTTACACTGCAGCTTCAGATGCCCTTAGTAAAGATGACAACGCACAGGCAGCAGTTTTAAAAGTAAGATTTTCACTAAACAAATACAATGTTCAGCTCATAAATATGCAAATAGCGGTTTTGTCAAGCAACATTAATGGGCTATTTTTGTTGAAAAAATTATTCTGAGGGTGGAACTCCGCTTTAATAATTTTTTTGTTGGGAGCCTGGAAAGCATTGTACTGACAATCAGCAGATCGTGGGTGCAATGCAGGGGTCTTGCAGGCTCTGTGTGTAAGTTGTCTGGCTATACATCGTACAGCCAAGCAGTTACACATTAACAGGAAACCTCAATGAACTAACACAGCACAACAGTGCCATGATAGTTCATTGAGAACTACAAGCCAATAGCCGCGAAAGGCACCCAAATCTTGTAGTTTTCAATTCAAAGAACTCTGTGAATGAGTGACGCAGTCAGCTGGGCAGAGCCCCGCATTGCCACATTTTCTGCAGATTCTGACAGAGAGCGGGGGGAGAAGATCCCCCTGCCGCATGTGACATCAGGGAATGGGGGGGGGGGGCGGGGGACAGTGGATTTGTAACACGTTACACCCTAAATATTGATGTAACATGTTACAAAAGGTGAAGGTATAGGTCGTCTGGCTCAGAGGAACAGGGCAAGTCCCTCAAAACGCATTAGCCTTTTGGACCCAGGTTGTCCCCTTGCGTGATGTGACATACCAGAGGTTTGAGTTTGGAAGATTTCTCTGACAAGCTTGTACTTATGCTGGTTTGTAAGTATATCACTCACTACGTATTTTTGAGGATAATGCACTAGGCTGCTGCGCCCTCTTTTCTATGGTTGCAGTTTGTCCAGACTACCCAGTCTTGAGAGGGCAGCAAAGTGTGGTATATCTGTGCAAGCCAGGATTGGAGTGTAGAAATAAGTGCCTGCAACAATTGAGAACCACGTCTAAGCGCAGGAGTTTGTTTGGATCACCTAAAATACTCCAGCCTGTCTAATGGCAAATCAGTATGTCTCAGGGGTAACGTGAGCTTTTCAGCATACGTAATGACTCACCTACCAATATTTAAAACAGCAAGTCTTTTTCTAACATGGTGTGCAAACTTTTATTATAGATCAGGGATAAGTTCTAAATATCTTCAGTATGACACATTACATACAGTGGATATAAAAAATCTACATACCCCTGGTAAAGCGTCAGGTTTCTGTGATGTAAATAAATGAGATAAAGAATTTCAGAACTTTTTCCACCTTTAACGTGACCTATAAATTGTACAACTCAATTGAAAAACAAACTGAAATCTTTTAGGAGGGAAGTAAAAATAAAAAAAATAAAATAAATGTGGTTGCATACGTGTGCACACCCTCTTATAACAGGGGAATGTAGCTTTGTTCAGAATTATGTAATCACATCCAAACTCATGTTAAATAGGAGTCATGCCATCATTTAAAGTGCCTCTGATTAACCCCAAATAAAGTTCAGCTGTTCTAGTAGGTCTTTCCTGACATTTTCTTAATCACATCCTACAGCAAAAGCAATGGTCCACAGAGAGCTTCCAAAGCATCAGAGGGATCTCATTGTTAAAAGGTATCAGTCAGGAAAAAAGGTACAAAAGAATTTCCAAGGCATTAAATATACCATGGAACACAGTAAAGACAGCCATCATCAAGTGGAGAAAATATGTCACAACAGTGACATTACCAAGAACTGGACGTCCCTCCAAAATTGATGAAAAGACGAGAAGAAAACTGGTCAGGGAGGCTGCCAAGAGGCCTACCGTAACATTAAAGGAGCTGCAGGAATATGTGGCAGTTAGGCAGTACTGGCTGTGAGGTACATGTGACAACAATCTCCCGTACTCTTCATATGTCTGGGCTATGGGGTAGAGTTGCAAGACGGAAGCCTTTTCTTATGAAGAAAAACATCCAAGCCTGGCTACATTTTGCAAAAACACATCTGAAATCTCCCAAAAGCATGTAGGAAAATGTGTTGTGGTCTGATGAAAACAATGTTGAACTTTTTGGCCATAATTCCAAAAGATATGTTTTGCGCAAAAACAACACCGCAGATCACCAAAAGAACGCCATAACCACAGTGAAGCATGGTGGTAGCAGCATCATGCTTTGCGGCTGTTTTTCTTCAGCTGGAACAGGAGGCTTAGTCAAGGTAGAGGGAATTATGAACAGTTCCAAATACCAGTCAATATTGGCACAAATCCTTCAGACTTCTGCTAGAAAGCTGAACATGAAGAGGAATTTAGTTGTCGCATGACAACGACCCAAAGCATACATCCAAATCAACAAAAGAATGGCTTCACCAGATGAAGATTAAAGTTTTGGAATGGCCCAGCCAGAGCCCAGACCTAAATCTGATTGAAAACCTGTGGGGTGATCTGAACAGGGCTGTGCGCAGGAGATGCCCTCCCAATCTGACAGATATGGGAGTGTTTTTGCAAAGAAGAGTGGACAAATATTGCTAAGTCAAGACGTGCCATGCTGATAGACTCAAACCCAAAAAGACTGAGTGCTGTAATAAAATCAGAAGGTGCTTCAACAAAAGTATTAGTTCAAGGGTGTGCACACTTATGCAACCAAATTATTTTAGTTTTTTATTTTTACTTCCCTCCATCTAAAAGATTTCAATTTGTTGTTCAACTGAGTAGAGTTGTAGTTTATAGGTCACATTAAAAGGTGGAAAAAGTTCTGAAATAATTTATCTTTGTCTAATTTTTTTTACATCAAAGAAACCTGACATTTTAACAGCAGTGGACTTTTTATATCCACTGTACCAATACTTTGAAATTTTGCCCGTTAATATTTGCACTGAAATCTGCATGTTTTTTTTTCATATGCTATCAGTAGAATTGTACGGCGTCCTATATTACTTAATGCAATCTTCTTCTTCCCTGTAAATCATAACAGAGAAAGGTGCAATAAATATGCCATAAGATGTAGAAGATACACACTCTATACTCTAGAGAAACACAAAGTTGTAAACACAGTCTCAGAACAAGGTTAAATATAACTCCACAGCACTGGGACTTGTATACTTCACTTTCCAGCTGTCACCCGCAGACTTACTGTCTGATCTTGTCATTCCTTGGTCCAAACTTAGGTGCAGAAGGTCCCCTCCTGGCAAGAAAGAATATTGAGTCAGTGACATATCATGTGACTGCATGTCCTAACGACCACAGCAAATGCATTGCAGTGCGAAGAAACTGCACGCAAACACATAAAAATTATAATAATAATAATAATAATCTGGATTTCTTTTTTGGCTAATATTTAGATAGTTTGAAATAAGAGTATATAGTCGACAGGATAATTAGGCCAATACTCTAAATTCATGGAAACGAGAGAAGCAGATAACCCCCCTAGCGGGACTTTGGAGGCCTACAACATAGTATCAATCCATAATAAATGATACATTTACCAAAGAATATTTAAAAATCTCAAGTAGAAATTTTATTAGCAAAAAGAATTAAAAACAGATTGTGGCTGGTGCAAAGTAATGCCAACATGTGTACAGTTCTACATATTCCGACAATACCACACTGAAAACACTGTCACAGCATGAATGGAAAACACCCAACGCATTTCAGAATTTCATGCTTTCCTCAGGGGTGTGTACATTAGTAGAACAGACCACTAATGTTGTGTCTTGCAATAGATGTGAACACCACTGAAATGAATTACAAAAGTATATCGAGACGGTATACAACGCCGGTAAAAGCACATAAATTCCATCCAGAGAAATCCGAATTATACTGGAGGGGCTGCAATGTGCGGGGCATGATGCATCATATCTGGTGGGACTGCCCCAAGATTCACGTCTATTGGCAGGAGGTACAACAATATACCAGGGAAATTACAGGAGTGTATATCTTTGATGACCCAAGGTCACGTTTATTCCACAAAACAAATAAACCATATAAGCAGTAAAAACACACTTGTGCCAAACTTAATAAACGCAGCAAAAGGGGCAATACCAAAAAAATGGTTAGCAGTAGAAAGCCTCACCCTATTATATGGAGTATTTGGGCAGTAGAGACGAGGAACAGGTTTGAGTGTTTCTCAAATAAATGGAGAAAGTAGGCAGACTTAAGAAAAAAAAATAATAATAATAAATATATAAAAGCATGGGTGGATTAGGGGATACTGTTGGCATAAACGCCATAAAAAAGGGCGCACCAGCCTAGCGCATTATCCTCAGTAGGCTTTTATTAATAAATCATTAAAATGTCTACTCACAAACAAGCAATGTAAACCAGCATGTCAATTCCGACGAACAATGTCCATAATGTTGGAGTCCAATATCCTATCAAGGGCTGATGCGTTTCGAGGCAATGCCTCTTCCTCAGAGCCTTGAAACGTGTCAGCCCTAGATAGGATGTTGGACTCCAACATTATGGACATTGTTCGTCGGAGTTGACATGCTGGTTTACATCGCTTGTTTGTGAGTAGACATTTTAATGATTTGTTAATAAAAGCCTACTGAGGATAATGCGCTAGGCTGGTGCGCCCTTTTTCTTGTGTTTATGCCAACAGTGTTTTGTCAACCACCCTGGTCGTAGAGGGCAGCAAGGTTTAGCCATTATGAATGCCAAGTGAGAGTCCCGAGAAAGAGGCATCTCTGAGAACCAGATTCTGAGCGCAGGAGCCAGGTGCTAAGCATCGCATTTTTCTTTTGTGGATTAGGGGATAGACCGAGTTAAGGAGAGGTAGGAAAATTGGCACACCATTAGGAATGAGAGTTAGAAGAAAGGGCGAGGGTGGGTGGACAGAATAGGGGTATGGAGGGAATGATATTATTGCATATTGTATAGTAATTTGAGTTTTTTTTGATACGTTGTGTATATTTTGGATAGAAAATTATTAAAATTAAAATCTAAAAAAAAAAAAAAAAAACCCACTAATGTTGTCAGCAAATGGGTTTTTTAAAACAACTTAAGACAGTCAGTGATATCCATCCCATTGCCAGGGAAGCAAATAATAGCGCAATGATGTATCATGCCCCTTGGGGAGTCCAACAGGACATCCATCCCTCCAATCCATGAGAGAGGGTGTGCTGACTTCCCCATTGTTTGCAAATAGTGGGTTGCATACTAAACCATAATGCTGCTTCCCTCTTCTAGCGTGCACCCGAGCAAGATCTGTTGGATTCCCCAAGGGGCATGATACATCATTGTGCTATTCTTAGCTTCCCTGGCAATCAGATGGATATCACTGACTGTCTTAAAGCGGAGTTCCAGCCATTGCACTCAACTGTCCAGCGATGCGGCCGCCCGAAGCCTCGATCCTCTCCCTCGGCGCCGGCATCACTGCTGTGGGCACCCGGCAGTGACAGTTTGCGGCTTCACAGCCGGGTACCCACTGCGCATGCGCGAGTCGCGCTGCGCGCCGTGATTGGCCGGCAATCTTCTGGGACCTCTGACGTGTCCCAGAAGATTGCAGGGAGGGAGGGGGAGAGGAGAACATCCGCTCAGGGCGCCGCGGCGCTCCGAGCAGAAGTGGGAGCGGGTACCTGTCAAAACTAGGTACCCGCTCCCCCCCCCAAAAAATGACATGCCAAATGTGGCATGTCAGAGGGGTAGGACCACCTAAAGCGGAAGTTCCACTTTTGGGTGGAACTCCGCTTTAACTTGTATTGGCTAATGTGTAAAAGTTCAATTTTCTTACAATATAAGTGGTCTGTTCTACTAATGTACACACCCCTGAGGAAAGAATGAACTGTTTTCCGTTCATGGTGTTTTCATCTCGGTATTGTCGGAATAAGTATAACTGTACACACATATAGGAATTGCACTGTTGCCATTACTATACGTTTACCTAAAAATATTATATCGTATGCAAAACATACAGTGACAGGAATAAATGTCATTATACAATAATAGTCCTAATCCACAAATGATTATATAGTGTCCATAAATTCTGGTTTAACAACAAAAAAGTCCTTTTTGCATTTAAAGATGCCTGACATTTTTCACCGTGCCTTTAAAAATTTTTCCATGCACTGTACACCACTGTTTTTACTGTTGGTAGGAAAAGTTCACTTTCAGGCTAAGTGTACACTAGTGGCAGATGGCTTTTCAGAGGCATTTGACAGGTGGTGAGGAGGCGACATATCACCAATTTTTATAGATGCACCAAAAGTTACGTTTTTAGGTAGGAGAGGACTCTGTAATCATAAATACTTTGGCACTATCCCCATATAAATAGGTACATTAGACAAAGGGTCCCACATCTCATCACAGGGAAGAGATTATGGGGGAAAAGGGGATTTTTAAGTGCCCGACAAAAAACAAAATGCTCCACAGATACACTAAATTCTAAAAGCATCATACAATTTAATAATACAAAAAATCCTTAAAAAACACACATTTTCAAAACCTTTTTGACAGCATGTCAGACATGTATCAAGACCATCCCGTGCAAAAATAAATGCGTAGATTAATACATATGGATCTGGCTCAACGCGTTTCGCCCAAATCAAGGGCTTATTCAGGATCCACGTTTCTGGTTTTGATAAGCTTGAATACAGATCACCTTGCAAGACCATGATCACAACAGGGAAGTAGATGTTCACAAACATGTTAATGCTTCTTAAAACCAAACGGAGGTGGGCTGGTGGATAACCACCATCACTCAGATAAAAGTAACCAAAAAGTGTTCAACCCGAAAGCAATAAAGTGAAACAACCATGAGGACTAACATCCAAAAACTATCCCAGATATACAACAAACACCAGGGATCCAAAAGGCAAAATCTGGATCAAACAGGTACCAAAAAAGGAAAAAGCTTATCCCAGGTTCCAGTGTAGCCAAAAAGACGCATTCCAACACCACAACCGCCAACAGCAGCCTCACCAAACGAATAAGGCTGGAAAGAATTCGCCTTATAAAGACAAGGGGGGCTGGACACAAGAGGATCCCCTCCCATTGCCTCTTGTTACCCACGTCACTTTTTTTGTTTGTTTGTTTTTTAAAAGCCCTCATACAATTTATCAATCCAAAAAAAAAAAAATATCGAACCGAAGATGTTGTTTGACATTTTTCCGATAAAGAAAAAGGCGCAGATAATGGCACCGAAAATGCATGCAATTTAACTTTGCTTATGGTGTGTTGTTCATGTGACTCAAAAACCTCATAGAAAAAATGTAAAAAGGTGCATTATTGATGCGTTCTTGCTGCTTTTTCAATGCATTTCAATGGGGAGGTGCGCATTTTAACGTTTTTTAACTGACAAAAAATCCAGCCAGCAAGATTTTTAACACCACAACGGAAGCACAACAGACCATCGTGAAGAGACATACATAGAATTTAACCACTTCAGCCCCGAAAGGTTTTACCCCCCTTCCTGACCAGGCCATTTTTTTTTGCAATACGGCACTGTGTTACTTTAACTGACAATTGCGCGGTCGTACCACGCTGTACCCAAATAAAATTAATGTCCTTTTTTTCCCCACAAATAGAGCTTTCTTTTGGTGGTAATTTTATCACCTCTGAAATTTTTATTATTTGCGCTATAAACAAAAAGACTGAGAATTTTGAAAAAAAAAAAATATATATATATATATTTTACTTTCTGCTATAAAACACATCCAATAAAAACATGTAAAAAATCTAATTTCATTATCAGTTTAGGTCAATTTGTATTCTGCTACATTTTTTTGGTAAAAAAATCCCAATAATAGTATATTAATTGGTTTGCGAAAAAGTTATAGCATCTACAAACTATGGGATAGATTTATGGACTTTTTATTGTTTTTATAAGTAATGGCGGCAATCAGCGACTCATCGGGACTGCGACAATGTGGTGGACAAATCTGACACTAAGTGTTACTTTTTGGGTACCAATGACACTAATACAGTGATCAGTGCTAAAAGAAAATGCACTGTCACTTTATAAATTACACTGGTAGGGAAGGGGTTTACATCAGGTGTGCTCCTGGGTAGTGATTTCCAACTGTGTGGGGGAGGGGGGGGAATGGACTGACTCTAATTAGTAGGAACACAAGATCTCTCTCTTCCTGTCTGACAGGACGACAGTCTGCCTTTTTTTACATAGGCAGACCACCTTTCTGTTATTCCTCCGAACTATTGCGGGTGGCCGGTGGTCATCGCAGGCCGCTGGACCCGCTGATTGGCTCCCGCTGTGTCAAATCACAGTGGAAGCGCGGCTCTGGCAGTGCGCCCAGGGCCGACGAATAAAACCATGTACAGGTACGTGATTTTGCGCTTACGGCCTTCCTGACGCAGTAACCTTAAGTGGTTAATGAGATGCATTTTTCTTGAGCTTATCTTGCGCTGAAGGTGCCAACAAATTCATATTCATTTAAATTCATGATATTAAAAAAAATGTCGAATATAACACAATTAGATATACATATACATGACTATGACCCTAAGAACACTATCCCTACAGTGAAGCACGGAGGTGGAAACATTTTGCTTTGGGGCTGTTTCTCTGCTAAACGAACAGGCCAACTTCGCCAAACTGAGGGGCCAATGGATGGGGCCGTGTATTGTAAAATCTTGGATGAGAACCTTCTTTCCTCAGGCAAAACACTGAAGATGGGTCATGGATGGGTGGACTGTCCCTCTTGATTGGCTGAAAAAGCAGAGGGGTGCCACTGGCTCCCTCTGCTGTCAATCAAATTCAGTGAGCCAGTGAGGAGAGAGAGAGAGGGCGGGCCTAGCCACGGCTCCGTGTCTGAATGGACACAGGGAGCTGCAGCTCGGCTTGGGTCCCCCCATAGCAAGCTGCTTGCTGTGGGGGTACTCAACAGGAGGGAGGGGCCAGGAGAGCCAAAGAGGGACCCGAGAAGTGGAGGATCGGGGCTGCTCTGTCCAAAACCACTGCACAGAGCAGGTAAGTATAACATGTTTGTTATTTTGAAAAAATAAAAAACAAGACTTTAGTATCACAAAAAGTATAATCTATTGCTCACAGCCTCCTCCAATTTTTTTTTTTTTTGCTTTGATGTGATTTCTTGTTAGAGGGTCGCTATGTTAGTACTCCATGGTCCCACTGTATGTAGGGATGTAACTACTTTCTCTTGCTGAGTCCTGACTATGACATTTGTAGTGTGCATAGAGCAGTGCACAATAACACTACTAATGTGTACTGCTCATTCTAAAGTTGTGGAAGTGAGGGGGAAAAGGAGAAGTTTGGAAGCTAATGGAACATACAAAGAGGCAGAAAATCACAGTAAGAAAACATTTCATAAAAAATAGATTACAAGGTCATTAACCCCTTCCGGACTGCCCACTGCAGTTATACATCACTCATTTTAACACTAAATACCAGGGTTATGGCAGCACATAGCTGCCACAACCACAGTATTTTTTTACTCGTTGGGCGGTCCTCTTTCACACAAAAGTGGTCCCCGGGATCACTGTTATGGGCGGTGGGAGCGGTGCACCCCCTCCCGGTCGTTTTCCCCGCTTATCGGAGCCGTCGGTAGCGGGGAAAACTATCCGATCCTTTCCCCTCCTAGGCAGGAAGATGAGTGAGGGCAAGCTGGCCCCCAACTAGACTCTATGGCCTTGGAGGACCGGAGCGATGTCATACATCGCTTCCTCTCAATGTCCTTAAAAGGGCCCAATGATGAAAAAAAATGACTTTTTTTTTTGCTTTTTAGCTTAAATGTGAGATCTGAGGTCTTTTTGACCCCAGATCTCACATTAAAGAGGGCACTGGCCTATAGCGCATTATCTTCAGTAAGGTTTTATTAAAGGAAGATAAAAAAGGTCTATTCACAAACAAGTGATGTAATCCAGCATGTCAGATTCAAATGATGGAGTCCATAGTTATAGAGTCCCCCGTCTTTGTTGAGAAAATGGCTAACGCGTTTCGAGGCTTCGCCTCTTCATCAGAGCCCACGGCCTAGCCATTGGGGATGCCAAGTATGAGTCCCGTGATAGGTGTGGTCTGGGAGCCTTGTATCTGAGCAAAGGAGTAAGGTGCTAAGCATTGCAAATTTCTTTTGGAGCACTCACATTAAAGAGGTCCTGTCCTGCCTATTTCGATTACAAGGGATGTTTACATTCCTTGTAATAGGAAGAAAAGTGATCAAAAAAAAGAAAAGGTAAAATAAGAAAAAAAATAAATAAAAAATTTAAAGAGCCCCATCCCTTCGAGCACGTGCGCCGAAGCGAACGCATACGCAAGTCGCACCCACATATGTAAACGGTGTTCAAAGGTATCGCCGCACTCGTTAGAGCAAGAGCAATAATTCTAGCCCTAGATTACCTCTGTAACTCTAAACTGGTAACCTGTAGACATTTTTAAAGCTTTGCCTATGGAGATTTTGGAGGTACCAATGTTTGTCGCCATTCCACGAGCGTGCGCAATTTTGAAGCATGACATGTTGGGTATCAATTTACTCAGTGCAACATTATCTTTTACATTATAGAAAAAAATTGGCTAACTTTACTGTTTCGTTTTTTTACATGCAGTAAAATATTTTTTCCCCAAAAAATTGTGTTTGCAAATACCGCGCAACAAAAATATTGCAACAACCGCCATTTTATTCTCCGGAGTCTTTGCTAAAATATATATATAAAAAATACAGATTTTAACTAGCAAACAACAAGTGTCAGAAATAGGCCTGGTCCTTAAGTGGTAGATAGTAGATATGTATAGATGATTTGGGGGGGGAAATTACCAGAGATGTATAGTAACGAAGTAGAACTACTTAAGTACTGTACTTAAGTACCGAAATGCGGTATCTGTACTTTCCTAGAGTAGAATTTTTTCCTCCTACTTCTACTTTTACTTCACTACATTTTTTCGATGATTTCGATACTTCTACTCAAGTATTTTTTTTTTGTGCTGCATAGTTACTCGTTACTTTTAAAAAAATTACCACTGCCAGAACAGTAGATGGCAGGTTGCATAAAGCTCAAAAAAATGTGTATAATGTCATTTGTAAATCAGCGCATACGAAAATAAAGGCTGTGTATAATAAAAGCTGCTATACCAAATCTTTCCAATAAAAAGAAAATATGAAACAAACAAATAAATGGTGCTACAGCGCTTAAAGTGCATCAAGAAACTACTAACAAACACAGGTTAATCATTTGAATAAATTATAAAAATTACCACTGCCAGAACAGTAGATGGCAGGTTTCATGAAGCTCTAAACATGTGTATTATCAGCGCATATGAAAATAAAAGCTACTGTATGCATAAATAAAAGCTGCATTTGAAATAATAATAAACAATATGATGTTCAAACTTTTGACTTATTTCTTTAATAACTACATAACACAGTACTTGTACTTCTACTTTCAGTACTTGAGTAGGAATTTTTTTTCAAAACTACTGGTACTTTTTACTTTTAGTACTTAAGTAGCAAATTTTTTGAAAAAACTACTTGCAATACTTAAGTAAAAAAAATGTTGAATACTTTAGTACTTCTACTTAAGTAACTTTTTCTGCGAGCACTTCCACTTCTACTCAAGTAATTTTTTGATCGAGCACTTGTACTTTTACTCAAGTAGAAATTTCGAGTACTTTATACAAGTCTGGAAATTACATCCGGTCACTTTAATTTCCTTGATTTTGGGGCCTTGGCAAAAATGATTCCTGCTGTTAAGTTCACGCTAAACGCAACCCATTTAATCCAATGGGGTCGTGCCGCAAACGCCCCATAGACAAGTGCAATGAATGCAGTGGTGTAACATTTACAGGCTTAAAAAAGGTGGTGAGGATGCGATATACTGCCTGTAAAACACCTCTGAGGAGCAATGCGACTGCAGACTGCGGCATGTGTAATGTCCAGCTAGAAGGAGAAATTGGCAGCATAGTGACAGCTCCTCATTTGTATGAGGTGACAGTAATAAAAAACAGGCACAACACAGTGGAAGTGGAACATTTAAATTGTAAAATAAATTTCTTAATGAGAAGTTCAGGAAAGTGATGTTGATCTTTTCTAAATATTTCTATATAGGTCAGTTTTTCCACGAATATCTGGAAACCTAACTTGGCTATACAGCTAACAGAGTAGAATCTGAGTCTTCACTTTTGCTTGAATGTTTTCAGCTGAACCACTAATACACAGAAGACCATATTAGGGAGGACATCCAGAGGGTGTTTGGGAGGCATTATTTCGCTTTCTCTCCACTTTATCACTCTAAAAGCCTGCACCACCATGCCGCAACCATGTGCATTGCATGCGGTTGCAGGGCAGATGTGGTGCGGCCCAATCTGCTTGAATAGGTCATGCTTGGTGGACGGTACTGCCTGTCAAACACTGAGGCCACAAATTAAAACCTTCTTTGCCATGGCATGTGTGCAATCCCATCCGGCTGCCATTGCAGCTTTAGAGGGTAGTGAAAACATGGCTCAACTGCCTGTTTTACCACCCCCTAACCACAAGCACAAACTTAGCCTATCAGTGTTTGCCTATCAACATTTCATGCATAAGCAGGTCCACAGCGCAAGAGGAGAGAGCAGTGAAAGAACTTTGAGCTGAAAGGAAGCCCATGAAAAGTTCTTGCTATAAAGGCACTTGAACAGGCTTGCTCCCAAGCCACGCTCCTGCTATAGAGGCACTCGAACAGGCTTGTTTCCAAGCCACGCTCCTGTGAATGGACATTGTCTATTCACACACAGAGAGCAGCTCGCCCCCCCCCCCCCCGCCCCTCTCCCCATTGGCTCACTGACATCCGTTTTTATCCAAAGCTTTCCCTGAATGGCTACGCAGCACTCAGCCGGACTCTATTTGGTTTCGGCAGTGGATGTGAAGTCCTTATACCTTTGCAGAAACACAGCGCTGTATACTGTATGTAGCTGAGACTGTATACGGTTAATACAATGTATCCAGCAAGCGCATCTGTGCAGTAAATAGTTCATCTGGACCTGCTTGGCCCAAACTAATTATTTAGAAGGACTAAATGTGGAGTCGGGCTTTAAATCCTTTGCGAACAAACTATTTTTTCATCCACACAACTAGAAAGTGGCTAAAAGATAATTCATTACAATGATTTTACCACGGACTTACAGAAAAAAATCTTCTTCCTCATCAGAGTCATCTTCTAACAAATTCCGCTGTAGGAAAAAGGAAAACAAATGATTAGAATAAGCAAAGAAAGCAAAGAAACTATCCCTAAAACAAACATTCAAAAGACTGGTACATGGAGATTTTGGGTCTATGAATTGGGTCACGCAGACATTTAGGGATCTGAATTGATCAGAATTGGGACAGTAGGCACCAGGGACCAAAAAAGGTGATAGGAAAGGAGCGACTGCCTGGATCAGACTGTACAAGGACTGGACTGAACAATGCTGAAATAATCTGCTGTAACAGCATAGGTCAGTGATGGCAAACCTTGGCACCCTAGATGTTTTGGAACTACATTTCCCATGATGCTCATGCACTCTGCAGTGTAGTTGAGCATCATAGAAAAAGTATTTCCAAAACATCTGGGGTGCCAAGGTTCGCCATCACCAAAGTTGTATATAAAGTACTCGAAACCCATACTTGAGTAAAAGTACAAGTGCTCGATCAAAAAGTTGAGTAGAAGTGGAAGTGCTCAATCAAAAAGTGACTTGAGTAGAAGTACTAAAGTAGTCAACATTTTTTGTACTTAAGTACTGCAAGTAGTTTTTTAAAAAATTTTGCTACTAAAGTACTGAAAGTAAAAGTACCACTAGTTTTGAAAAAAAATTGCTACTCAAGTACTGAAAGTAAAAGTACAAGTACTGTGTTATGTAGTTATTAAAGAAAGAAGTCAAAAGTTTGAACATCATATTGTTTATTATTATTTCAAATGCAGCTTTTATTTATGCATACAGTAGCTTTTATTTTCATATGCGCTGATAATACACGTGTTTTGAGCTTCATGAAACCTGCCATCTACTGTTCTGGCAGTGGTAATTTTTATAATTGTAACGAGTAACTATGCAGCACAAAAAAAAAATATCGGAGTAGAAGTATTGAAATCATTGAAAAAAATGTAGTGAAGTAAAAGTGGAAGTAGGAGAAAAAAGTTCTACTCCAGGAAAGTACAGATACCGCCTTTCGGTACTTAAGTACAGTAGTGAAGTAGTTCTACTTAGTTACTATACATCTCTGTCCATCACTGGCATAGGTGTTATACACAGTGGCTTAGTGGTTAGCAGTTCCCATCCCAGCCTGCTATCTGCATGGAGTTTGCATGTTCTCTCTATGCTTATCTGGGTACTCCGATTTCCTCCCACTCTCTAAAGACATGCTGGTGGCTTAGTTGGCTGTGCTATATAGATGCCTGCAATATATAAATACATTTGAAGCCCAAAGGAAACCTTTCTAAGCTCTGAAAAGCACTATTAGGCTCCATGCACACTTGCTAAAAAAAAGAAAAAAAAAAATAACACTAGAAAAAAAAAAACGTTGGATGAAAAACTCTGATAATAGCATTTTGTAACGGCTTGTAGTAGCGTTTTAGTAGCTTTTAGGGGCGTTAGAATTTTTACAGTACATGAATAAAACAAAATGCTCGAAAATAGCATTTTAGTAGCATTTAGAATTTTTTTTTTGCTGGGAAAACTCTCTTAAAAACTACAAAAACTATTTTTTCTGCTCTTGAACACTGAAGCTTGAAAAATGCTTCTAGCAAAAAATAGTGTGCATGGACACATAGGATAACACTATTAGCTTCTAGAACAGAAGCCGGAGGCTCACTCCCGCTGTATTCAGTCACAGTGGGAGTCGGGCCAGGGGAGGAGCAGCGGCAATCGCCGCCGCTCTTCACCGATCGTCTGGGAATCGAGTTTGGAGATCCGCCCGCTTGAACAAAGCGGGCGGATCTCCTAATGCCCCGTACACACGTACCGATCGTCGGCCGAGCGATCGGCCGTCTTTTGTCCAGGGCTGTCGGTGTCTGTTGAAAAATGTGCAAAAGACTGCACAAGAATTTTGTCCGCCGACTACAGCCGACTGCAGAAGTGATGTCATGTAATGGTTAACTTTCCCTGTGTTTTTTCTTTTCTGAGCATGCCCAGTCTTACAAATCTGCTGTCTGGCGGCCGAATTCTGTACTGACTAGCGAACAATCGGCCGCTCTGGTGTCGGCATACAAAAATTTTCATGGTTGCACGACAGATTCTTTTTCGGCCGAAAGTGCGCTGTCGGCTGTCGGAAGCATCATACTAACAAGCCTACAATCGGCAGATCGGTCGTCGGCCGAAGCTTTTCGGCCGACGATCGGTACGTGTGTACGGGCCTTAAGTGACAGGCAGGGTCAGATTGCAGGGTTCAGCATAGCTGAACCCTGGATCTGTCCTTGTGTCACTCAGTCACCTCCCCCCACACATGTCAGTAAGCACCAGGCATACATTAACCCCTCCCTCTCCAATAAAATTAACCCCTTCCCTGCCAGTGTCATTTTTACAGTAACAGTGCATATATATATATATATATATATATATATATATATATATATATAGCACTGATTACTGTAGTAATGTCACTGGTACCCACAAAAGTGTCAAAAATGTCAGTCAAGGGTCCGATCTGTCCGCCGCAATGTCGCAGTCCCGCAAAAAAAAAAAAAAAAAATCACAGATCGCCGCCATTACTCGTTAAAAAAATAAAACACCAAAAATGACAGAAATCTTTCCCTTAGTTAGTAAACGCAAACCAATCAAAATACGCTTATTGTGATTTTTTTTACCAAACATAGGTAGCAGAAAACAAATTGGCCAAAAATTTAAAGAAATTTTGATTTTTTTGGGGGGGAATTTCATATAAAAAATGTGAAAAATATTGTTATTTTTTCAAAATTTACGCTATTTTTTTGTTTATAGCGCAAAAAGTAAAAGTCACACAGGTGATCAAATACCACCAAAAGAAAGCTCTGTTTGTGAGAAAAAAAGGACGTAAATTTTGTTTGGGTACGGCGTCGCACGACCGCGCAATTGTCAGTTAAAGTCGCACAGTGCCGAATCGCAAAAAGTGGCCTGGACATAAGACAGCAAAATCCTCCGGTGGTAAAGTGGTTAAAAGAAAACATCAAAAGGTCAGCCAGGAATTAATGATACAAAAGCCACTTGGAGAACCCAAAATCCTTAACGTGATATAAAAGTTATCAAAAGTATTTCCCTCCACATCCAGTTCCAAATACTTCTAAGGCTTCTCTCATCTTCATCGCCATTGGCTTTCTGGCTCTACAATTTTCAGTATCGGAATATTTCACTTCATCTGTAGTCAGGCTTCTGTATATTCTACAAAACTGCTGCCGTAAATGCTGCCAGTTCAAGATGAAGCCAATGCAAAATAGTTCTTCCATTGTGCTTTCTGTCAGCACTGTATGCTGAAAACTACATCAACTGCCAATAGCTTATTTTATTATCACTTCTCCATCTCTACTGTCAAAATAATCTTTCATATACAGTGCATCCAGAAAGTTTTCACAACACCTCACTTTTTCCAATTTTGTTATGTTACAGCCTTATTCCTAAATAGATTAAGTTCATTATTTTCCTCAAAATTCTACAAACAATATCCCATAATGACAACTTGAAGGAAGTTTGTTTGAAATCTTTGCAAATTTATTAAAAATAAAAAAAAACTAATTTCCATGTACATAAGGCCCCTTTCACACATACGGACTGTTCGTCTGTCTTTCATCCATCTGTTGACGGATGAAAAACGGATGTAAATGGATGATCGTTCATTTACATCTGTTTTCATCCACTTCCACCAACATCTGTTTTTTTGAACGGATGAAAGCCCTATTTTTCATCCGTTAGGCCCCTTTCACACACGGAGTCCGTCAGACGGACTCCGTTTTTCTCAGCGGGGGATCGATCCGCCGATCCCCCGCTGAGCAGGTGGATGACAGCTGTGTCTCCGCGCTGTGTGCGGAGGCACAGCTGTCAGGTCCCCATGCATCTCCATGGGGGAATCCGATGGGAACGGACCGTCTGTCCTTTCTCATCCGATCCACCAGATGGATGGAAAATAGGGTTTCCATCTGTCCGGTTTTGACAGATCGGATGTCAGCGGACATGTCTCCGCTGACATCCGATGCCCCATAGAGATGCATGGGGTGTCCCTTCAGATCCGCCAAAAAAAATGACAGGCGGATCTGAACGGACTCCCTGTGTGAAAGGGGCCTAAAAAAAAAAAATGGATCGGACGAAAAAACGGATGACGGCCGATGACAAAGGATGTAAAACGGATGAAAATCTGATGTTGACTGAAAAAAATGTGACTGAACTGATGAAATGAATGGTCCGTATGTGTGAAAGGGGCATAAGTATTCAGTCTTTGCCATGACACTCAAAATTGAGCTCAGGTGCATCCTGTTTCCACTAATCATCCTTGAGATGTTTCTACAAAACTTGGAGTCCACCTGTGGTAAATTTAGTTAATTGGACATGATTTGGAAAGGCACACACCTGTCTATATAAAGGTCCGCACTTAACCGTGCATATCAGAGCACAAACCAAGCATTAAGTCAAAGGAATTGTCTGTAGGCCTCCGAGACAGGATTTTACGAAGACACAGATCTAGGGAAGGGAACAGAAAACTTTCTGCAGCATTGAAGGTCCCAATCAGAACAGTGGCCTCCATCATCCGTAAATAGAAGAAGTTTAGAGCCACCAAGATTCTTCCTACAGCGGGCCACCCGGCCAAACTGAGCGATCGGGGGAGAAGGGCCTTAGTCAGATAGATGACCATGAACCCGATTTCTCTGGAGAAAGGAGAACCTTCCAGAAGAACAACCATCTCTGCAGCACTCCAATAATCAGGCCTGTATGGTAGAGTAGTCAGACGGAAGCCGCTCCTTAGTAAAAGGCACATGACAACCCACCTGGAAGTTTGCCAAAAGGCACCTAAAGGACTCTCAGACCACGAGATACAAAATTCTCTGGTCTGATGAAACAATGGTTGAACTCTTTGGCCTGAATGGCAAGCATCATGTCTGGAGGAAACCAGGCACCGCTCATCACCTGGCCAATACCAACCCTACAGTGAAGCATGGTGGTGGCAGCATCATGCTGTGGGGATGTTTTTCAGTGGCAGGAACTGGGAGATTTGTCAGGATCCAAGGAAAGATGAATGCAGCAATGTACAGAGACATCCTTGATGAAAACCTGCTCCAGAGCGCTCTGGACCTTTAGACTAGGGCGAAGGTTCATCTTTCAACAGGACAATGACCCTAATCACACAGCCAAGATAACAAAGGAGTGGCTAGGGGACAACTCTGTGCATGTCCTTGAGTGGCCCAGTCAGAGCCCAGACTTGAACCCGTTTGAATATCTCTAGAGAGATATGAAATTCGCTGTGCACCGACGCTCCCTATCCAACCTGATGGCGCTTGAGAGATCCTGCAAAGAAGAATGGGAGAAACTGCCCAAAAAAATGTGCCAAGCTTGTAGCATCATACTCAAAAAGACTTGAGGCTGTAATGGTGCCAAAGGTGCTTCAACAAAGTATTGAATACTTATGTACATGTGTTTATTTATTTTTTTTTATAAATTTGCAAAGATTTTAAACAAACTTCTTTTATGTTGTCATTATGGGGTATTGTTTGTAGAATTTTGAATTTTGTACCTTAAGTGCAGCAGAAATCTTTTTGTAACCTTGGCCAGATCTGTGCCTTGCCACAATTCTGTCTCTGAGCTCTTCAGGCAGTTCCTTTGACCTCATGATTCTCATTTGCTCTGACATGCATTGTGATCTGGAAGGTCTTATATAGACAGGTGTGTGGCTTTCCTAATCAAGTCCAATCAGTATAATCAAACACAGCTGGACTCAAATGAAGGTGTAGAACCATCTCAAGGATGATCAGAAGAAATGGAAAGCACCTGAGTTAAATATATGAGTGTCACAGCAAAGGGTCTGAATACTTAGGACCATGTGATATTTCAGTTTTTCTTTTTTAATAAATCTGCAACAATGTCAACAATTCTGTGTTTTTCTGTCAGTATGGGGTGCTATGTGTACATTCATGAGGAAGAAGAATGAACCTAAATGATTTTAGCAAATGGCTGCAATATAACAAAGAGTGAAAAATTTAAGGGGGTCTGAATACTTTTCGTACCCACTGTATATTTATATCATAGATATTACTATAGAGCAAACAAAATGCAAAAAGCAAAACCAGTATTCACACAACAAAGCGACAGATCAAACAGACCAAAATGGAACCAGATGGCCTGGCACATTAAACCTTTTATTTATTTTTTTAACTCGATATGACACAATTCGTGCTCCCACAGACAACTGGTATCAAAGGATATTTTGGTAAAGCTGGAATAATTCAGAAAAAACGTCACTGGTCATTAAATTCCTGCAGAAAGACACTAAAGCCAAAGGATAATGTATTTTGCAATATGTGCTGTACAGCATGGGCAAAGCACACGATCATCCCAATTACAGTTTTCACATCATGGTACTTTGTTCTGGGTTCAAGCACAGGACCACGTTCTTCTTCCTCCTGCTTTTAGGCAACACTTCTTTGATTAGCCCATATACAAATGCAAAGTATTATTAGCAAAGTGTAATGACCCACGGCAAATAAATATTAGTACACTGTAGCCAGGGTAATGAAAGACACATTTTGACTGGTTGGTATGAGTAAGTGCACTTTGCACAGGTTTTTTCGCCCTATTAAAACAGCCCACGTATACTACTAACTTAAAGTGTGAAAGAAAGAAGAAGGAATTTAGTCAACAATCAGCAAGATGTATAATTTTGTGTTTTAGGTTGTGCCGATAACAGCAAGTATCTGATCACTTGCTATTAGCAAGTATTCAGTACAACTACCATACACAGCAGTGCACATTCCTTGGGTTTGATTGTCTACAGCAGGGGTCTCCAAACTTTCTAAACAAAGAGACAGTTTACTGTCCTTCAGACTTTACTTTCAATAGTTTTTATTATCAATATATTTTTTGTAAGAGAAACAACATGAGGGTACAATCAACTTCATTAGGATAATCAATACAAGCATATGTCTTGTTGTATAGACAACACAGACATACAAAATGTACAAGTACAGCACTTAAAGCGGAGTTCCACCCTGGAATACTTTTTTTTTAATAAAAATACCCCCGGGACAGTCAGGGCTAGTACATTCCACAATGGCTAGCCTCTGATCTGTCCCGGGTTGCACTTACCTTTTAGGACAAATACTTACCTTGAAAAAGTATTGTCCAGCGCTGCCATCTCAGGTGTGGGCAGCTTGAAGCCAGCGCGATCCTCTTCTGTGTCCTCTTCCGTCTTCTTCGGTCCCACGATGCACTGCACCGGCCCCGCCGTCACTTCCGGTGCGCACGCGTCATCCCTCCACAGCTTCTGGGCATGCCCAGAAGCTGTTTAGAAGGGAATGACGCGCGCGCCCCGAACTGACGTCGGGGCCGGTGCAGGTGCAATGATTCCTGGGAGCGAGGACGTTCAGCTCCCAGGAATCATTGCAAAGCCAGGAAGTGACGAATCGCCGTGGCCGCCGAGGGGAGGAAGGAGGAAGTAAGGTAAGTATTTTCTTCTCTACGAGGTAAGTAAAAAAAAAAAATGCGATTGTCCATTTGTTTTTCAGGTGACCCGGAGCGAGAAGATGGAGGCAAGTATCATTTTAGGGTGGAACTCCACTTTAAGAAAAAAAAAACTTAGCAGTATCATAGAAATGGGCATAACAAGGGAATACTGATATCTTCAAAGTAGTTAACAGTTTGTTTGTACTAAGAGTAGATTGATTTGTTAGCAGTAGAGTACCAGTTAAACAGGATGGACCGACCTACGACTTCTTGTTGGTGTTTACCAGTACTAGAAGCGAACATTCGTTCAAAAGTAATATGAGTGTGAACTGTGGATATTACTGAGTCAATGTTAGGTACTTCTTGTGAGAGCCACTTACGTGTTATAGCCAGTTTAGCTGCTAATAAGATGTGGGTAATCCCTTGGCGAGAATGGTGAGGATGCTCTGTAGCTCCAATGTTGATTAAAGCTAGTTCGGCCGTAAGATTACAGAGTGAGTTGGTGACTCCGCTTAACAGCAGGGAGACTTTAAGCCAGAAGTTGCTAAGTCTGGGGCATCCCCAGAGGATGTGGAGTACAGTTCCCAATTCACCGCACTTTCTCCAGCAGAGAAGCCGATGGGTCCATTTTATGAATTTGGGTTGGGGTGACGTACCATCTAAGGGTGACTTTATGATCAACTCCCAAAGGTTGGATGATCGGGTAGACTTAAAGATAGATGCTATGGCGAACCACCATTGGACATCTGTAAACGTTTTCTCAAGTTCAACTTCCCATTTGAGTAGAGGGGGGGTTTATGGAATATACCTTTGTCTTGGAGAAGGTTGTAGAAAAGCAATTTGCCGTTTTTGTGTTTTCTGCGGTCAGTTTGATAATGCCAGGCCAAGCTGTTGATAGGCTTGAGTATGTGGGGATTGTGTAATTTGTACAAATCTGTAATATTCAGATGTGGGCAATAAGTGCATGTCCTGTAGCGTTGTAAAGGGTTTGAGAGTGTCAAGAGAGTATAAATCTTGTATGTGTACTATGCCTCTGTCAGTCCAAGGGCAGATAGAGAGGTGGAGGAGCAGAGATGAGGGAAGTGGCGGTTGTATCCGAGAGAGCCCTGGTGAAGCCTTTAGGAGAAAACATTTGAATCACATTATTTGATTACAGATACACAGATTTTATTTGTGGCTCTTTTATACATGGAAGATAACAGTTGTACTCTGTCAAATGCCTTCTCTGCATCTAATGAGAGAAGGCACCTGGAATTTACCTGCATGGTGGATAATATTGATTAGGCGGCATGTGGCGTCAGATGTTTGACGACCCTTCGTAAAGCCAGATTGGGTACCATGACAACCAGGCGATTGGCTAGAGCCTTAGCGTAAAGTTTGAAATCGTGGTTCAGAAGAGAAATAGGTTGGAAATATTCCCCAGAAAATTCACCAGGGCCTGAAGACTTGTGGTTTGGGAGTCAATGGCTGTTCTTATTTCTGTACACCTAAAAGGGGTATTAAGATTTTCAAGCAGGACTGTTAGGTAGTTTGACTGCATTAAGGAATGACTGGATATCTGCAGAGGTACAGTATCTCACAAAAGTGGGTACACCCCTCACATTTTTGTAAATATTTTATTATAACTTTTTATGCGACAACACTGAAGAAATTACACTTTGCTACAATGTAAAGTAGTGAGTGTACAGCTTGTATAACAGTGTAAATTTGCTGTCCCCTCAAAATAACTCAACACACAGCCATTAATGTCTAAACTGCTGGCAACAAAAGTGAGTACACCCCTAAGTGAAAATGTCCAAATTGTGCCCAAAGTGTCAATATTTTGTGTGGCCACATTTTCCAGCACTGCCTTAACCCTCTTGGGTATGGAGTTCACCAGAGCTTCACAGGTTGCCACTGGAGTCCTCTTCCATTCCTCCCTGACGACATCATGGAGCTGTTGGATGTTAGAGACCTTGCGCTCCTCCACCTTCCGTTTGAGGATCCCTCACAGATGCTCAATAGGGTTTAGGTCTTGAAACATGCTTGACCAGTCCATCACCTTTACCCTCAGCTTCTTTAGAAAGGCAGTGGTCGTCTTGGTGGTGTGTTTGGGGTCATCATAATGTTGTAATACAGCCCCGCGGCCCAGTCTCCGAAGGGAGGGGATCATACTCTGCTTCAGTATGTCACAGTACATGTTTGCATTTATGGTTCCCTTAATAAACTTTTCCTCCCCAGTGCCGGTGTTCCGTGAAAAAACCATACCCGTGAGAAAACCATACCCTCGTCACTTCCGGTTCAGCTACGGAGGGTATGGATTTCTCACGGTAGTTAAACTTGCGGCGCTTACATTAAAACAGCTTATCTGCAACATAAATCATCTCCGCTCTTCGCCCTGTCACTGCCCTCATCTCCGGTAATAAATATAAAAGCGGATCACGGAGCCGCGATCGCCGTCACATTTACATCTCATACTCCCGCCGCCGCTTTTATATTTATTACCGGAGATGAGGGAAGTTACAGCGATAGCAGAGGAGATGATTTATGTTGCAGCCGAAGTGTTTTAATGTACCCGCCGCAAGTATTACATTAGACACAGTGCCGTGAGAATTTCATGCCCACCGAGCATGCGCACTTGTCAAATTCTTTCATGTTCATTTACGTATCCGTGGCTCTGAGCATGCGCACTGCTGCGCTGCTCAGCTGTTTCAGACCGGAAGTGACGACGGTATGGTTTCTCCACGGGGTATGGTTTTTACATGACACACTCCCACCATGCTTGACTGTAGGCAAGACACACTTGTCTTTGTACTCCTCACCTGGTTGCCGCCACACACACTTGACACCATTTGAACCAAATAAGTTTATCTTGGTCTCATCAGACCACAGGACATGGTTCCAGCAAACCATGCCCTTGGTCTACTTGTCTTCAGCAAACTATTTGCGGGCTTTCTTGTGGATCATCTTTAGAAGAGGCTTCCTTCTCGGACGACAGCCATGCAGACCAGTTTGATGCAGTGTGCGGCGTATGGTGTGAGCACCGACAGGCTGATCCCCCCACCCCTTCAACCTCTGCAGCAATGCTGGCAGCACTCATATGTCTATTTCCAAAAGACAACCTCTGGATATTACGCTGAGCGCATGCACTCAACTTCTTTGGTCGACCATGGCGAGACCTCTTCTGAGTGGAACCTGTCCTGTTAACCTGTTAAACCACTGCATGGTCTTGGTCAATGTGCTGCAGCTCAGTTTCAGGGTCTTGGAAAACCTCTTAGAGCCTAGGCCATCTTTATGTAGAGCAACAGTTCCTTTTTCAGATCCTCAGAGAGTTCTTTGCCATGAGGTGCCATGTTGAACTTCCAGTGATCAGTATGAGAGAGTGAAAGCGATAACACCAAATTTAACATACCTGCTCCCCATTCACACCTGATACCTTGTAACATTAACGAGTCATATGACACGGGGGAGAGAAAATGGCTAATTGGGCACAATTTGGACATTTTCACTTGGGGGGTGTACTCACTTTTGTTTCCAGCGGTTTAGACATTAATGGCTGTGTGATGAGTAATTTTGATGGAACAGCAAATTTACACTGTTATACAAGCTGTACCCTCACTACTTTACATTGTAGCAAAGTGTCATTTCTTCAGTGTTTCACATGAAAAGGTATAAATAAAAATAGTTACAAAAATGTGAGGGGTGTACTCACTTTTGTGAGATACTGTAGGTTGGAATTGAGAGGGGTCATCCTTGAGGTTATAGAGAGAGCTAAAATAGGTACTGAACGTGTCTGCATTGGCTTGTGGAATGGTTAAGCGTTCTTTGGTGGCTGGATGGAATAGATAAGGAATGTGAGATTTGAGATGGTGGCCTTTGGTCAGGTGGGTGAGGAGCTTGCCCGCTTTGTTTTCTGAGGTATAAATGGTAATTTTTATGCGTTTTTGTTGTTTTTTTAAATTTGTGGATTATTAGCGTTCTAAGATCTAAATGTAAGTGACCTAGCTTGGTTTTTAAATATGGATGGGAGGGATTTTTTAAGAGGTCAGTGTTCTTGATTTTTCTAATACGTTTTTCACCTTTCTGAATACCCCACGCATATACGCTTTGTGCGTAGCCGATAGGACAGCAGGATCAGAAACTGAGTAAGTATGGCAAAGAATTCTTCCAGGTCTTCTCTAAGTGCTTTGTCATAGGTAGCTGATTGGAGTGAGAGTTTATTCACCATAGAAAGGCAGGGTTGGATTTTGGACTATCTTCTATAGTAATACAGATGGGTGCGTGATCAGACCATGTAGCTGTCATGATAGTCGAGGCAGAAATTTTTTGTAGGAGCCACTGATCTGTGATGAAAAGGTCAATGCGGGAATAGGAGTTGTGGCAAGTGGAGAAGGAGGTAAAATCACATTCTTCGGCGTGCTGGCATCGCCATACGTTGTATAGTTGAAAGTCCCTTAAGAGTGGGTCTAGGTTGGGTTTTTCCCATTTGGACAGGTTTAAGAAGTCCAGCTGTGGGTCTGGGGTGGTGTTAAAATTTCTGCACCAGATAATAGATCCTTGACGGATTGTTGCGATTTTCTTGAAAAGCTTCCTCAAAAAGCAGATTTGGTGAGTGTTGGGAGCGTAGACATTGACGATGGTATAAGGAGAGTCATTGAGCTTGCAGAGAAGTATAAGGTAGCAACCATTCTCATCAGTGATGCGTGAGATGAGCTGAAAAGAGCCTGTGTGCTTGACAGATAAGAGTACTCCTCTCTTTTTGGCAGGTGCGCTTGCGGTGAAAATATGGGGAACGTTTTTATTGGAGCAGGGAGGTTAATGAGCTACATGAAAGTGAGTCTCTTGAGCACATATAATGGGGTTGCGTGAGAAAAAAGGAAAAAAAAAACAAAAAGGGAAAGAACAACAGCAAAATTAGATCACTAAAAGTTGCGCTGAAGAAACTGAAGGATATGGAAAACGAGCACACTGTGTGCACAGGAAGAACCGTGGGGAAAATAGTATTTTACAGCCGAGGGCTAACTGCCATTGGGGTTGGTGATGTAGGTTGTGGTATCCACAGTTTTGAAGTCAACAAGGTTGCGATCTAAAGGTAGTGCGCTGCGGGAACGAGTGACCAGAAGATGGGATTCTCCTTTCAGGTGGTGCAGCATCATGCGGCAAAAGATCTGGGATGATGCCCCATGAGTGAAGGTGTAGTAGGCTTTACTGTGGGGAAGTGATGACTTGCTTGGAGCCTCGGAAGGTAACCAAGAGTTTTGCCGGATTAACCCATTGATATTGAATTTTGTGGTTACACAAGGCTTTAGTAATGTTGTTTACTTGTCTGCGTTTCTGCATGGTATGCTGCGACAAGTCGGCATAGATTTTTAGGGGAGTATAAGGATCAGGCGGAGAAGCCAAGGTGGGTGCTTTTTGCATGAGTTGGTTTTTAGAATGAAAGAAAATGTAAATGCTGAATGATATCCTTGGGTGTAGTGTCAGTGTCACAATCTGGATGGAGGCCAAAGTGCAGAGAGGGCTTCCCTTGCAGCTCAGTGCGAGTCACCCCTGGAAGTGGTACAGGAGGTGAAGCGTCCCAAGTAGCACAGGTCGCCTGTGGTGAGCACCAGATGATTTCAGGAACTCTGGGTAAGGCAGGCAACTAGAGGAGTAGTAAAAGCCAGGCCGAGGGTCAAACACCAGTGATCAGTCCAAGAGCAAGGTAAGTAGCAGAACAGGGATGAGCCGGGGTCATACACAGGTGAGCAGGCAGAAACAGAGTCCTTAGGCAAGCCGGGGTCATACACTGGGAAAACAGGCAGGTAGTAGCAAGAGCAAAGTCCGAGAGGCAAGCCAAGGGTCAAACACCAGGAGGAGATCAGATGGTTCAGAAACAAGCCGGGTCACAACAGGAAGTCCAAACAGGAAACAGGAAGCACAGGAACACAGGAAGCTGAGAGATAATCCAGCAATGAGTCTGCTCCTATGGCCACCTTTTATAGGCCAGCAGAGGGCAGTGTCAATTGAGGCAGGAACGACCATTGCTATTACTGGCAATGTTGCCAGTTCTCCTACGGCCATTTCCCTGACTGGCCAGCAGAGGGCTGTGTCGATTGAGCCAGGAGCGTCCATGACTAGTACTGGCAGAAATGCCAGTACGGCTGTGTCCCTGACAGTCAGGCAGATATGGGGGCTTTGGAAGCCTATGTATGCGGTCGATGACCAATACTATGTTTTTGAGCTCTCGCAGCATGGTTTTGATTAGACCTCTGACATAAGAGGATAAATCCTGGGTTTGTACTTCCTCAGATATTCCCCGGATTTTAATGTTGTTCCGGCAGGACCTATCTTCTAGGTCCACCAATTTATCATTGATCCAATCATGCTCCTCAATATGTGTAGCTTTTGTGTCAATGATATCAATAACAGTTGATGCACAGTCCCATAGTTTTGTTTCTACATGTGAGATTCTAGCCTCCAGGGATGTGACATCCTGTCTGAATTGCTGCATTAGGGAAAGCATGTCTGATTGCAGTGTGCTTCTCAGGGACATTAGCATATATCTTTTAGCGTGGTGGTTATTACAGGTTGATTGGCAGTTGGGAACATAGCTATGGCATCAGGCTGTATACCTTGGGGTCCAGGGGAGAAATATGGATGGCTTACCTCTGGCATGTCGGGAGTTGAAGAATACATTCTCATCCTGGCTTTGGCTGGACTCCCTGAGGTCGGGGTTCCGGGAGGAGAGACACAGGAGCTATTTTTGGTGGCTGATACTTCCATGAGGCCATCCTGCTGTGAGGCGGTTGCTGCATGCAGGGATGGCTGCGGCGGAGCTGGGATAGCAGAGAGAGCCATGCTGTCGGCGCCATCTTGCCCGGCGCCGGTCTGCAGATTGGAACATGAATACGGTGAGCTTCTGAGGCAGCCTGTCTTCTTTTCTCTTCGCCGCTATGCCGCCGTTAGGTAGAAGATACTCTTCAGCTGCTCCCAGTTGCCTGTGTGCCGCGGATTGTTAAAGCCGCTTATGCCTGATCCGATGGTCAGAGCCTTAGAGCATAGCGTCCATCTTAGGCTCCGACCAGCCATGCCCCCTGTCCTTCAGACTTTAGGGGGGGACAGACTGTGGTCAGTCAGAGACAAACATACCGAATGTAAATGGTCGGAAAAAGATTATATAGCGCCTGTGGTCAGTAGGCAGAGGAAGAGTGCCCCATCACTGTTGCCAGTGGAAGGCATGGTACCCTTTCGGTGTCTGTGGGAGAAATAGTACCCCATGGCTTGTGTCTGTGTGAGGAATAGTGCCTCATCGTTGGTGTTAGTGGGAGGGATATTGCCTCATTGTTGGTATCAGTGGGAGAAATGGTGCCCCATCTTTGGTATCCGTAGAAGGAATCACACCCCTTTGTTGGTGTTAGTGGGAGGAATAGTGCCCAATTATTGGTGTCAAAGGGAGGAATACTGCCCTTTCGTTGGTGTCAGTGGTAGAAATAGTGCCCCATCATTGGTGTCAGTGGGAAGAATTGTGCCTCATATGTCAGTTGGAGAAACAGTGCCCCAAGGGCGGCATTTAGCCCACGGGCCGCAGTTTAGAGATCCCTGGTCATTAGCATTCTTTCTCAACCAGGGTTCTATGGAACCCTAAGGTTCCTCCAGTGGTTGCTAGGGGTTCCTTGAGGAATGAACAATTTCTACCTCTCAAAAATGAAAGCACTAACTCCAGTGATCTTTTTGCTATCTGGGAAATTCTTCCCACCGACCATCAATGAAAGGGGAGCATTTTCTCCACTGACCACCAATGTAAGGGAAGCATCCTTTCCACTGACCATCACCTCAGAGGAGCATTCTTCCAGAAGACCACCAATGTAGGGAGAACAGTCTTCCAACTGATCACAAATGCAAGGAGAGTATCCTTTCCATTGACCACCATTGTAATGGGAGCATTCTTGCCGCTGACCACCAATGTAAGGGGAACATTCTTTCCGCTGACCGCCAATGTAAGGAAAGCATTCTTGCCACTGGCCACCAGATGTAAGGGAAGCATTCTTCCTGCTGACCACCAAATGTAAGGGAAGCATTCTTCCCGCTGACCACAAATGTATGAGGGGCATTTTACCCGCTGACCACCAATGTAAAGGGAGCATTCTTCCTGCTGACCACCAATGTATGAGGAGCATTTTAAAAACAAAAATAACAGCGCTTGGTCAATCAATAAAGGCAGCCAGTACAATAGGCAAGATCAGACCACAGATAAAGAACATTAAGGTGTACAGCACCACTTATATGAAACACAGAAAATAATAAAGGAGGAAAAAAATTCATATATCTGTGCCCATAGAAAGCCAAAGGTCAGCCCCAAGAACAGTCCATAAATCCACAGCAAATAATTTTCCCCTTTGATGGAAACAATTAGCAGAAATGGAAGATAATCCAGCACCAAGAGAATCTGGTCCACAGACAATACAACACCACATGCTCTGAAGAAGATGTCGCCTTACCAGAACAATTGACCCTCGGTTAGGAGTGGTCAAAAGGGCACGTGTTAGGGTGACAGACTGAGTGTATAGTGCACACATCCAAGCTCCGGTCAGCAGTCGAGTGTCATTACATCTGTAAAGATGGTCACTCCACAGCACTCCCACTTCTCCCAATACTTGTCAGCTGGATAAGCCAAGTGAACCTTAATCTGACCATGAACCTGTATAATCCGGGCAATGGGCTGGGTAACATCAAGCCTTTGACTTCCAATTAGCACAGGCAGGCACAGGCATGAGGAGCATTTTACCTGCTGACCACCAATGTAAGGGAAGCATTCTTGCTGCTGACCACCAATGTAAGGAGAGCATTTTAACCGGTGACCACCAATGTAAGGGGAGCATTCTTTCCTGCTGCCCACCAATGTAAAGGGAGCATTCTTGCCACTGACCACCAATGTAAGTCTAGGAGACGGGGGGGGAGGGCTCAGAAGTAGAGTCAGTCAGGAGGGAGCAGAGAACTGAAGGCAGCTGTAGGGTCAGCAGCGACAGTAGGTCCACAATGTCAATTGGCAGGTCTGTGCGGGAAAATCTCAGACCAAACAGGAATAAACATAACCGCCAATTGCGCTTAACTTCCGTAAAACTAAGAGGGGTATATGCTAATGCCAGGAGCCTAGCTAATAAAATGGATGAGTTGGAAATATTGGTACATGAGGAGGACATAGACCTTGTGGGAATAACAGAGACTTGGTTCGACCCCTCACATGACTGGCTGGCCAATATCCAAGGGTATTCGGTGTACCGGAAGGACAGGGTAGGAAAAAGAGGGGGAGGGGTATGTCTCTATGTCAAGAACAATATAAAGGTGATAGAAAGGAGTGACATTACGGATGGGATGAGCATGGATTTAGAATCTGTGTGGGTTGAACTCCATAGGGAAGGAGAAAAGGGGAAAGTAATTGTGGGGGTTTGCTATAGGCCACCTAACCAAGGGGAGGAGGTAGAGCTGGAATTCTTAGCACTAATGAGTAAAGTGGCAAAATTGGGATCAGTCGTCATATTGGGGGACTTCAATTATCCCGACATTGACTGGGACGAGGGGACTACACACTCACAGAAGGCCCGCCTATTCACGGAAACCTTACTGGATAATTACATGTCACAGTTGGTGGATTCTCCGACTAGAGAAAATGCAGTCCTGGATCTATTGGCAAAGAAGAAAGAGGGGGTTGGGACTTTATATGAGGCAACACAAAGGCATGTGCCTCCATCCCTATTATCGCACGATAAAAAACATATCCTGGATCCTGATATCCTGGATCCTGGATCTATTGATCACTAATGACCCAGACCTAATCTCGCAGGTAGGAGTCCAGGACAACCTGGGCTCTAGCGATCACAGGATGATCACATTTAGTATAAATAACAATATAACAAGGCAAGTGGGGAACATAAGAACCCTAAACTTCAGAAGGGCAAACTTTCCAAAATTGTACTCATTGATGGAAAGGGTAAACTGGGACCAAACCCTGGGATCCCTGACCACAGAGGAAAAATGGGAATGCTTTAGGAACATATTGGGCAAAGGCATCTTGCAGTGCATTCCTATGGGAAATAAATTTAGAAGAGACAAAGCCAAACCTGGCTGGTTAAACCGTAGCGTCAAAAAACTTATTAGGGGAAAAAAATTGGCCTTCAAGAAGTATAAATCAGAGGGCACAGTATCGACTTTCGAGCAATACAAGGAGGCAAATAAGAAAAGTAAACAAGAAATCAAGATGGCTAAAATCAACTTTGAGAGACAAATAGCGGAGGATAGTAAAAAAAACCCAAAGAAATTCTTTAAATATACCAACAGCAAAAAAACTAGGGCAGAGCATATTGCACACATAATTAACAATGATGGGAGGATGGTTACAGAGGACACTGAAAAAGCAACCGTGCTGAATGCTTTTTTCTCGTCAGTCTTTACACAGGAAACGGAGGGGTACACTGACCATGACTGTATGGTTAGTAGTAATACACAGGACTTGCCACTATGGCTAACAGAGGGTGAAATCAGGGAAAGGCTGGATAAACTCAACACAAACAAATCACCAGGCCCGGATGGCGTACATCCGAGAGTACTCAAGGAACTCAGTAAGGTTATATCTAGACCACTGTTCCTGATCTTTGCGGACAGTATTAGGACAGGAGATGTACCAGGGGATTGGAGGAAAGCTAACGTGATTCCGATATTCAAAAAGGGCCAGAGGCATATCCCGGAAAATTATAGGCCTGTCAGTTTGACATCAATAGTATGTAAACTTCTGGAGGGGATGATAAGGGACTATATCGTAGAGTTTGCTAAAGACAACAACATCATCAGCAGTAATCAGCACGGGTTTACAAATGGGCGTTCTTGTCAAACCAATCTATTAACATTCTACGAGGAGGTGAGCTGTGAGCTAGATAGGGGGAGACCAGTGGATGTGGTGTACTTGGATTTCGCTAAGGCGTTTGATACAGTTCCCCACAAGCGCTTAATTTATAAAATAAGGTCTGCAGGTATCGACAGCAGGGTTTGCTCTTGATACGGAATTGGCTTAAAGGGCGTGTCCAAAGAGTGGTAATAAACAGCGCATACTCAGACTGGTCTGAGGTTGTAAGTGGGGTGCCCCAGGGCTCAGTCCTGGGACCAACCTTGTTCAATTTATTCATAAACAACATTGAGGTAGGGATCAGTAGTTCGATATCAGTTTTTGCAGATGACACAAAATTGGCCAGAGCAATAACTGCACAGCATGAAGCAGATATCCCACAGAATGACCTGGACAAAATTACAGAGTGGGCAACGACATGGCAAATGAGGTTTAACGTGGAGAAGTGTAAGGTTTTGCACTTGGGGACTAAAAACATAAAAGCACAATACACGTTAGGAGGGGAACCCTTGGGGGAATCAAAAATGGAGAAGGATCTGGGAGTCTTGGTTGATGATAGATTAGGCAACAGCATGCAATGTCAAGCGGCAGCTGCCAAAGCCAGCAGAATATTAGCATGCATAAAGAAAGGGATGTATTCCAGAGATAAGACTATAATCCTTCCACTTTATAAAACTCTGGTCCGACCGCATCTGGAGTATTCTGTCCAGTTCTGGTCGCCAGTCCTCAGGAGGGATGTGTTGGAGCTGGAGAGAGTCCAGAGAAGGGCAACTAAACTAATTAGGGGATTGAAGGACCTTAATTATGAAGAGCGTCTGCAATCGCTCGATTTATTCTCCCTGGAGAAGAGACGTCTGAGGGGGGACATGATAGCAATTTATAAATATCTTAATGGGGATCCCAGCTTAGAAAAAAAGCTGTTCATTCGAAGGGATTGCATGAGGACTCGAGGGCATACAATGCGATTAGAGGAGAAGCGTTTTAACCTCAGGCAACTTTGGGGGTTCTTTACTGTTAGGGCTACAAGATTGTGGAATTCTCTACCACAAAAGGTGGTTTCTGCGGGTATTATGGTGGCTTTCAAAAGACTCTTAGACTTACATCTCAAGGATCAGAACATTCAGGGGTATGTGAGATGATTACAGCCACACACACCTACACAGGTTGAACTGGATGGACTATTGTCTTTATTCAACCTCACCTACTATGTAACTATGTAACTATGTAACTATGTAAGGAGAGCATTTTAACCGCTGACCACCAATGTAAGGAGAGCATTTTAACCGCTGACCACAAATGTAAGGGGAGCATTTTACCCCCTGACCACCAATGTAAGGGGAGCATTTTACCCCTGACCACCAATGTAAGGGGAGCATTTTACCCCCTGGCCACCAATGTAAGGGGAGCATTCTTGCTGCTGACCACCAATGTAAGGAGAGCATTTTAACAGCTGACCACCAATGTAAGGGAAGCATTCTTGCCGCTGACCACCAATGTAAGGAGAGCATTTTAACCGCTGACCACCAATGTAAGGAGAGCATTTTAACCGCTGACTACCAATGTAAGGGGAGCATTTTACCCCCTGACCACCAATGTAAGGAGAGCATTCTTCCCACTGACCACAAATGTATGAGGAGCATTTTACCGGCTGACCACCAATGTAAGGGGAGCATTCTTGCCGCTGACCACCAATGTAAGGGGAGCATTCTTGCAGCTGACCACCAATGTAAGGGGAGCATTCTTCCCGCTGACGACCAATGTAAGGGGAGCATTCTTCCCGCTGACCACCAATGTAAAGGGAGCATTCTTCCCGCTGACCACCAATGTAAGGGGAGCATTCTTCCCGCTGACCACCAATGTAAAGGGAGCATTCTTCCTGCTGACCACCAATGTAAGGGGAGCATTCTTCCCGCTGACCACCAATGTATAGGGGGAATATTCTTCCTGCTGACCACCAATGTAAGGGGAGCATTCTTCCCGCTGACCACCAATGTAAAGGGAGCATTCTTCCCGCTGACCACCAATGTAAGGGGAGCATTCTTCAAGCTGACCACCAATGTATAGGGGGAATATTCTTCCTGCTGACCACCAATGTAAGGGGAGCATTCTTCCCGCTGACCACCAATGTATAGGGGGAATATTCTTCCTGCTGACCATCAATGTATGGGGAGCATTCCTCCTGGTGACCACCAATGTATCAGAAGCATTCCTGCTGGTGACCACCAATGTAGGAGGAGCATTCCTCCTGGTGACCACCAATGTAAGGGGAGCATTCTTGCTGCTGACCACCAATGTAAGGAGAGCATTTTAACAGCTGACCACCAATGTAAGGGAAGCATTCTTGCCGCTGACCACCAATGTAAGGAGAGCATTTTAACCGCTGACCACCAATGTAAGGAGAGCATTTTAACCGCTGACCACCAATGTAAGGAAAGCATTTTAACCGCTGACCACCAATGTAAGGAGAGCATTTTACCCCCTAACCACCAATGTAAGGGGAGCATTTTACCCCCTGACCACCAATGTAAGGAGAGCATTCTTCCCACTGACCACAAATGTATGAGGAGCATTTTACCGGCTGACCACCAATGTAAGGGGAGCATTCTTGCCGCTGACCACCAATGTAAGGGGAGCATTCTTGCAGCTGACCACCAATGTAAGGGGAGCATTCTTCCCGCTGACGACCAATGTAAGGGGAGCATTCTTCCCGCTGACCACCAATGTAAAGGGAGCATTCTTCCCGCTGACCACCAATGTAAGGGGAGCATTCTTCCCGCTTACCACCAATGTAAAGGGAGCATTCTTCCTGCTGACCACCAATGTAAGGGGAGCATTCTTCCCGCTGACCACCAATGTATAGGGGGAATATTCTTCCTGCTGACCACCAATGTAAGGGGAGCATTCTTCCCGCTGACCACCAATGTAAAGGGAGCATTCTTCCCGCTGACCACCAATGTAAGGGGAGCATTCTTCCCGCTGACCACCAATGTATAGGGGGAATATTCTTCCTGCTGACCACCAATGTAAGGGGAGCATTCTTCCCGCTGACCACCAATGTATAGGGGGAATATTCCTCCTGCTGACCACCAATGTATGGGGAGCATTCCTCCTGGTGACCACCAATGTAGGAGAAGCATTCCTCCTGGTGACCACCAATGTAGGAGAAGCATTCCTGCTGGTGACCACCAATGTAGGAGGAGCATTCCTCCTGGTGACCACCAATGTAGGAGGAGCATTCTTCCAGGTGACCACCAATGTAGGAGAAGCATTCCTGCTGGTGACCACCAATGTAGGAGGAGCATTCCTCCTGGTGACCACCAATGTAGGAGGAGCATTCTTCCAGGTGACCACCAATGTAGGAGAAGCATTCCTGCTGGTGACCACCAATGTAGGAGGAGCATTCCTCCTGGTGACCACCAATGTAGAAGGAGCATTCTTCCAGCCAACCATCACACTAATATACTGTGAGCTGCAGATATAGCAATTAGTGGCAGGGGATCCCTAGGACCTGAACTGTATCCCAACTGTTGTTCTGTGTAAAAAAGGTTGAAATAGGCTGGTCTACAGGCTGTTTTATCTCTACCCGCCGCAGAGCCAAAGACATCCTAGACAAGGAGTTAAGAAACGGCCACAGTAAATTCCTACAATCCCCAGTTAAACACACCTAAAATATGAATTGGATAACATTACTAATGCAAATTGCTTTTATGTTAAGTTGCCACCACCCAAAACACAGCCGTATGTGCCAACTCTAGCCACCAAACAGAAATGTTCTTTTGAAACCAAAATGAATATGCATGAAACAAAAACATGAATGCCCCATCTGGGACAATATTTCATGGAAATATTTACAAGTCTGCTCTTATACTTGGTAAACAGATTATTTCACAGGTCATCCAGCTTGTAAAATGCAGACGCAAATTCAGTACTATTGTAGCAAAGTGAACATACTGTTTCCACAATCCTGTGAAAAACATATTAAGGCAATGCAGAAGGTTCAAAAACGTTCAACAGTACTTTTAGGTCAGCTGACCAGCTGGTTCAATGGATATGACGAGTCATGGAAGTGGGAAATGTTCTACTAGCATTAAAATAATATTTAAATACACTATATTGTCAAATGTATTGGGAGGCCTGCCTTTACACGCCCTTCACTGGAACTAAGGGGCCAAACCCAACCCTTGGGAAAAAAAAAACTCCAAACCATAATCCCCCCTCCACCAATTGATTTGGACCAGTGCACAAAGAAAGGTCCATAAAGCCATGGATGAGTGAGTTTGGGGTGAAGGAACTTGACTGGTCCGCACAGAGTCCTGATCTCAACCCAAAAGAACACCTTTGGGATGATTCGAGTGGAGACTGCAAGTCAGGCCTTCTCGCCCAACATCAGTGCCTGACCTCACAAATGCCCTTCTGAAAGAATGGTCAAACATTCCCATAGATACTCCTAAACCTTGTGGACAGCCTTCCCAGAAGAGTTGAAGCTGTTAAAGCTGCAAAGGGTGGGCCAACTCAATATTAAACCCTACGGACTAAGACTGGGATACCATTAAAGTTCATGTGCGTGTAAAGGCAAGCGTCCCAATACATTTGACAATATATTGTATATTTACATATTTAAATAATATTAAAAAAGCTGCTTGCTACGATTACTAGCTGAACGCACAAAAATAATTGCTAGATCCTTTATTGTTAAATCTTGGAAATAAAAAGTATTAGACTCGGTTCACATTAGCGCGACTTGTCAGCCTGACAAGTCGCGCTCCCTCGCGGTCCATTGACCGCTACAGGACCCGTTCTTAAAAGAGCGACACAAGTCGCTCCGACTTAGAAAAAGGGTCCTGTACTATTTCGGGGCGACCTCGGAGCGACTTGCATAGACTTCCATTATGTGATGTCCCTGAAAGTCGCTCCGAAGTCGTGGTGCACGGGACTGACAAGTCGCCTCCCGAAGTCGCGCAGGAGTCATGTCGCCCCAGTGTGAACAAACTCTAACTCTGTGTTGACTTGTTAAACTCTGTGACAATGAAGTCTGATCTGGATGATATAAAGCTCAAGTCCAGCTTCAGCTAAAAGTAAAATCTGACCCAAGGCTCTCAAGTGTTTTTACAATAAAAAAGGAACTCGCACAGCAATCCTCACCTTCTCCTTGGCACTGTCCACCGCTGAGTTACTGTTCTGCGCGGTGCGGTTGGTCCTCTTCTTGTATGAATGATGCCCAGCAACTTTCGCCCTGGTTCACATCAAATGCGAGTTTGAAATGGCGCTACTTCAGCACAATTTCAAAGCCGCAGGTCACTCTAACTTTATGTGCGGGTTGCTGACATCTGTGTGATCTCATGCATAGATGTCAATACAAGTTGCACATGAAAATCGCCAAAAATAGTGCAGGAACCTTTTTCAAATTGGTGCAAGTCCAAATCGCACCGAGTTGAATGGTTCCATGGGAGAAAAACAGGGTGAGACTTGTCATGTAAATTTGAACTGTCAAATCGTATGATAAGTGGCACCAGTGTGAATGGGGGCTTCAACCCACTTTCAAGAAGCTCAGAGCAACAATCTGGGCTCACAAGAGAATGCCGCAATAAACCATGCGAACATCACTACTTTCTTTACATGGTCACCCACCACCAGAGAAGACCAAAAGAGGACTCTGCTCTTTAAATAACCGGATAGAAGAGAGCTGAAAAAAAAGATATGTACACACGATTTAATAAAATGTGTGTGGGGGAAGAAGGCTATATCCACAAAGTAGCTGCCCAGGTCTCCAGCAGTCTCATAAACCCCAAATCCACAGTGCTGCTCAGGGTGTGTAAATGCAGGGGGGAGGCAGATCACTGGAACCACAACTGCTGCGTTTTGTGTCGAGCACTGGTTTGGATGCCAGAAATGGGTAAACCTTCCTGCAACAGACTATTTCAGTTGAAACATAGAAATATGCCCATATTTATTCCTCTATATATGTAGTTTGACTACATGACAGTATTATTAAAAAAAAATTAAATTGGTCTTTAAAGTGGTTGTAAACCACGGACGTGAAATATGAACAAAGCATATCCCTCTATTATGTGTACATGTCTCAATTAAGAGCACCAAGTGTCACTTTTATTTTTTTTATTAGAATTTTTTTTGCATAAGGCATAATAGGAAAAAAAAAAGGGCACCAAGTGTCATGTTTGCCTGCTGCTTCATTCCTCTATCAACACGACTCACTTCTGACCGATTTTCCTGACACCAAGATATAAATGGTGACGGGAGGGAGCACCAGCTGATTGATAGCCTCAGACATGTTGCTATGTAAAGGGGGTGTGTCCCTTCCCTCCCTCTGCAGAGTGTAATCTCAATTTCCCGCCCCCTTTTTTCTGAACTCTCAGACAAGCTTTATAATTCAGCACTTTGAATGGAAGTAGCAAAGAGATGGCTGCCAATAAACAGATACAACTTATGTAGGAGGATTTGTGTAATCTCTGTGTATCCCTATGGTGTGTACTCACCCGAGCCCTATTCACAAGATCTGGTTCCTCTCTGATCTCTAAACCCTCTGTGGTCTGCATGAGTCACTGAAAGGACTTTAAGCCCACACTTTGGCCTCCCAGGAGATTGCCTGCCTCACTCCAGCACGCAGCCGGTGACTCAAAGCCTTGGCATTGTATGTTTTAATTCTATGAGCCTGCGTACAGGGGTTGTGTCCCCCACGTTTAATGTGTATGCAGTACGTTCGCAAAAAATCGGATACAAAAGACCGCGCATGATCTGAAGTTGCTGACGACCCGGAAGTCTAGGAACAAATGTCCTAAAAAAAAAATAATAAAATCGGACGAGAAATTTTGTGAACATTTTTGCACTGTCAACTAAAAACGGTAATGAACGCTGAGCATGAGAGAGAAAAATCGGAGGATATTTCGTCAAGTGTGTACGGGCCTTTAAACTGACCACAGACCCTGGGGCATTTTTTACTCCCATTGGCCATGGGTCATATTTTTTACTCCTAATGACCATAGTCTGCCCCCCCCCCCCCTCCTCCAATGGCTTGAAGGGCAATGAACAGGCCCATTGTTCAAAAAGTTTGAGGACCCTTAATCTAGACCCACCCATGGAAATACCTTTTTACTTTTAGACTTTTGAGCTGTTTTAATAACTTACAGAGTGAGTGTGTAATTGTATTGCATAATTCTTTCTGAGTGTTATTGTCTACAGATTATATGGAATCTCATGTAAAAACAGACAGCCACAAAAATGCACATAATATACAAATAACGACAATTAGAAGTGTTACCTAATCTATTTTGTCATTATCCTATTGGCAAATAAAAAGAATATATACATAGCAGTAACTAGAACTTACTCTTTCACTTTTGACTGAACCTGTAACTTCTTCATCCTTGAGGTGCCGCTTAAACTTTGGAGGCATTGTGTTCAATTACAACAACACAGCAATGGAACGGGAACTTTATAGGTGTTTCCCTTATAAGTTATCCAGCTATAGGACCCTGTAAAACAGAAATGACATCATTAGAATACATGAATAATATTTAGGTACAAAAACATAACAGTCAATGTTGGTTCAATATTTTACCAACCCCAATGCCTTGTGCCTCCCAGCAGGGCAACTCAACAGGTTCACTGTAAAGCCTTGTACACACACGATTGTTGGCCGTGAATTTTCGGCCAACGTCCGATCGGCCGATTGTCGGCTTGTTAGAATGATGCTTCCGACAACCGACTGCGAATTTTCGGCGGAACAAAATCTGGTGTGCATGCTATAAAATTTTTGTTGGCCGTCAACAGAACGGCTGATTTTCTGTCAGTCAGGACAGATTCAGGCCGACAAAAATCAGATGAGCAAGACTGGGCATGCTCAGAGAAGAAAAAACACACGGAAAGTAAACCAGCACATGACATCACTTCTGAAGTTGGTTTTTGTTGGCCGAGAAAATTTGTGTGCAGTCTAGAGCACATTCCAACCAACACAACAACACTGGACAAAAGTCGGACGATCGGTCAGCCAACAATCGTTGCGTGTGTACGAGGCTTAAGGCCCCTTTCACACAAACGATCCAATCAGATCCACCTGTCAGTTTTTCAGGCGGATCTGATCGGATGCTCAATGCATCCCTATGGGGCAGCGGATGTCAGCGGAGACATGTTCACTGACACCCGCTGCTATCCGATTCTGATCCTGTCCGTGAAATCCGTAAAGATGGAAACCCTATTTTCCATCCGTCCAGCGGATCGGATGAGAGCAGACAGGCGGTCCCTTCTCATCCGATTCCCCTATAGAGAGCAGCGAGGCTCTGACAGCTCTGTCTCCGCACACAGAGCGGAGACGGAGCTGTCATCCGCCTGCTCAGCGGGGATCAGCGGATCGATCCGCCGCTGAGTAGAGAACGGACAGCTCATCATGTGAAAGGACCCTAATGGTGACTTGCCAAGTTACACATACTTGCCTTTCTCTCCTGCACCACACCATTTGGATGCTGGGAGCAAAGACAGCCCTGTGCAAGCTTTAAATCCCTGTTGAACTCTCAAAGGGCTTTCCCCACCCCATGGTGACAGCAGTGAGTGTTTGAGTGGCCAAGCACAAGCACTCAGCATGAAGGAAGGTCGGCTCTTTTATTGCAAACATCAAGTTTCAATGTGCATGTAGGGCCACACAGGAACTCTTCCTCAGGCATCACATGCCCAAGGAAGGGGTCCTGCAGGGCCCCAAAACATTGCACTCTGCTGTTGTAATGTGATGACTTTGAACAAAACTTTTGGATGTTATTTGAAGATCCATGGTGTGCTGATGTGTGATGTCACAGAGCAGGCCCATGGTTGGGATCCAACCACAAGCCTAAACCGACAGCTGGCTCAGGCCCTCAGTAATCTGTCTGAGCCAGCCCAGCGGAGGCTCCAGTGAGTACTGACAGTCCTCGGCTCTATGCTCACAGAAGGCTGAGAACTGAGCGATCAGCAGGGTTTGATCGCTCAGTTCTCACTTCAGAGCCGGTGGGGTACAGATGCAACATCGGATCAATGCTGCATCCACCAACGTGAGTATAATTGTTGTTTTTTTTTTTTTTATTGAAAATCCATACTTCTCTTTAAACCTACTAAACCAGGAACGTGTATAATGGGAATATTGGGATTGATGAGGGTCAGCACATGCATGTGATCAGGTGACAACTCAAGGGGGCAACTGGGAGACAGGGGCAATGCGTTGTCATACCCAGATATGCCTGGACAAATGGCATGATCAGCAGGCATTGTCCTATTAAAAAGATTGTGGATGAAATGGAGTTTTAAATGGCCATGACATGGTAAGGATGATATGAAATGTCAGTGATTGGGATGACATCTATTAAATATAAAGATCTTATTCAGAGCTCAGACACTAAACAACAAAACACTTCATACAACAACAATCACCCCCATCAGACAATGCCCACTGCCTCCAATAGGAAATCATTACAGCCCTTCCTGACAATTGTGTACACACAAACGATGTGCCAGACAAGGAACTGATAAGAGACACAGGGAAAGAACCGTGTGCCATTATAACGGTGTACCGAAGGCTTTGCCAATTAACAGAAAAGACGAGCGGGATATACAGGAATAATAATAAACATACCTGCCTGCACCTCTATACAGCAATCACTGCCAGGCCTGGGGACGACGTCATCAGCAGGACACGGGATCAAAAGAACCAAAGAAAAATGGCCGCTGGGCGCTCAACTGAGCATGTGCAAGAGCGAAACGCTAGAGGTCCAGAGAGCCGGAGCTGTGGCCGCCATTGTTCTGAAGCCGTGACATAGCATGAGAAAAGAGCAGTGATTGAGGGTAGTCATGATCGAGGAAGTGGAAGAGGAAATAAGAGCTACATAGACATTTTATATACACTGCTTAAAAAAATAAAGGAAATCTTTGAAAATATTACAGATCTCAATGGGGAAAAATCTCATGCTTGATATGTATACTGGTATGGACTGGGTAATGTGTTAGGAAGGAAAGGATGCCACAAAATTACATACTTGCCAACTGTCCCTTTTTTCCTGGGACAGTCCCTGCAGATAGGAGCCTGTCCCAGGTCATTTACATTGTCCCTGGAAGCGCCTGTTAATCGGGCTGCCCATAAATGTTACGCAGAAGTAGTGCAGCTGAATGGGAGAATTAATCCAACTCTGCTACTGTGGCCTTAAGTTTGAAATTCCCTTTTTAATTTCCTGTAATTCTCTCTATATTGAGTAGACTCTATAATCTGACAAGTAGGCGAGATTAATTATGCAGAGTGGGCGGAGCTTCAGGGAAGTGGGTGTGGTAAGTAATTGATATCTGTGCTGCAAAGTGTCCCTGGAAATTTTTTTTAAATGCTGGCAACTATGAAATTATCAAGCTACAGAGGGCTGAATTGAACCACTTTAGGACTTTCCTGCTTTACGTCCAGGCCACTTTTTGCAACTTGGAACTGTGCGACTTTAACCACTTGCCGACTGCCTAACGACGATTTACGTCGGTAGTCAGCCCCTCACAGGCAAAGCGACGTAGATCTACGTCGCTAGCCTGTGAGGGTCTAGGGAGCGAGCGCCCCCGCTCAGTCACGGACCCCCCCCCGCGCGTGTGTCCGGCGGACCCAATGTCCGCCGGTCACTCTGCGATCGCCACTGCAGAGGGAGAAAGTCAGGCGGCTAGTGTAAACAAGCCGCCTGTCATTCTCCCCTGTGTAGAAACAGTGATCACATGGTTCTACTATGTAGGGCCGTTGATCATTGTTCCTACAGCCCAAGCCACAGCCAATCACAGTTAGAATCACGCCCCTAGGGACACACACACAGCCCCTCCCTCTAAAAAAAAGTTAACCCCTTCACTGCCAGTGTAATTTTACAGTAACAGTGCATATGTATAGCACTGATTACTGTAGAAATGTCACTGGTAACCCCAAAAGTGTCAAAAATGTCAGTCAAGGGTCCGATCTGTCCGCCCAAATGTCGCAGTCCCGCAAAAAAAAAATCGCAGATCGCCGCCATTACGCGTTAAAAAAAAAAAAACAATAAAAATGACAAAAATCTTTTCCTTTGTTAGTAAACGCGATAACTTTTGCGCAAACCAATCAAAATACGCTTTTTGCAATTTTTTTTACCAAACATATGTAGCACAAAACAAATTGGCCAAAAATGTTAAAAAAATTTTTTGGGGAATTTCATATAAAAAAGGTGAAAAATATTGCTATTTTTGCAAAATTGACACTCTTTTTTTGTTTATATCGCATGATCAAAAAATCGCACAGGTGATCAAATACCACCAATAGAAAGCTCTGTTTGTGGGCAAAAAAGGACATCAAATTTGTTTAGGTACAGCGTCGCACGACCGCGCAATTGTCCATTAAAGTCACGCAGTGCCGAATCGCAAAATACCCCCTGGTCAGGAAGGGGGTAAAATCTTCCGGGGCTTAAGTGGTTAACTGACAATTGCGCGGTCATGCGTACCCAAACAGAGCTTTCTTTTGGTGGTATTTGATCACCTCTGTGCTTTTTATTTTTTGCAATATTAATAAAAAAAGAGCGTCAATTTTGAAAAAATAACAATATTTTTCTACTTTGACAGTTATATCCAATATCCAATATATTCAATTTTTGTCATATTTAGGCCAAAATGTATTTAGCTACATGTCTTTGACAAAAAATTCTCAATGAGCGTATTTTTAACCACTTTAAGACCGGAAGAATTTACCCCATTCCTGACCAGGCCATATTTTGCAATTCTGCACTGTGTTACTTTAACGGACAATTGTGCGGTCATGTGACGCTGTACCTAAATTAAATTTTTTTTCCCCACAAATAGAGCTTTCTTTTGGTGGTATTTGATCACCTGTGCGATTTTTTACTTTTTGCGCTATAAACAAAAAAAGAGCGACAATTTTGAAAAAATAACAATATTTTTCACATTTTTTTTACATGAAATTCCCCCCTCCCCCCCCCCCCCCCCAAAATATAAAAATCAAAATTTTTTAAACATTTTAGGCCAATTTGTTTTCTGGTACATATGTTTGGTAAAAAAAAATCGCAATAAGCGTATTTTGATTGGTTTGCGCAAAAGTTATCGCAGCTACTAACTACGGGAAATTTATGTCATTTTTGTTTTTTTAAGGAGTAATGGTGGCGATCTGCGATTTTTTTTTTTGCGGGACTGCGACACTGCGGCGGACAGATCGCACCCTTGACTGACATTTTTGACACTTTGGGGGGACCAGTTACATTACTACAGTATTCAGTGCTATATATATGCACTGTTACTGTAATAATGGCACTGGCAGGGAAGGGGTTAACTTTATTGGTGATCAAGGGGTTAAATGTATGCCTGGTGCTTACTGACGTGTGTGGGGGGAGGAGATTGTGTGACACAGGGACAGATCACAGGTTCAGCTATGCTGATTCCTGTAATCTGTCCCTGCCTGTCACTTAGGAGATCCGCCCGCTTTGTTTACACAAGCGGGCGGATCTCCACACTAGATCCCCGACGAACGGGGAAGAGCCTCTCCTCCCCTGGCCCGACTCCCGCTGTGTCTGAATACAGCGGGAGCGAGCCTCTGGCGGAGCGCGCGTGCACTGCCCACGAGGGGAGGAGTCCAGTGACGTAAGTCTACGTCGCTGGACAGAATCGAACCACTTTGCTGCAGTACGCTCAATGTGAGTGGTCGGCAAGTGGTTAAAGACACCCCGAAAATCAAAATGAAAAAATGATGCAGCAGGTTAGTTCATTTTGCTGAAATTTCATTGCCGCAACTCAAAATGGTATTCAGTAATTTGTATGACTCCCCACGTGCCTGTATGCATCTAATGAGACGATGGATGGTGTCCTGGAGTATTTCCTCCCAGACCTGGACCAGGGCATCACTGAGCTCCTGAACAGACTGCGGTGTGACCTAGCGGCGTCAGGTGGACCGAAACACAATGTCCCAGAGGGAGGGTTGCCACCACATCCCTTTAAACCAGGAAACACATTAATTACACAATTAAGGTGGTAATTAAGCTCACTTAGTGCCTTATGTGCATTATATTAGCCTCAGAACCTGTGTAATTATTGTGTCCTGGTTTAATGGGATGAGGTGACAACCCTACTCATGGATCAATGCCTTCCCCTTGTAAAAGCACCTCCAACACTGTTAGAAAACACTGGCTAGGTACACAGTTAACCCTTTGATCGCCCCTGATGTTTAACCCCTTCCCACCCAGTGTCATTAGTATAGTGATGGTGCATATTTGTAACACTGATCACTGTATTAGTGTCACTGGTTCCCAAAAAAGTGTCAGTTTTCGACCATCCACTGCAATATCGCAATCCCGCTATAAGTCACTGATCGCCGCCATTACAAGTAAAAAAAAAAATTCTCCTATAGTTTGTAGACGCTATAACTTTAACGCAAACCAATGAATATACGCTTTTTGTGTTTTTTTTTTTTTTTTTATCAAAAATATGTAGCAGAATAGATATTGGCCTACACTGATTTTTTTGTATATGTTTTATAGCAAAAAGTAAAAAATATTTTCCCGCATCCAGTTCGCATAAAGCCAGTTCTCACAGGTCTGGGGCGGCCACGGTCTGCATTCCAAAAGGGTCCTATGTGCATCTGGTCTGGTTCAGGTGCGAATCAGGTCCTCGTTCTTGAATTGGTGAGCAGGGACGCACCAGACCCCGTGCTGGGACCCGTGGCGGCACATACATGGGCATCCGCAGGTAGGGGCAAATGCCCCCCCTTGGAATCTCAACTTCCCCCTTTAAAGTGATTGTTAAGCCACTTTATACCATCCTGTCTGGTCTTTTTAATAATCCTGTTTGCCCCAGAGTCTGTGTTTTAAATATATAAGCCGTTCTTTACCAGTTTTCAGAGGGCTGAGGCCGCTCACGTGACCCGTTGTCTCTCTCCTCTCCCCATCTGACAGCTGTCTGCAGCGGAGAGGACAAAGGAGGACAGGAGAGCTATGGATGACGGAGGCACGTAAACTGACCACAGTGTCAGGGCTTAGTCGCCACTCGCCATGGTATACCGTGGTCAGTTTACAGAGGGGAGGACATAGCCAGGCAGGATCAGCCAGGTATTTTAGGTGATAGAAGGGGCCAAATTACACAGCACAAGCACTGTGCTGTATAACATGCTTTAAGGGAACAAGATCTATTTTTTTTAGGTTAACAAATGCTTTAAAAATAAATGCTCCTGTTTGCTCTTTAAAAATAAATACTCAAAATAAGTATACGAAATAAGCCCCTCCCCTTCATGACATTGTTGAAAAAGGGGTAGAGCATTGGTGACCTTAAAATGTTGCCCCCCCCCCTGAAAAAAGTTCTGCGGACGCCCATGGGCACATATGTGAACCCAGACTCAGAGATGTCCCGGTTTGTATTCCCTGCAGGAATTCCTTTGCAGGGAAACAAAAGACAGCACATCCCCACTGACAGGACAGAAATCTGTATTGTATACATTTACTGTCCTGTCTTCCTCGTCACCGATCAGCGGGTGCCGGCGGTCATCCATCGGCAGGGATCTGCTGATCGGCTTGTGCTGTGACTAATCACAGCACAGCTGGCTTGCTCCCTACCTGGAAGTGCCAGGCCACATACTAGATATGTGATCCGGCACGAGAGAGCCGCTCTGCCGATCCACTCGTGAGGCGGTTGGCAAGCGGCTAACCAACATGACAAACACTTAACCTCTTTACAACCGCCCACCGCAGATGTACTTCGGCAGGCAGCCGCTCCTGCGCAAACCGCCGTAACTGTACGGCGGTCATGAGCAGGAGGCTAGGGGGCGAGCTCGTCAGCGGGGAAGCTGATGCAGCGGGCAGGCGGCCTGACACCCGCGATTGTTCCCTGCTGAGAGAGAAGAATGGTCAGCTGTTGTAAACACAGCTGACCGTTCTTCTCCCTGGAATGATCATAGAGCCCCTGTGATCCTTCTATATAGGAACACAGGTCTCTATGGTCATTTCACAAGCCACGCCCCCCCACAGTTAGAATCACTCCCCTAGGCTCACATTCAACCCCTTGATTACCCACAATGTTAACCCCTTCCCTGCCAGTGTCATTATTACAGTAACAGTGCATATTTTTAGCACTGATTCCTGTAGTAATGTCACTGGTCCCTCCAAAAGTGTCAAAAATGTAATTCAGGGATCCGATCTGTCCGCCGCAATGTCGCAGTCCCGCTAAAAAAATCGCAGATCGCCGCCATTACTAGTAAAAAAATAAAAAAAAAACAATAAAAATGACATAAATCTTTCCCGTAGTTAGAAGACGCAAAAACTTTTGTGCAAACCAATAAAAATACGCTTATTGCGATATTTTTTTACCGAAAATATGTAGCAGAAAACAAATTGGCCTAAAATGTTAAAACATTTTGATTTTTTAATTTATTTTTTTGGGAATGTTATATAGCAGAATGTGAAAAATATAGATTTTTTTTCAGAATTGTCGCTATTTTTTTGTGTATAGCGCAAAAAATAAAAATCACACAGGTGCTCAAATACCACCAAAAGAAAGCTCTATTTGTGGGAAAAAAAGGATGTAAATTTTGTTTGGGTACAGCGTCGCACGACCGCGCAATTGTCAGTTAAATTCACTAAGTGCCAAGTTGAAAAAGTGGACTGGTTATTAAAGCGGAGTTCCACCCTGGGAAAGCTTTTTTTAATAAAAATACCCCCGGGACAGTCAGGTCTAGTGCATTCCACAATGGCTAGCCTCTGATCTGTCCCGGGTTGCACTTACCTTTTAGAAGAAATACTTACCTTGAAAATGTATTGTCCAGCGCTGCCATCTCAGGTGTGGGCAGCTTGAAGCCAGCACGATCCTCTTCTGCGTCCTCTTCCGTCTTCTTCGGTCCCATGATGCACTGCACCGGCCCCGCCGTCACTTTCGGTGCCGCAGCGTCATCCCTGCACAGCTTCTGGGCAGGCCCAGAAGCTGTTTATCAAGGTATGACGGCGCCTGCACCGGAACTGACATCGGGGGCCGGTGCAGGCGCATTGATTCCTGGGAGCGATGACGTTCAGCTCCCAGGAATCATTGCAAAGCCAGGAAGTGACGAATCGCCGTGGCTGCCGAGGGCAGGAAGAGGAAGTAAGGTAAGTATGTTTTCTTCTAAACCAGGTAAGTAAAAAAAAATAAATAAATTGCAATTATCCATTTGTTTTTCAGGTGACCCCGGGCATGAAGATGGAGGTAAGTTTAATTTTAAGGTGGAACTCCACTTTAAGGGGGCAGATCCTTCCAGTCTTAAAGTGGTTAAAGAAGAACTGAAAGCAAAGCTTTTTTTATTTTGGATGGAAGGTTATAACCCTGGTTGTCCACAGAAGATTTCCTGTTTTCTTGCCCTGGTGACAACCCAAAATTTGGGAGTTTCTTTCACTTTCACACTTAGTGATAACCGTAAACATGAAAAATAGGGTGAATCTCCCCTAGGGGGCACAGACAGAAATAAAAACCTATCCAAAACTAAAAAAAAAAAAAAAAAAAAAAAAAAAAACCGTGCCAGCTCTCCTGCTCCTGCTCACCCCGCACCCGCTGTGAGCATTGACAAGAGTGGGCTCAGCGTGAGGAGCGGCTGTACTGCTGGGTTCTCTTCTTCTCTCCCCTCTGGGCTGCTGAGAAAACGGAGAGGAATGCAGCCGGGATTTCTGCACTGGCTGCTGCAGTGTGAAGAAAGACAGGAGCAGCTCTGTGTCAGTTTGAAATCCATGCTTGCTCTTTTCTCCCCCCTCCTTCTTGCAGTGGCAAGATCAGAGCCAATCAGGGACCAGGAGAGTGAGGACTCCTTCACGCAGGAGGACTCCGCCAGCGGTTTTGCCTGCTTAGTGGCGAATCTGTCCGTTGATCCTCACCGAGCAGGCGGATGACAAGTCTAGACAGAGCCCTGCTTTCCACTATGGACAGTTGGATGTAAACGGAGCACCTGTCCATTTACATCTGACTGTCATACGATCCGATGCGCCCCGCCAGGTGGATGGGTAATAGATCCCCCATCCGTCTGTTTTTAGCGGATAGGATCGGATGTCAGCGGGTGACCATTTACATCTGTCACTCCATAGAGAGCAATGGATGGTCCGATCGAGTCTGCCTAAAAAACTTCCAGAAAGACCCGATTGGCCCGCCCATGTAAAAGAGCCCTAAGAGCCAATAGGAAAATCAGAGAGGACCGATGTGCAGGCACCAAAGGCAATGGGAAATGTAGTTCTTAAAAGGGTGCTGCACCATAATTGTCATGGGAGGCTAATCGACTGTGGACTTCATGTAACCTGGAGGAGGGGAGCTTGACCAGGCAAACTGATCCAGATCAGGGCCAGCCCAGCCAGGAGAGAAGAGACTGTGAACCTATAGTCAGGGTCTGTACTCTAAGCCTGAGAGACCAGAGCCAAGGAGGGAAACCTGCTGCTGTGCCTCTCCGTCGGGGAGAGAGGGCGGACCTGCATTCTGTGTCTGCCAAATCTGCCCAAGAGACTGAGCTAGAAAGAAATATGCTGCGCCTTTAGGATTGGAGCTGAACCTGCACCCTGTCAAAGGGTCTGGACCGAGAGATTGAGCCACTTTTGCCTAATCGCCGGGGCCTGTTGATCGCCAAGCCATTGGGATCAAACTAGTTGCCTGTCATGAGTGATGAGCTGAATTACACATCTTAACACCCACTACACACTGCTCAGACATTCGAGTCTGCTCCTACTTAGCAGCAAATGCATCATTCTTTGCCAACACTCTTAAAGGGACAGCTCACATGTGCCACCTAAACAAGGGCCCCACTGAAAGCCGGCCAATGTTGACTATTAGGCACCAGGTACTTTCATCTACCTTTAGGGGTACCCTTACACTAGAAACGCATATGCCCACCCGCTATTGGGGTTCTATGCATATAGTACACACAAGGACCTGTTTCTTCCTCTAAAATAGCTGATGCAGTTCTACATACTCTGTTATAGTTAGGTTTAACCTTGCTATACTTTCTATAACTTCAAGTTAGTGGTTCGTTGACAATTTATCTAACATAGAGCCCTTGAGTCTGAGCAACTACTGTTTATTGATTTACACTTTGCTTAGATACATATGCATACATGAGATAGGAATGAGGGACACCTATTAGCAAAAGTATGTAAGTATAGGACACACACCCCCTTAAAGGAGAATTATACAAAAAAAAATAGTTAAACCCCCACGAATGCTTTTTTTTTTATCACTACTATTCCTTTATACTGGCTTTTGAAATGTACAAATGCAGCAATTTAGAAATTGAATGAAAGGTTTAACACTGTGAAATACTTTTTGAATGATAAATAGTGCATTTTATATACAACTAAATAGATCAGACAAAATGAGGGACAAATGAGAGGAAAGAGGGACAGAGGGACTTTGTTCCAAATCAGGGACAGTCCCTCCAAATCAGGGACAGTTGGGAGCTATGCATATGCCATAATACATTTACCTGTTTTATCACCAAGCTGCTTGTGGCTTAATTTCTGTGCACATATAGTGGTAGCGTACTAACAATTACGTCACACAGGTGTAACCTGCTTTTAGTCTATGACCAAGTGTGTGAGTGGGCGACGAGCAGTAATGAGAGTCGGGCGGAACAGCTATGTCTACACTTATAACTAAAGGCAAAACTTTTTTTTTTTTTTTTTTTAGTTTTGGATAGAATGCAGAGAGATTAGAACACTTGTCATTTTTTATTGCTGTTTGTGCCCCTGTTAAGGAGATTTGCCTCTCTATTTGTCCTGTTTACCATTATCATTAAAAGTGAAAGAAAATCCCAGACTTTGGGTTGTCCCCAGAAAATGAATAGAGGGGAAATCTTCCAATAGGGACACTAGTTCTGGGGACCTTGGGGTCCCCAAGGAATTCCCTTAACCACTTGACCTCTAGAACGTTTACCCCCTTTCATAACCAGGCCATATTTTGCGATAGGGCACTGTGTTACTTTAACTGACAATTGCGCGGTCATGCAATTTTGTACCCAAATAAAATTGATGTCATTTTTGTTCCCACAAATAGAGTTTCTTTTGGTGGTATTTGATCACCACTGCATTTTTTTATTTGCACTATAAACAAAAAAATGACCCACAATTTTGAAATAAAAACTATTTTTCTCTTTTGTTCATTGAAGGACATAGCTCCTGATCTTCATAACCATTGGGTTATACTGCCCCCTACAGGAGTAAGACTATAGGCAGAAAAATAATCTGGCTACGCCTATGGGCAGTCCCAGGGGGTAGACTCCCTCTCTCTGTTATAGGTACTCAGTTTAGTTACAAGCAGTGTCAGAAGAATTACAACTCCACAGAGGGGTGGGTGCTGTGTCCATGCTGGGATCTCTGGTCCTGGCAATTTTTTTCTTTTTAGATAGACCTTTTTGTCTTCTGGTTTTTCCTGTGAGATCTACTGCCAGACTGGGCGACAGGCTGGATAATCTAGATCCAGTGGTCACCCCAGTATGGCCAGCGAGCGTGTGCAGACCTCAGCTCTGCGCTAGGTTGGCTGCAACATAGCCCCACTGTACGGGGGCTGGCCTGCGAGTTAAACGCCTTGCGAGGTAGCATACAACCAGGTCTCCTCTTGAGTTGCAGCGTTTCTCCTGGCCGACAGCCCCCATTTAGATGGCGAGGGGTTCTGTCTGGAGCGGTGCCCACCTGGTTCTTGGTATGTTGAGTAGCTGTCCCCCCTCTCACCCTGGATGGTTTTGGGCTGGATGTGGACCCCTCCTTGGGACGGTTGGATCCCCGGTTTTCCTTCCCTCCTTCCCACCCCCCTTTCATATGTCCCCCATCCTACCCCCCTCCACATACAGTATGCTGGGGCTGTGTGGGTGGTCTGGTCCACCTCCTGGGGTGGGGGCAGGGCGCTATGCTGGCGATAAGGGCGGGGGGGGTGCGCCGCCAGCGACCAGACAATCAGGTGTGCGGGGGGGGGTTATACCTGGTGGGGGCCCCTGCCAAGGCCCCCCATCCTGCCTGTGCCTGTCCTTGAGGCCTAGGGATCCCTCCTGGGTCCCTGGAGGCCTTGTGGTGCCCGGCGGGGCTGCCACTTTGCTGTAGCCTGTGTGTTTCTATGCACGGCGGCTATGTTTGTGTAGTCTGGTGGCCATTTTGCAGTGGTTTGCCATTGAAAATAGCGGCGGCCATGACAGTGGAGGCCAGTGGGCAGCGATTTCGTTGGTGGGAGCCCCTCCTCATCCCCTGGTGCCGACTCCTGGATCTTTGCACTTCCTGATCGCCGCACTTGGGGTGCAAATTATTGTGGTGGCAGCAAGTGTGTGTTTCTGCTGGGTGGTAAGTCTTGTGAGGTTCTCTCCCTCTCTATTGAGGATCACTTGGTGCTTGTGCCTGGCGACTGGGTGGTGCTGCCAGCGCAGTGGGGATTTTCCCTTTGCAGTGTTTTACACTTTTTGGGGTCCCCCTGGTGACTCATGGACGGCGGTCCTGGAGTCCTTTCTGTCCTGGGTGGAGGTAGCTTTCGGGTGATGGGCTAGCAAAAAGCACCCCCCGCCTCATCTGTCTCATCAGATCCTGAATCTGATTTGGCCTCCGCAGACGTGGGTCACCTTGCTGGGTCTGCTACCACGCACCCGAAATCCTCAGATAGTGAGGATGATTACTCCACATCTGCAATCGCGCACGAAAGGCACTGGTGGAAGCACTGTTTGTATCTGTGCGTGAGACCTTGAAGATGGAGGACGCAGCTACAGATGTGACTGAGGCGCAGGCTCCATGTGGCACTCACAAACCATCCAGAGTGGCAAAGGTGTTTCTTTTCCCTGCCTATTTTGACAAAATTGTCACTATAGAGTGGGGTAGACCAAAGCGTCCCCTTGGGGTCCCTAAGCGATTTTCTAGGTGTTACCCCTATTAATAAGTGGACTGTTCCACTGGTGGTGGACCCTCCGGTTTCCAGATCGAACAAGACAACCATTATTTCGGTTGAAGAGTCCCTGGCCTTTAAGTATCCAGCAGACAGGAAGGCAGAGGCTGTGGCTCGCAATATGTACACTCTGGCTGGTTCGGCACTGAGGCCAGTATTCACCATTGCCCTGGTGTCGCAAACTCTGACCAAGTGGGCTAAGCTTTTACGCCATGACCTGGAGGGAGAACAGCTCCTCCCTGCCTTTCCTGTGCTGGCAGACCAGCTGGTCCAGGGGCTGCAGTTTATATGTGATGCCTTTTTGGACGCGGCTTCCCTAGTGGCCCTTCGGCGTGTCTTTTGGCTCAAATGCTGGTCTGCGAACCAGACTTCTAAAAAGGCCTTGACTGATCTTCTCTTTCAAGGAGATCACCCGATTGGAGCTACTCTGGATGACATTGTTAAAGGTCTCACAGGGGGGGGAAAGTACCTTTCTTCCACAGGCTACTAAGGGCAAGGAACCTCGTCGTAGATGTGGGCCCTCCTTCTCGGCTCATAAAAAGTTTTTTCGTCTCGTATCCTTTCAGGGCCTCCTCTGGAGGATCCAAACAAACCTGGTCTGGCAAGCCGAGAGCGGGATTCTCCAGACCCGCAGACAAGGCTCCTTCAGAATTAAGATGCACCCTCACCCGTATCGGGGGTGGGGGGGACGTCTTTACTGGTTCCCAGACCTGTGGACTTCCCTAGTACAAGACAAGTGGGTCCACAAAGTCTATTGGTCCGGCTACAAGATCAAGTTTCACTCATGTCTCCCGGCAAGGTTCTTTCCTTCCAACTTGCGCCTGGCCCCCGACCGCGTTTACAGGGGCTATTTTGGGGCGGTACAAGACCTGTTGCTTCAAGGTGAGATTGTCCTGGTTCGGACTTCAAAAGATTTTCAGGGTTTTTACTCAAACTTGTTTACAGTTCCCAGGAAGGAAGGCAAGGTGTGTCCAGTCTTGGACCTCACGGCGCTGAACTGCTTTGTGCGGGTGCAGAAGTTCAGAATGGAGTCCATTCGCACGGTGGTGGCATCCCTATGTCAGGGGTATTTTCTTGCCTCTATCGACATCAAGGATGCTTACCTTCACATTCCAATATATGCCGGTCTCCAACGCTTCCTCCTCTTTGCTGTGGGAGAGGAGCATTATCAGTTTGTGGCAAGAGTGTTAGCCTCATGGCTAGCTTTGTTATGCCAATGGGGGATCGCGGTACTGGGCTACTCAGGTGACCTCCTTCTGGGAGCGGAGTCTCCTACTGCTCTGGTGGACAAAATGGAAATCACCATATGAACTGTGCGGGAGTTTAGCTGAATTATACATTTTCGGAAGTCTGCTCTGGTTCCATTCACAAAGCTAGACTATCCGGGTCTGACTTTGGACTTGGCCGGAGTTCTCATTCCTCTGGACAAACTCCAGAAATTGCAGGCTGCAATTCGTCTCCTGCTGTCCAGCAGATGGTCATCCCTCTAGACTTGCATGCGTGTGCTGGGCCTGATGGTGTCTACCTTTGAGGCGGTTCTGTTTGCACAGTTCCATAAGAGGTCCCTGCAAATGGAGATTCTGGCCAAATGGGACAAGAATCTGCAGTCTCTGACAATCAGATCCGGCTGAGCCGGGGAACAAAGGAGTCCCTGATATGGTGGCTATATTCTCCGGTGCTTTGTCTGGAAAAATCCTTCCTCCCCTTGTATTGGACAGTGATCACCACGGATGCCAGCCTGTTCGGCTGGGGAGGCGTCCTCGTCAAACATTCTGCTCAGGGAATTTGGACATTGGAAGACTACCAATCAATGTATTGAAACTCTGAACGATCAGAGTGCGTCTTGACCATTGGACAGATCGTCTTCAGGGATGTCCAGTGAGCATTCAGTCAAACAATGCCACGGCCATGGCTTATGTCAATCACCAGGGGGGCACAAGAAGTGTCCTGACAGCTCTGGAGGTAGCCGGCATTCTAAGGTGGGCAGAACGGTTCATTCAAGCTCTCTCCACCGTACACATTCCCAGGGTGAAAAACTGGCAGTAGGACCACACCTCCTTCATTACTGGACCGACTCTTGTTTTATTTCCACCCCTATTATTCCCTTCAGGTGGACATACACTGTACAATCTTATTGTACAATCTCCTTTAGATCTACCATCATCTATGTAGTGCAAGGGTCTGTCTGATTTGATACAAATATAATAGATTTTTCAGGTGGGTCCTCCTAATCTGTAGTTCTGGTAAATCTAAAGAAAGTTTTACAGAGATTGTACAATCAGATTGCACAGTGTATGGCCATCTTTATACAAGTACCTAGAGGGAGTAGACAGAGACACTCAGCTGGCAGGGCCCATTTACATTGCTGCATAGCGGGAAATCGCATTTCTGCATGCGTTTTTTTGTTGGGCGTTTTTGCTCCTCATTCACTTTAATGGACTGCCCTATGTGCGACAAACACCTCAAAGAAGCTCCAGAACTTTTTTTTTTTTAAAGGAGGAGGGTGGTGTGGTTTTTACCACGCTTTTTTTGCGCACTTGCAGAGCGTTTGGCACATGGCAGACGTACGCTTGTACCCGAAAACACAAGATTCCCACTTCCATCAGAGTCTTCTGTTACATCTGAGCCCCTTTATATAAGAATTTTCTTTACATCAGAGACCCCATCAGAGCCCCCTTACTTCAGAGTTTCCTCTTCCATCAGAGACACCATCACCATCTCCCTTTACCCCTTTATATCAAAGCCCCCTACATCAGAGTTCACCTAACATCAGAGTTTCGTCCTACATCAGAGACCCATCAGAGACCCCTTATATTAGAATTCCCCTTACATCAAAGACCTCATCAGAGCCCCCTTACACCAGAGTTCACCTAACATGAGAGTTTTCCCCCACATCAGAAACCCCACCAGAGTCCCCTCTTACATCAGAGACCCCTTATATTAGAAATCCCCTTACATCAGAGACCTCATCAGAATCCCCTCTTACATCAGTGACCTCATCAGAATCTCCTCTTACATCAGAGACCCCTTATATTAGAATTCCCCTTACATCATAAACCTCATCAGAATCCCCTCTTACATCAGAGACCCCATATATTAGAAATCCCCTTACATCAAAGACCTCATCAGAGCCCCCTTACTTTAGAGTCTCCTCTTCCATCAGAGACACTATCATTGTCCCCTTTTTATATCATAACCCCCTTACATCAGAGTTCCCCCCTACATCAGAGACCCCATCAGAGTCCCCTCTTACATCATAGACCCCTTATATTAGAATTCCCCTTACATCAGAGACCTAATCAGAATCCCCTCTTACATCAGAGACCTCATCAGAATCTCCTCTTACATCAAAGACCCCTTATATTAGAATTCCCCTTACATCAGAGACCTCATTAGAGCCCCCTTACATCAGAGTCTCCTCTTCCATCAGAGACCCCATCAGAGTCCCACTTTACATCAGAGTTCACCTTACATCAGAGTCCCCATCAGAGTTCCCCATTACATCAATCGTCCGGATAAAATCTTGAAGCAGGCTGCATTTGGCCCGCAGGCCGTAGTTTGGAGACCTTCTGTGATTTCCCAGCTATCCACAATACACCCTTCCCTGGGTCTTTACAGTGTTCAGGATATCTCTTATACTGTATGTCCCTTATGTATTATCCCTTCAATACATTTGTTAAAAACAAGATTCAAATAAAATCAAACATATAATGTTTGTTTGCATTGGTGCCTTTCAGTTAGAACATTTAGATTTAGCAGTTTTATCACCCTTTATTATTCCTTGGACTTCCAAATGAAAGTAAAATGGAATTTGCTTCCCAAGGCAAACTTCTTCCATAAAAACTTTAATGCCAAGTGGAAAACACAAGGTATAAAGCTTGCTTGTTACAGTGCCAGCTGAATCCTGCCCAGCACATCATCTCCATGCTGTTTAGCTGTAAAAACATCCAAATCAACATTCCAGTGGATTTTTCAGATTCTGTTGTGAAAGAATCAGCCTGGTTAAACAATAAATTTTAGGAACAAATTGATTTCAATGTAAAATCCAGCTTTTTGGATTTGATATTCCTCATAAAAGTAATGTTATTTCCTGGGTATGGTTTGGTTTTGTGATATCATAATTTAAAAACAATTCAGACTATTGTGTTTATCATCCATTCACATATTTTAAAATTTATCCTGTACGTGAACCTGTACCCAGATCGTGCACACCAAAGTATTTACATATTCTGAAGAAGCAGTAAATGAACCCATTCATCTCTGTATCTATAAGCATTAAGAAGAAACCTTTATTTGCACTCTATTCCATGTTTTAGCTTCTGAGATTGGAAGACAATGTAAGACTTGCATCAAGATTATATTCTCCTAGGGAGGCCCATATGGGACCCAATAACATAGAAACCCAGTCCTTTATATCTTTACAGAATTTAACAGTATTTTGAAAATGCTTCTTAAAATAGTCTCTTGCAGACAGCTTTAAAAACTGAAGTGTTAATTATTGTTTTAGAATTGTTCTGATTTCTTTGGTAGAACGATCTTTAAAAATGAGTTTTGGGAGCCTGGTATTCCTATTATTTTTGCCTAAATGGATTTTCCACGTAAACAAACCTATTTTCTTCCCCTCTTTCTTGGAATGTCCATTTACAAATTCCGTATTCTTTACATGAGGTCTAGACTAACTGTTCCCAACCTGGATTATGTGCCTGTTCTTCATGGAGTAAAAATATAATAATGGTGGCACAAAATCTCCTCTCCTCAGCTGTGATGATATCCCAAGGTAATGTCGTACATTCACCTCATTCCTTGCCCTCCAGTGATGAAGGTTTTGGCGCTAAGGTACCGTATTTTCCGGCGTATAAGACGAATTTTTAACCCCTGGAAATCTTCTCTAAAGTCAGGGGTCGTCTTATACGCCGGATATCGTCTTACACGCCGAATCAGAATATGCGGTGGAGGGGGGCGCTCAAAAACATCCGTGGTATGCCCGGGGAATGGAGAGAGCGGCAATGTGACCAGATGCATCGGGAAAAACATGCCTTTCAGCCGTCTGAGCCCCCCGCCCGCCCGCTCGCTCGCCCGCCCGCCCGCTCTGGTATCCTACCTTCTTATCGGCGTTCATCCCTGCGTCTCGCTCCTGAGGCCTGAAGCTGTGTAGGTGCGCATGCGCGATAAGATCCGGCGGCGGGGATACCAACTCTGACAGGGAGTCCTGTGTCATAGACTACGGTACAAGCAGGGCAGGGGCCAGACAGGTGAAAGAGGCGGGTTTATCTGGTCACATCTATTATTACCAGATAAAGGGGTGTAAATTAAGTGGAAGAAAATAAATAAAATGATGTTTCCCAACTGTATATACTGTACAATATGGGCATTGGAAGAGGGGTAGTCTTATACGGCGAGTATATCCCAAAATCTATATTTTAACTGGAAAAGTTGGGGGTCGTCTCATACGCCCAGTCGTCTTATACACGCCGGCAAATACGGTAGTATTTTGTTTGTCATGCTGAGGACAGAAGTAGGGAGCCACATGTTCGGAGTGGTCAGGGGTGCTATCTGTCAGACTGGTGCTGGCCTTGCCCAGCAGCTTTCAACGTCTGAGTGAGTGTCAGAGAGAGTGCCTGGGATTTGTAGAGCAGAAAGGTCCAACCAGAAATGTGAATGTGCGCCTACCTAAGTTATGTGGAAGAGGCCCTAGGCTTGACTTCTGGATATGTAGTGGAGTCACCTTCTGGCCTCACCTGACTGGCTGACAAGGGTTTGTTTTTTGTGTTCTCCTCATTGTGTGACAGGGCTCCAATTATATTGGGGTCTTCCCCTGTTCTCCGCTGATTGGCTTACTGGAGCTCCTAATGCATTTGGGTCACTGCCTTAGCACTGACATTAGCTCCTGTGAAATACACTACTGTAAGCTCTGCCCCTTTTAAAGAGCTGCCAATGGGTACCAAAGTGAAAAAGGTCAAAAACCACTGGTCTGTGCTCAGTTTAGAATATGCCAACAGTGTTAAAGAGTGATTGCTAAGCAAGGTTCTAGAAATCACAGTATTTCCACCTTCGTAACCTTTGAAGTGCAGCTGGTAATTATTGAGTGGTTGCAGGCATCACAAAGCCATTAGTGACGTGTGTCCTGACATGGCATAGAAGAGAAATCCAGGTCTGTGGTGGTGAGAAGCAAGGTTGGGGGAGCATGTGAAAAGCCTATTTAGTAGCACAGAAAGAGCCCAAGGTATGAAGGCTGAGATATGAAGTTAGTAGGCTTTGTTCTCTCATAACTCCCAGTAACAGGTCTATTTTAAAACAGCTTTGGAAATCAAGCCTATTACCTTTAAGGCCAAGCTGATTTGTTTACATGAATGTACTTTATAGAGATCGCTACATGTAGCCGAACAATTTTCTCCACGATCATAAAAATTTATAGGGCTGCTTTATTGAGAATGATTGACTCAGTATCCTCAGTAAAAACTGGAAATAGGAAACGTTAACTGGTAGCTCTTACGACTCAGGAAATATCAAAGCAGCATTTGGTGGTTCATATGTCTGGCTCTAAAGTCACGTCAGTATTTGTACATAGGCAGGTGCTTCGGCCAAGATCCATGATGCAGAGCTTGTAGTCGTATTCCAAAGTTGAATGTATAAATTTGTATTGATATGGAAATACTATACTTTTATAAATCATATACCATGTACAGTATACGTTTTTTCACTGATGGCTTTGCTACCGAATAAGTGTTGCATCTCACTCTATGCAGCAGCAAGCATCCTATAGGAATGTCCACTCAACTTTATGATACTGTATTTATTAATGAATTTTGATGCGCTAAAATAACCACTGCCTTCCTATGTCTCTTTCTGCATTCCCTTTGAAGCACCATGAATCAAGTTTCTATCTACTGCATGTACATGTATTCAGCTTGGAGCACACACTAACTTTAGTACCTATATAAAATAAAAAAAAAATACATTGAAGTTTATTTTTTTATCTTTGGATAGGATGGGGAAAGGTTAGCTCTTCCCCAGGTTACAATTACAGGAATATTACATGGAAAGAGGTTATGTTAGACCTGATGGGTATATAAAAAAAAAATCAATATATCTATTTTAAAACAAAATGCTCATACTATAGGACATCATATTTAATATCTGTGAAAATAATAACCACTATTGTTTCAGATGCAACCTAGATCCATTTTGTAATGTATGACAGTATAAATCTTAATATACTTTCCTTCGCACTTGAAAGTGCATTCAAAATTGCTCGCCTTGATTCACTGTAGAACAAACAGAGTTGTATAAAGTACCCGAAAAGCCATACTTGAGTAAAAGTACAAGTGCTCGATCAAAAAGTGACTTGAGTAGAAGTGGAAGTGCTCAATCAAAAAGTGACTTGAGTAGAAGTACTAAAGTATTCAACATTTTTTGTACTTGTATTGCAAGTAGTTTTTTAAAAAATGTTGCTACTCAAGTACTGAAAGTAAAAGTACCAGTAGTTTTGAAAAAAAAAAATTGCTACTCAAGTACTAAAAGTAAAAGTACAAGTACTGTGTTATGTAGTTATTAAAGAAAGAAGTCAAAAGTTTAAACATCATATTGTTTTTTATTATTTCAAATGCAGCTTTTATTTATACATACAGTAGCATTTATTTTCGTATGCGCTGATAATACACGTTTTGAGCTTCATAAAACCTCCCATCTACTGTTCTGGCAGTGGTAATTTTTATAATTGTAATGAGTAACTATGCAGCATAAAAAAAAATATCAGAGTAGAAGTATTGAAATCATTGAAAAAATGTACTAAAGTAAAAGTGGAAGTAGGAGAAAAAAATTCTACTCTAGGAAAGTACAGATACCGCCTTTCGGTACTTAAGTACAGTAGTGAAGTAGTTCTACTTAGTTACTATACATCTCTGAGAACAAACTATAAAGCAATAAAGCTGTTAAAAATTGTATGTAACCAACATCGATGTCCTGAAACTTCCTTTTTTTTTTTTTTAAAGACACTTGCTGAAAACAATGAATATAAACATTTTATATGGTCAAGGACTTTTTTGTAAGACACTTTTTGTGTCCAAAGTAAGGCATCCTTGATCCAAAATAAGTATATCAAGAAAATTACTAGGACTTCAAACTGTTTTTATATTGCAAACCAACACATAAATCATGTAAATGCACAGTACAAAGTCTGTTTTGCACAAAAACACTTTTTTCTCTAAATATTTCCCAGAAGTATGTATTAATGTATATTCAAGAGTGGAAAGATAAGGGTTCACATGGTTTAAAAAATATGTCATCGCAACTTTGATGATTTCTTCTCTGTGTACCAGTGGGCAACAAGCTTTTGGTACTAACAGACCACTAAACTCACAATTTTGAAACCCGCGGACCACTAACATGAATTTAACATGCCTTATACTAGAGATCGACTGATAATAGGCAACACTGATATATCGGGGGCCGATATGCACTTTCCCCAATATATATATCGGAATCAGCCTTTGGATTTATCGATATTACCAATATTACCGTGACATCATCGCATATGTTGCGCCAAGCACCTCCCCGCACTGGGCAGCTTTTAGGCCACCTCCCTCAGCCTTGTTACAGTGTCTTTTACCCACCGCAGCCACACGGGGGTCTGCATGCTGCACAGGCGGTCGGTCGGGACAGTGAGTTCTTCTACGTCTAGTGAGTGAACAGTGACCAACAGGCTGACACACGTTCTGTATCTGTTCTGTAACACAGCTGCTGTGGCCACCCACCACCTACAGCTTCCCGGTGCCAGCCAGTAACCCAGTCCCACACACCCACTGTGTACCAGCCAGACAGCCACAGGCCCTGCCTGAGTCCTGACTCCTAAGTCCTGACTGTACAAGCTAGCCAGCCACAGGCCCTGGGCCTGTATGTGCCAGGCCTGCTACCACACAGGGTGCCAGACAGCCACAAAAAGGGTGCCAGACAGCCAGTGCTGTATCTTGGCCTAGGCCAACAAGGCCCAGGCCTAGGGCAGCACTTTGTGGGGGGGCAGCAAAAAAGCTGCACCACGCACAAGTAAAAAACAGCCTCCTCCCGCCTCCCCCACTAAAAAGAGTTCCTGACGGCTTGCGCTACACACTTTTAGTATACTGCAAGTCTTATAGGGCGAATTAGGCTGGAGGGCAGGGTCCAGGAGGCAAATCAGTCTGGCACCCCCATAAAGCGGTCACACTGCTACCTCCTCGTATGATATGATGATGGGCCACTGCTGAGGCTGAACTTATGGGAACTGATGAGGCTACACTGATGGGCACTGATAGACTGTGGCTGTGGTCTGTGGTTTAAAGATGACAGGGCGGGTCATAAACATGAAGAGGTGTGGCCTTTACAGGAAGGGGTGTGTCTTATTTAAATTAGGGGGTGCACAAGTTTAGTCAGGCCTAGGGCAGCACAAAACCTAAATACACCACTGCAGACAGCCACCAAAGGTTGAGGACAGCCAGCCACCACAGGGTGCCACTGCCAGACAGCCACCTACCACAGGGTGCCAGCCAGCCAGCCACCTACCACAGGGTGCCAGCCAGCCAGCCACCCAACACAGGGTGCCAGCCAGCCAGCCACCCAGCACAGGGTGCCAGCCAGCCACCCACCCACCACAGGCTGCCAGCTAGCCAGAAACCCACCACAGGGTGCCAGCCACCCACTCACCACCACAGGGTGCCAGCCAGACAGCCACCCACCACAGGGTGCCAACCAGCCACTCACCACAGGGTGCCAGCCACCCACTACAGGGTGCTAGCCAGCCACCTACCCACCACAGGGTGCCAGCAAGACAGCCACCCACCACAGGGTGCCAGTCAGCCACCCACCCACCACAGGGTGCCAGCCATCCAGACAGCCACCCATTACATGGTGCCAGCCAGTCATTTTGTTTAAGCCTATATTAGCATCTGACTCTTTCTTGTTTCAATGGAGATGGATGGAGATAGAAAAATCAAAAGTGTGGTATGGGACTATTTCTCTTCTCCATCTCCAGGAAAATCAGCACCACTGTGCAACACTTGCAAAAACAATGTGAGCATGGATCAATAACTGCAAAAACAAAAATACGTCTAATCTTTGGGCCCATCTTAGAGTTCATCACGTTGAATTGTACAATGCAGCACAGAAAAAACAAAATGAATCACAAGGTGAATCATCCCTATCACAGGCAACAATAACTGATAGGTTTCAGAAAAAAAAAACAGGTGGCTAAAATCTGATGGAAGATCCCAACTGCTGAACAGAGTAATCACAGATGATGGTCACTGATAACCAGCCATTTACAATAGTGTCTGACTCTGGATTTAAGCAGTTGATCTCCATAGTTGAGCCAAGGTACACACTGAAGAGTGACAAGTTTTATCGAACTGAAATGCTGCAAAAGATTCACCAAAAGGTTGTTGACAAAGTAAAGACTATGCTGCAACCAGAGAATGCTGGCAACTCACTGTCATTCAGGACGGACTGCTGGTCAGGACAAACAGAATCACGAATGAGTCTTACATGCCACTACATTGACAGCGGATGGACAAGAAGGCATGTGGTGTTGAATACAAAAGTGATGCAAGGATCCCACACGGGAGAGTATATTAGAGAAATGTTTCTAGGCATGCTAGAAGAATGGGGAATCACCAAAGACCGATTGATGCTTGTGCTCTGAGACAGTGGAGCAAACATGGTTAAAGGTAAGTGTCAGACCTCAGTTGCATGGCACACCCTCCAACTGGTAGTAAATGATAGTCTGTCAAACCAGAAAGCTTTGCTGGACATTACCATGCTGAAGAAGTGTGCAGGCCATTTCCACCATTCTGTTCTTGCCAGACAGCGACTGAGGTGCATTCAGGAAGACCTTGTCCTACCCAAAAAACAACCTGATACATGCTGTTCCAACACGATGGAACTCAACGCTACACATGTTACAAAGGATGCTGGAGCAGAAGCAAGCTCTCACTATATATTCTGGTGAATATTGACTTGGAGGACATTCTTGTCCTACTGCAGATCAGTGGGACATAGTAGGCAACATTATAGAGAAGCTCGTACCCATTGAGGAAGTGACACTGGAGGTGAGTCATTACGACTCATCTGTTTCCTCTGTGATCCCATGTGTGAGAGTCCTGAAGATGCTTCTTCAACAGAATGAAGGACCCAACACACGTGGCATCAAAGCATGAAGGCAGGCCATGAGGGACAGCCTCGCCAAAAGGTTTGAGAAGCATGAGGAGAAAAAAAAAATTTGGGCTTGCATGTCTTTTGGATCCTCGATACAAGAACCATCTTTTCTCTTCTGATGATGTATTGGCCAAGGCAAAACAATGGCTGACAGAAGATATTCAACAGAAGGTGCAGGAGGTTCCTCCTGACAAAAAGAAAAGTCAAGGACAAGAAGAGAAGGTTTCTGATGTGGAAGAGCGGGATGCAGGAGAAAAATGTCCCAAAAGACAACGGACAGAAGAGAAAATTAATTGTGGTCAAATAGATGCAATGTTCGGCATTTTATTGGGGACTCATGCAGAGGATTCATCAAAATCGGCAATAATGAGCCTGGATGATGAACTTCATCTCTATTTGAAAGAACCAGTAATTGACGGAAGAATTGATCCTCTTCAGTGGTGGAAAGAAAATGAGGCACGCTACAAAAGACTTGCTTCTCATGCTAGAAGATACCTTTCTGCTCCTCCTTCCTCAGTACCAAGTGAGCATGTTTTTAGTGAAGTGGCAGCAATTTATGAAAAGAAAAGAAGCCATTTAACTGGTGAACATACTGAAATGTTATGCTTTCTGCACTATAATATTGTTCTACTTAACTGGGAGTATTGATTTGAAAGTGTAGTAGTTACATTGTTACATACATAATAGGTTGCGGTTGAATAAAGACAATAGTCCATCTAGTTCAACCTGTGTAGGTGTGTGTGGCCGTAATCATCTCTCATACCGCTGAATGTTCTGATACTTGAGATGTACGTCTAAGAGTCTTTTGAAAGCCACCATACTTCCCGCAGAAACCACCTCTTGTGGTAGAGAATTCCACAATCTGGTAGCCCTAACAGTAAAGAACCCCCCACGTTGCCTGAGGGTAAAACGCTTCTCCTCTAATCGCATTGTATGCCCTTGAGTCCTCATGCAATCCTTTCGACTGAATAGCTTTTTTTCTATGCTGAGTTCACCATTGAGATATTTATAAATTGCTATCATGTCCCCTCTCAGGCGCCTCTTCTCCAGGGAGAATAAATCAAGCGATTGCAGACGCTCTTTATAATTAAGGTCCTCCAATCCCCTAATTAGTTTAGTTGACCTTCTCTGGACTCTCTCCAGCTCCAACACATCCCTTCTGAGGACTGGCGACCAGAACTGGACAGAATACTCCAGATGTGGTCGGACCAGAGTTTTATAAAGTGGAAGGATTATAGTTTTATCTCTGGAATACATCCCTTTCTTTATGCATGCTAATATTCTGCCGGCTTTGGAAGCTGCCACTTGACATTGCATGCTATTGCTTAGTCTATCCTCTACCAAGACTCCCTGATCCTTCTCCATTTTTGATTCCCCCAAAGGTTCCCCCCCTAAAGTGTATAGTGCTTTTATGTTTTTAGTCCCCAAGTGCAAAACCTTACACTTCTCCACATTAAACCTCATTTGCCATGTCGTTGCCCACTTTTTCCAGGTCATTCTGTAGGATATCTGCTTCATGCTGTGCAGTTATTACCCTGCCCAATTTTGTGTCATCTGCAAAAACTGATATAGAACTACTGATCCCGTCCTCAATGCTGTTTATGAATAAATTGAACAAGGTTGGTCCCAGGACTGAGCCTTGGGGGACCCCATTTACCACCCCAGACCAGTCTGAGTATGCGCTGTTTATTATCACCCTTTGGACACGCCCTTTTAGCCAGTTCCGTATCCAAGAGCAAACCTTGCGGTCGATGCCTGCAGACTTTATTTTATAAATTAAGCGTTTGTGGGGAACTGTATCAATTGCCCTAGCGAAATCCAGGTACATCACATCCACTGGTCTCCCCCTATCTAGCTCACAGCTCACCTCCTCGTAGAATGTTAAGAGATTGGTTTGACAAGAATGCCCATTTGTAAACCCGTGCTGATTACTGCTGATGATGTTGTTGTTTTTAGCAAACTCTACGATACAGTCCCTTATCATCCCCTCCAGAAGTTTACATACTATCGATGTCAGACTGACAGGCCTATAATTTCCCGGGACATGCCTCTGCCCTTTTTTGAATATCGGTATCACGTTAGCTTTCCTCCAACCCCCTGGTACATTTCCTGTCCTAATACTGTCAGCAAAGATCAGGAACAGTGGTCTAGATATAGTCTTGATATAGTCTTACTAAGTTCTTTGAGTACTCTTGGATGTACGCCATCCGTGCCTGGTCATTTATTTGTGTTAATTCTATCCAGCCTTTCCCTGATTTCCCTAGTAGTAGTAGTAGTAGTGTCTGTCCACCAGTCCACTGAGTCTGTCCAATCCACTGTCTAGCTTGTGTCTATCTATTTATTTCTAGCAGTTTTGCACTGACTGCACTGCAGTAGTGAATTAAAAATATTGCAGTGAGTGAGTCCACTACTGCAGCACTTTATTATGCATTAATGCACAATCAGTTGATGTGAAATGCACTTTTCCTATCAATTTTCATGCAGTTAAGGTGTGAAGAATGTGAAAATGTTAATAAATAAAGATTAAAATGTTTATTAAGAGATTTGTGTCGAAATTTGTGTTTTGTTTGCAAACTTTTACATGTGTGAAAATATCGGCCGATACCGATATGCGATCGGCAAAATATCGGTATCGGCAACAAAAAAACGATATCGGTCGATCGCTACCTTATAAACACAATGCTCTGGCTCTCTGACCCACTCTGTCACCTCCCCCGGACTCTGCATCATACTGTTGCCTTACACAGGCTCATCATTAATGCACAGTGACAGTACTGACTGCCAGCACACATTGAGAACACTGGAAACAACATTGGACATCTGACACAATGTTGATTTGCAGCAGAACCCATGATGCAGTTCTGCATAGAAACAAATCAGCTTCCAGTTTTGTATTGTCAAAGCCTTATTGAACAAGCAACAGTTAAAAGCTGATTGGCTACCATACACAGCTGCACCATATTTTCACTCTCCAGTAAAACTAACCCCACTATTCCAGCAGATCTGCACAGAAGGGGCATTCCCAGTTTAAGAATTGTATTCTATCCCTCACTACATTTGCAACTCCAGTCACTGGAATTCCACCCGTTACAGAACCTGCTATGACTAAGCATTTCACACCTACATTGCAAGTTCCACTCCCAAAGCCTTGTGAATCTACCTCAAATTGCTTTTCAGGAGAACATAGGTCAGGTGTTTGGAAACACATGCTAAATCTACTTTGCACCCCAGACAAGAATTTTCTTGTTAGAGGCAATAAAAGTGGGGTTTGTCATTTCCTTGATGTTGGGAGAGCCCCAGTTCTGGGACCATCCGTACTCAAACAAAAAACAGTCCTGTGTTGGCCACAATGCCAAACTTTTGTTATAGCCATAGCCCTATTATATGATGACCCCTGACAGGCTGCTACTGCCAAGGCCACACTTCATATACTGCAGCAAGGCTGTAGGCCGGTGGAAGACAAGGTCTCTGAATTTTGCAAATAGAGTGCTGACACAGACTGGAATGATGTGGCCCTGCAAAAACAAATTTTCTCTTGGACTATTAGATGCTCTTATAGATTAATTGGCCAAGATGGGAATAAACCGCTGTTGTTAAATTGTCCTTATTTTTTTGGTGGACCCCACCCAGTCAGCCAGATTCAACAACAGTATAATATTCTACTTAATTGGAACTTTCTTCTATTTATTCCAAAATATAGTGTAATATTTTCGCCCTATGGGTACGTTTGTAATATTGACATGCCAACAGATGGTGACTTTTATATGTCGCAGGGTAGCAGACTGGCAAACATAAAAGGAAATGTTGCATTGCCAAGGTCGTGTTGTTCTGCCTAGGAAAATGACTCACACACTTACAGAATGAGCAGGTTACTTGGAGCATATGTTGTTTTTGTTCTGCCATATTCCATATTTCATAACTTATCATCACATTCTTAGTAGCATGGGAGAATAAACAGAGATAACTGAAGCTACTACTGTTTAGGGAAGAATGTGGCTATAGTATTTCTTCCATGGTACGAAAAATACACATTTAAAGTGTATTTGAACCTATAAGTTAAAATTCAGTATTGCTGCTCCTGTATCTTTGAATGATAGTAGCCCTTTGCTTTTATTTTTCTCTGCTGATCAAAGTCAGTTCCCAGGTGACAATGCTTACCATAAAGCTTACAATTCAGTGGTAGCATTGTTGCCTAATGTGCACATTCCCACTGTGGGACTACAGGCTGCTATGCTGGTGCATTGCATGCCTGCAAATAGCTCTATGTACAGCCTGCAGCAGTGGAAAACTGCCGCAAAGTTTACTGGAAGCAGAGTCCAGGAGCTTGCGAGTGTGTCTATCTTCTGCAGGTTCTTGCCATCCCAACTATGGTTGTGTACAGAATGAAGGGATCATCAGGTGGTTACTAAACCACTAGAAAACCCATCCAAATAAGGTGTATTTCAATAGACATATGGAAGAACTAACAGCTTTTCTTAAACATCGAGAGAAAAATTCAGACAAACATGATTTTACTGGATAGAAATTACATACTCCAGAGTAGACAAGGAAATCCTTTACAGTGAATGATTTTTGCTTGCTCTTGAACTCTCATAGGGGCCCCATTTAGCACACCCCCAATCAAGGGAATCCCCATGTGATAAAATCTTGAGGTTCTTGAAGTCTTCTTTTAGTAGCACAAGGTCAGCTTTGGGACTGAATTTTCTAAGCCAGCCAGTCCTGAAAAAATTAGCAGTCATTTGAAATCTTTGCCACTATATTATATCACTCACTGTGGAATGACTGCTTTCAAATAATTTGGCAATTGTTTTAAAATTCTTCACCAGACTCAAGCAACCACAACCTATTTTTTGAGGGACTTAGAGAGCTCTTTTGATCTTGTCATAATAAAACAAGTTTCAATAGGAAAGCAAGTTCCAGACCCTGACCCTAGGTTCACATTTGTGCGGCCCTCGGAGCTGAGATTTGCACTGGTACAGCAGCCTATTCATTTGAATGGGCTGCTGTGCCTCCTGATAATGCAAGGCAAAGGTCCCTGCCTTTTCCGAAAGCACGGCCCACATGGAAACCACAAATGCAGTGCTGTTTCAAGTGTAGGAAGTCATGCTGCGGCTTCCAGTGTATAGGCGTACTATTAGGATTAAATGTGTATCCCCAAGCATCTCCTGAGCAGCAGTGCGTTTTTCTGGCGCAGTCCCGCAGCAGCAACCACCCGCACAAGTGTGAACCTAGCCTGAATATCTGGGGTTTAAAATAAGACAGGTTCTATTTGCATACTCCCTAATGGGGTTGTAATCATTGGAACCTAATCTGAAAGTATATTATCCTTTTCCATAGGCATAAAGATTTAATGTTTACCTGTTCAAATATGTTGAAAACCTTTAAGGTGGACCTGGATCTTGATTCTTTGTGCTGCTTAAGTGTCATTTTATTCCATAAACTGTTTTTGGTAGCCACATATTGGCTACCATTGCTAACCTCTTCAGAATATGATCATTGAAGAGAGATAACACTGCTCAGGGTAGTCAAAGTCCACGATTAAAGGTGGGTGCTGAACCTCGGCTCAATACCAGAAGCATTAAAGATGAAAATGGTCGCACACCACCACGGGATCCAATGAAGAAAAGTTCATTTATTCACATAAGTGGTACAAGGTACAGTAGGGTAAGACAGAATATGATCATTGCCTGGCTAAGGCACCAAGACAAAGCCATCTAGTGCCCTAGGTAAAGATGCCAAACTGTGCTCCCCAGGTGAAGCAGGGTGTGGGGTTGAGATAATAGCAACACATGCGTGTAACTAGAAGAAATAATGTACCTGCATCTGTGGTGTCACTGGATGGAAAAATGTACCTGTGTCGGTGGTGTCACTGGTGATGTCCTGGCATCAATCATTTAACTAGGGAGGGCTCAGTGGATCCTTTTTTAACCACTTTACCACCGGAGGATTTTGCGGTCTTACGTCCAGGCCACTTTTTGCGATTCGGTGCTGTGCGAATTTAACTGACAATTGCGCGGTCGTGTGACGCCGTACCCAAACGAAATTTACGTCCTTTTTTTTCCACAAACAGAGCTTTCTTTTGGTGGTATTTGATCACCTGTGCGCTTTTTACTTTTTGCGCTATAAACAAAAAAATGGCGTTTATTTTGAAAAAATAACAATATTTTTAAAATTTTTTTATATGAAATTCCCCCCCAAAAAAATGTAAAAATCTAATTTTTTTTAAAATTTTTGGCCAATTTGTTTTCTGCTACCTATGTTTGGTAAAAAAAATCACGATAAGCGTATTTTGATTGGTTTGCGCAAAAGTTATTGCGTTTACTAACTACGGGAAAGATTTCTGTCATTTTTGGTGTTTTTTTTTTTTAATGGCGGCGATCTGCGATTTTTTTTGCGGGACTGCGACATTGCGGCGGACAGATCGGACCCTTGACTGACATTTTTGACACTTTTGGGGGTACCAGTGACATTACTGCAGTAATCAGTGCTATATATATGCACTGTTACTGTAAAAATGACACTGGCAGGGAAGGGGTTAATTTTATTGGAGAGGGAGGGGTTAATGTATGCCTGGTGCTTACTGACGTGTGTGGGGGGAGGTGACTGAGTGACAGAAGGGCAGATCGGATGTTCAGCTATGCTGAACACTCCGATCTGTCAGTCCCTGTCACTTAGGAGATCCGCCTGCTCTGTTTACACAGGCGGGCGGATCTCCAAACTAGATTCCCCGATGATCGGGGAAGAGCGGCGGTGATCGCTGCCGCTCCTCCCCTGGCCCGACTCCCGCTGTGACTGAAAACAGCGGGAGCGCCGCCTACAGGGGGAGGAGTCCAGCGACATAGGTCTACGTCGCTGGATGGGAACGAGCCACTATGCCGCAGTAGCAGCACAGTGGCTGGGGGTAAAGTGGTTAAGAGGGAGTTTAGCAGGCAGTGAGGAAGCATTGGGGTGATATACTAAAACTGAAGAGTGCAAAATCTGGTGCAGTTGTGCATGGTAGCCCATCAGCTTCTAAAGTGGAGTACACACTATAAGAAAATCGGGGGAACGATTCTTCAATTTTCCTCGTGTCACAGCAAAGTTGGAACCAAGGACAAAAATAATGTACAAAAATTTTCGTACGACAAAGGCTTTTTATTTTTTCTTGTTTATGGTTTCTGATCAGGAGTAGTCTTTCTTTTCTGATTTTTCACTTAAGAAAACGGTACACATTAAAACGAAAATAGTTTATTCTGTTCCCGTACAAGAGATTTGGAGTTTGTCCCTTCGGAAATTTTCATACGGAAGGACGGAATCGGCTGTCCAAAGTTGTGTACACAGTATTAGAAAGCTGTACGATCCTTCCTTGGACGAAAACGTTAGCCCGATTTTCTTATAACTTCACCTAGTTCAATAAAGTTTCGATAAAAAAAAAAAAAAAAAACCTGGAAGCTGCATCAGATTTTGCACTCTCCAGGTTTTAGTAAATCAACTCCACAATGTCCAGTACCCACAGTCTGTTTTAACCTCTAAAAGCCCGCATGACCACCTGCAACCACATGCATGGCATGCGGCTGCAGGGCAGAAGCGGCTTGGCCCCATTCCGCTGAGTGTGTCCTGCTTGGTGGGCAGTACTGCTCGCTGAACGGGACAGTGGTATTCATTTTTGCCACAGCATGTATACACACATTTGCTGCCTTTGCAGCTTAAATGTTGCGCAACCATGTGTTTTTAGCACACCCCCAACCACCTTGAAGGAGGTAGAGTAGCTATGAGAGAGAGGTAAAGGGGGAAGGGAGTTATGGGGCTCACATGACCAGGGGTAGGTAAAAAAAAAAAAGCAGTCTGCCCTCATTCCCCAGAATGCACTAGTGCTGAGAAGGTGTTCTCAGCATGAGTGTTGTTTGGCCTGCTCTCTCCTGTCCAACTAAAAACTGCTGATGGAGGGAGGAGAAAGCAGAATCCTCCCTCCATTAGCTATCACAGCCCCTGCGGTGTGTTCCATTCCGAACGACAGAAGTGACGGCACACACTAGACCTGTCCAATCTAGAGGATTTCTCTTTGAAGAGTCATAGTATGGAACTGGGCCAAATGGAACTATATGCAATACAGACATCATCAGTCCAAGGACCCGCAGCACTGCATGGAGGATTTGTGTTGCATCTGAAACAGTTTTGGTAAATTTGTAACTTTTTTTTTTCATTTTAAAGAAAGCCTCTTGACATCCTTGTGTCCAGCACCAACCAGGCTCTTTGACAGGCCTTCAATGAGATTTCCACTTAGGTTTTCCCAGTTCAGTATGGGAGAGTGAAATGAAAAGCCTGACTAACTTCTATTGGGAACACAAACAGTTGAAAATATCCGCCCCCCCCGAGATACGCTAAAACAGGAGATCATATTTTTTGCCTAAATTTTTTACTGCTGTAGTTCACATTTTGTCTGTCAATGATATCAATTTGAGATGATGTTAATAAAGTTGGAATTATTCTTTAAGGAGCTTAAAATTCAGATACACAAAAACAAAAAAAAAATAAAGCTGAAGCAGTTGTCCATGAAGCAGTAGACCTAGTAAATGCCAGCAGACAGTTGAACCTGAGTCAAACACTACAGGTCTTAACGGACACAGGATATTTAGTGGATTAACGATGCTATGAAAGGTGACCTTCCAAGAACTCCTTTGAGTATACTAAAAGTGTAATGTCACCGTCCAGACAAATGTGATACTGTAAGACATGGCAGTGAAATATTAAACTGTAAATGATATTCATTTCCTGTTTCATCACCTTATGTCTGGGTATGCTTTAAAAAAAATAAAAACAACCTTTTGTGTTTATTGAGAAATTGTCAGATCTTGCTCTATGTTACGCGTTAAAGCTTCAGAATGTTTTCTAGAAAAATAGAATTTTATTTTTAACAATACTCCAAGGGCTAAATACTTGCATGATGAGGATTGCACTATGACTGGAACATTTATCTTGCGGTGACTTTTCAGATGTGATTAGGCTAATTAAACAAAATTTGTATTTAGTACGACTTTTTGTTAGGTCTTCTTCCCATAATTGTATGAAAAAACTTTCATAAGAAATCCTAATGGCAATGTAGGCTTTTATAGAATAAAAGACAATAGACTTCATGCTTGATTTGAGGCTAATGCATTGCTATATAATGTTTTTCAAATGTGCTATAAAAATCTAACCTTGGTTATTGAAAATATTAAAATACCCTTCCATCTGAATAACTCTACATGCTACTGCTTTGCAGCAATCGTTCCTCAAGGAAAAGCTTTAAAATGTATATAGACTAGTGATCTACCAATATAGTTTTTTTTATTGGCGATACCGATATTTTGGTAATCGCATATCGGTATCGACCGATCTTTTCATACATTAAAAAGAAAAAAAAAATTTTTTTTTGGGCAGGTACTCTTGTGGAGGGATCTGGGGATCTAAAAGACCCCAAACCTCTCCTCTGTACTTAAAAGCATTCAAAACGCCAAGTTTGGCTGTTTTGAATGCTGTAATTTTTTTGAATTTGGCGCCAAGTACTCGGAAGTGATGTCATGACATCACTTCCGGGTTTTTACATGGAGACCTGATCAAAGCCGAATGCGGTTTTGATCGGGTCTTCTCTTCGGCAGCCGTGCAGGCTGGTTGCCCGGGTCTCCCGGTGGGACGGGCTCCTTGTAATGACAGCCGAGCGGCTTCTCAGCCGCATCGGTAGTCATTACAAGACAGCTGACCATCCGCTATGGACGCCGATACTGGGGTGATGCCTCTAGCTGCAGGCATCACTCTGGTACAAGTACTTTCCCGAAAGATCGGCAATATTGGTAAGCTCAGGAGCCGATTCCGATATACTGGCCCCCGATATATCGGCTTTGCCGATAATCGGTTGATCCCTAATATAGACTCGAACAATGGACATTATTTGCTCCCTTTTGGTCAGGTAGGTATAATATATATATATATATATATATATATATATATATATATATATAAATTTGAGACTATTAAAAAAAAAAAAAAAACCCTGTTAAGCTGTCCTGTGTCCTTGGCATTGTATAGATCTAGAGTTGGTGCACACAACTGCCTTGCTAAAATTAACATCAGCGTCTCCCTCATTAGGGACCACCCCATACATCAGAGCCCCCCAGTCACACAGTCCCCCATCACATTCATGCCCTACCTATTGGATTCAGCAGCACAGCAAAGAGTGGGAGGTGGAGCAGGTATGGAGATGTACTTTGCCCTCTTCTGAATGCTGGGGACAGGCTTGCATACTGCCTGCCCTGGATAACTATCATTAATTGTGATCCTAGAGCATCATTAGTTGTTATGGTGCAAGAGGCCGACCTACCTGCAACATGGCAACTTACAACCTGAATTCAGGGAAAACTGGTTCCTGTGCTCACAACACCCTGGTTGAGAAAAACTAGTCAAGTATGTATTTGGTAATGTATCATACAACAACAGTATCTAAAGTGGCAGATTGTAGTTTTTGATGGTGGAAGGTTATCTTTAAGGTTTAAGAAAAAGTTGTCCAAAAAAGGTTTACGTATAAAACTGCATTTATTATGCAATATATGTAAATAAGAATAATCAAGATAGAAAGATCCTGGATTTCAAGTATTTTGACAAGAGTTCAATGGAGTACATGGCTGCCTAAAATGGAGAAAGAGAGAAATTTTATAAAACGGCAAAATAAAAGGATCTATGCAAACGTTAAATTGTATGTAACCCCCAACAGTGAGCCTCTTATTTGCTTCCTTTTGGTAATTGAGATGTAGTAGTATAGTAAATAAAGACAACTGAGTAAGGTTGACACTATTTAGTCAACAAAAATGGAGCTCTGTGCATTTTTGGCAGATTAACAGCCATTATTCTGTGCTTGGCAGGTTTCTTAAAGCAGAGTTCCACCCAAAAGTGGAAGATCCACTTCAGAACTCCTCACCCACTTACATGCCACATTTTAGCATTTCATTTTTTTGGGGGAGTGGGTACCTAGTTTTGACAGGTACCCAGCTCCCACTTCCACTCGGGCAGCCTAGGGGACTCCAGCGGAAATTCGCCTCTTCTCCTCCCTCCCTGCAATCTTCTAGGACACATCACAGGTCCAAGAAGATTGCCCGGCCATTGAGAAGGCACAGTACAACTCTACATGCACAAGTGCACACCCAGCTGTGAAGCAGCAAGCTGTCACAGCTGGGTGCCCACACTTGTGATGCCGGCGCAGAGGAGAGGCGAGGAAGAGAACTGAGGGTTCGGGTGGATCATCGTTGGATCGTGGGACAGGTGAATGTGTGTTTATTAGACAGCAGATACACTTTTTATAGCTGCTGACTTAATAAACACAAAAACGACTGGAACTCCATTTTAAAAGAATGAAACATAGGGAAACGTGCATGTATTGCCCAGATTTACAGCATCGTTTTTTTACATACATTTCAATTTCAAAACCTAAAAAAACAAAAAAGTGCATTGCAATGAACTGCAGAGCATAAGGGCTCTTTCACACGGTCCGCCTCCGTAGGCGGATCCGTGTTGCTCAGCGGGGATCGATCCGCGATCCCCGCTGAGCCGGGCGGTTGACAGCTCCGTCTCCGCTTGCAGAGCGGAGAGGGAGGTGTCTCAGCCCCCGCTGCCCTCTATGGGGGATCGGATGAGAGCGGACCGCTTGTCCGCTCTCATCAGATCCGATCCGATTACTGAATGGATGGAAAAATAGGGTTTACATCCGTCCAGATTTCAAGCACAGGATCGTATGCGGATGACAGGCGGATCTGATCGGATCGCCCGTGTGAAAGAGCCCTAAGAATTACATACAAATTGGGGGGGGGGGGGGAACAAAAACAATGCAGTACATATTAAAGTGATACTAAACACACACTGTTTAATATACATTGTCCCTTCAATTTCTGTATGTGGATGATGGCACTGTAATTTTTTTTAAGAAAAATAATATTAAAAAGTATCTTTTTCCCCAATCGGTATACAGCTGCCCCATGATTACAGCTCTTTCCCAGCCTGTCTGCAGGGAAACCTAAGCAGGAGGAGCTTCTAGTCCTCTACTGCCAGTCACATGTTCTATCTATCTATCTTTACAGCCTTTGGATTACAAAGTAAAAATAAATAAATAATATCAATAAACTGTTTTAGTCCCTGTTCACACTAAGGCGACCTGTGAGGCGACCTGGTCGCTTTACAGGTCGCCTCCCATAGGGAAGCCGCGGACCCGTTCTAATAGGAGCCACACAAGTCGCTCCGACTTAGAAAAAGGGTCCGGAGCTTCTTCCTCCGAGGTCGCGGTGCGAAGTAGCGTCGCTTGCATGTGAACGGGGCCTTAAATTGTCATACAAATTTATATTTAAAACATAATTTTTTTTTTTTTTTTTTTATGGAAATAACATGGTGTGGGTGGATTTCTGCCAGTCACAAGCTGGGTCAAATCCCTCCAGCCTGTGTCTTATAATAAGAGGGAGGTAATTCCTCCATTAATCTACATGTAATATCCCGCCCCCATTGTGTTTAGCCGGTTAGTGGGCATAGAGGAGGATGAAGGAGGAAGGAAGGTAGTGGGCTGTCGTTTACGCCCACATGTGTGACTCTATAGCAGGGGTCTTCAAACTATGGCCCTCCAGTTGTTCAGGAACTGCAATTCCCATCATGCCTAGTTATGTCTGTGATTGTCAGAGTTTTCCAATGCCTCATGGGATGTGTAGTTCTGCAACAGCTGGAGGGCCGTAGTTTGAGGACCCCTGCTCTATAGTCACATGGGCTGCTTAGGTGTGATAGGGAGGAAAAACTGAAAACTGATCATGTGCAGAGTTGCCACCACAACTGTAAAATCCCTAGCTGAATAGGGGATATGGACAGAAGGCTGAGATAGAGAGCAGCAGGATTACCCAGTTTTTTGCAGAATACAGATAACAAATCTCATATTGACTGAGCATGAACATCATGTAATACACCATTTGTTGACTGTTTTTTATGATGTGTGTTTAGTGACACTTTAATCACTTAAGGACCATGAGGTTTTACCCCCTTAAAGACCAAGCCATTTGTTGAGACATGGCACTGCGTTATTTTAACTGACAATTGTGCAGGCGTGCAACACTGTACACAAATAAATTTACTGTCTCGTTTTTTCCCCACAAATAGAGCTTTATTTTGGTGGTATTTGATCACCTCGGCGGTTTTTATTTTTTGAGCTATAAACAAAAAAAGAGCAACAATTCTGAAAAAAAAAACAAAAAAAAACAAACAAACATTTTTTTCTGCTATAAAAAAAACATATCCAATAGAAAAAAAAGTAAAAAATCTAATTTTTTCATCAATTTAGGCTACAATGTATTTGGTGAAAAAAAATCCCAATAAGTGTATATTGATTGGTTTGCGCAAAAGTTATCGCATCTACAAACTAGGAGCTAGTAAAAAAATAAAAATGATGTAAATCTAATAGCGGCGATCAGCGATTTTTAGCGGGACTGCGACAGATTGGACACCCAACTGACACTTTTGGGGGGACCAGTGACATTACTACAGAAATCAGTGCTAAAAATATGCAGTTACTGTACTAATGACACTGGCAGGGAAGGGGTTAACACCAGGGGTTAATTGTGCTCCTAGGGAGTGCTTTCTAACTGTGTGGGGGATGTACTCAATAGATGAACGCAGTAGGAACACAGGATTTCGGTGTTCATCTGTGTCAGAATGGCCGTCTGCCTTGTTTATATATGCAGACCGCTGTTCTGTCTCCATGGGGAGCGATCGCAGGTGGCCGGCGGACAACGCACACGCGCCCCCACTATCTATTGCACAAAGCGACGTACAGGTATGTTGTTTCGCGTAATACAGCCGACCTGCTGAAGTAAAACTACAGCGTCTGGTCGGCAAGTGGTTAATAAGAAATTGTAGCATTCATTAACAATGCACACCAGAATTTAAGTGTTCGCATTCAAAAAGTTAACAATACCAATACCCATCAGTCTAGGTAAACAATGTCTATATAATTTGAGATGCTGTTGCAGTTTCAAGGTTTCCAGCCCAATTAAAATGATGGTTCTAAGGAGAGTATGAAATGTAGGATCTAAATGTCACTTTTATTGCCAGATTCTAATGCTAGTAGATTCATCATGTCAGCCACTGTCTTCAATGAATCCATGATTAACATTCTTGGGTTGATTTACTAAAATTGAGGAGTGCAAAACCTGGTGCATCTCTGCATAGAAACCAATCAACTTCCAGTTTTTTTTGTCAAAGCTTAATTGAACAAGCTGAAGTTAGAAGCTGACTGGCTACCATGCACAGCTGCACCAGATTTTGCAATCTCCAGTGTTAATAAATCAACCCCCCGGTTTTATCAAAATGATGTCAGCCTTTGATTTCTGTGAATTGTATATTTAGAACTTCTGGGTATTCTTCCCCTAAAAAGTCCTCCTCAAAAAAGGTCTAAAGCCTCGTACACACGATCAGATTATCGAATGATCTTTCGTCCGTTTTTTGTGGCATGCTAGTCTGATGAAAGTGAAGAGGTTACTTTCATACGAAAATTCTCCTACGACAGAATTCAACTTCAGTCATGATGTAATGTGTTGAATTGTTTTGTATTTTTTCTTTCATTTCTGAGCATGCCTAGACTTGCTCTTACGATTTTTTCGGACGAAAACTGTACTAATTGAGCCCCGGTTCACACTTGTGCGTGTGCGGGGTTCGCATGTAATGTCGGAGCGCACTGCTCCAACATTACATGCGATCAGCTGTGCGGTGCGAGTTTAGCCATACAAACTGTATGGCTAAATTCGCATCGCTCCCGCAGCAAACACGCACAGGAGGCATTTTTGCAGCCGCATCAGGATCGGATCGCACAGCGGTTCACACTTGTGCGATCCGATCCTGTGCGAACTGCACGATCGCACTGTGATATGCGATCAAACTGGGGGTGTCGTTAAGATTACATTGACACCCCCAGCGTATCGCATATGGCAGTGTGAACTGCCGGGGGTGCGTGTGCGATGCGGGAACAGGCTGCAAATTCGCAGCCTTCCCGCATCGCATATATGTGAACCGAGCCTAAACGAAAATTGGACGTTGTGTTGACGTACAATAAAAATTTTATAGCCTGCACATCCAGATTTTGTCGTCTGACAAGTCGTAATCGGCTGTCCAAAGCACTATACTAACAATCTGAAAATCGGCAGATCGTTCATCGGACGAAATTTTCCTTCCGATTTTCGTATCGTGTGTACGGACAGGCCTTAAGTACTTCTCACCCAGAACATACATGGCACAATTTATGAGGATTAAAATCTCCTAATTATGTCAGTGAAAACAAAAGCTGTGAACATTTTAATCTGCACTGAATATGCAAAATAAAAAAAAAAAAAATAAAAAAATCATAAAATTTAAATAATAGAGAAGCAAGTGCCTCCAATAAATGGCTGCCAAAGTCTTGCACAGACAACAGCACCATCAAACATCTTCATTATCAGGTAGAGGTCCTGGTGGATATAGACAGAGTAGGTCAGTCCAGATTTGTCTCCCCCCCCCATCCAAAAACGAAATCTTATCCTGAAGGAATTTTGTCATTTTGGGAACTGCCTTAAATTCTCCCCTCTGAACTGGATGTGCCTGGAAGAACTTTATCCATAGAATATACTAAACCCCCCTGAACTGGCACCTCTCAATTTTAAAAGGGCAGCAGTTGTACAAGCCACCTCTGTACAGCTACACACTTACCTTATCACAGATACAATTTCCATATCTCAAATATTTTATTGGTTAAGCCAACTATATCACTGTCCTAGGTCTAATGGCTGGTCAGCAGAAGCTTGCCTGGGAATACCAGGATTGATTCTCCAAGGTGCCCAGGCCATGCCAAGCTGAGCAAGGTACACTAGTAAGCTTTGGTTCCTTGCAAGGAGAACTTTTCTGTGGAGTTCTTTGTCTGTCCTCCACTTCCTCGGGACCTAATCCTGAACCCTTTCCTGCCCAGCCTGTGGTAAAATGATGGCTGGATGGGAGTACCGTTGTTGTGGGAGGATGTTATATGACGTCCTCCCAGAATCACACTCAGGCCACTGATGACAGATCGCTGTACCTTGTGATCACTGTGACAGTTGTACACAGGGAAAGGCTTTGTTACATGCCTTTAATTGTGTACTATTGTGATGAGCTCTGTGATTGGTCACAATCATCACATGGTACAGACAGGGCCAATCAAAGCCCACCTGTATCATGTAATTAGCTGTGGCCAATTACAGCTCTTCGCAATAGTAAACACTGAATGAGTAGTTTCCATTCCGAAAAAAATGGTTGCTCAGAACTGTAAAATGCACAGTTATAAGCAATCATAGTTGGCAACACTGTATTGCTCTGGTCAATGTATGTAAAAAAAAAAAAAAAAAAAAAAAAATTATAATATTATATATATATATATATATATATATATATATATATATATATATATATATACACACACACACACACACACACACACACACACACACACACACACACATACATACATATATATATATATACACACACTATTTTAGCAAAATTTTAAAAAGAAAAAAAAATTACTTTTTTTTTTTTTACATACTGTCACAAGTCAGTGTCCCTGATCACGGCCACGCCAGTCGTATAATGACGCTGTACTGCACCGATGACAATATTTAAAAAATAAAAAAAAATACATTTTTTAAATTTAATTTTCCAAAAAATTGTGACAAAATAATTACAACTTCAAAAAACTCGCCGTGCCTCTTACTAAATACCTTGGACTTTCTACTTTCCGAGAAAGGGTAATTTAAGAACGATTGTAGTTCTGGCCTTCAAGAAATGAGATAAGCCTTCAGTACATTAGGATTGATTTATTTTCAGATATATACCATAATTTATGGACTCTATAACTTTCCTACAGACTAAACAAAATATACTGATTTGGGTTATTTTCACCAAAGAAATAAATCAGTATACATTTTGGCCAATATTTATGAAGAAAGATTATTTGCAAAATATGATAACAGAAATGAAGAAAATCACATTTATTTTTCAAAATTTAGGCCTTTTTTAGTTTATTTTGTAACAAATAAAAAAACAAAACAAAAACAGAGGCGATTAAATACCACCAAAAGAAATCTCTATTTGTGAGAAAGCGCTGAAAATTGGCCTGGGCAGGAAGGGGGCAGAAATGCCCAGTAGGAAAGTGGTTAAGAAAGACCCAATCAGAAGTTCAAAGCTCCAGTAAAATTTACAGGCATGCAAGCCCATCCATGACAATTATTCATGACAAATATGTGCAACAGTTTTCCTAGTTTTATGGTAAAACTGCAAGTAGGTCATTTGGGCACTCAAAAAAAAAAAAACTCTTTCCAAGACTGATGGAATCTATATATTCACATCCAGGGAAATGACACTCACTTCAGATCTTTGAGAACTTATACTTTGGGGGTACTATTCTGGATGAAATATTCTGACATTTCCTTTAGTGCTCTGTACCGATGAGAAATGCTGTTCTTCACTTCCTTTGGAAGTTCTGCATACCTGCAAGTGAAGATAAACTGTTTAAAGCACAAAAAAATAAAATAATTAATTCGTGAATAATATACAGTGCCTTGCGAAAGTATTCGGCCCCCTTGAACTTTGCGACCTTTTGCCACATTTCAGGCTTCAAACAGAAAGATATAAAACTGTAATTTTTTGTGCAGAATCAACAAGTGGCACACAATCATGAAGTGGACCGGAATCGATTGGATATTTCAAACTTTTTTAACAAATAAAAAACTGAAAAAATGGGCGTGCAAAATTATTCAGCCCCCTTAAGTTAATACTTTGTAGCGCCTCCTTTTGCTGCGATTACAGCTGTGAGTCGCTTGGGGTATGTCTCTATCAGTTTTGCACATTGAGAGACTGAAATTTTTGCCCATTCCTCCTTGCAAAACAGCTCGAGCTCAGTGAGGTTGGATGGAGAGCGTTTGTGAACAGCAGTTTTCAGTTCTTTCCACAGATTTTCGATTGGATTCAGGTCTGGACTTTGACTTGGCCATTCTAACACCTGGATATGTTTGTTTATTTGTGAACCATTCCATTGTAGATTTTGCTTTATGTTTTAGATCATTGTCTTGTTGGAAGACAAATCTCCGTCCCAGTCTCAGGTCTTTTGCAGACTCCATCAGGTTTTCTTCCAGAATGGTCCTGTATTTGGCTCCATCCATCTTCCCATCAATTTTAACCATCCTCCCGGTCCCTGCTGAAGAAAAGCAGGCCCAAACCATGATGCGGCCACCACCATGTTTGACAGTGGGGATGGTGTGTTCAGGGTGAGGAGCTGTGTTGCTTTTATGCCAAACATAACGTTTTGCATTGCATTGATATTTTCGTGACGTCATTCTGCCTTCTTAGGCCGCCTCCCTCGCCAATGTATCATATTTAAAAACACACACATATATATATATATATATATATATATATATATATATATATATATATATATATATATATATATATATATATATATATACATACACACACACACACACACACACATATATACACACACAGTATATATAAACAAATAATGTCTATTAACCTCTTCACGCTGACTGTACGCAAATATGCAGCCCCACTGGACTGGGCTTTTTTTTCCCATTTGGCTGCATTTTTGCGTTTCTCCCTTTGTGCTGGGAGCACGCCCCATCTATGGGCAGGCTGGTTATACTGAAGTCTATCCATCAATCAACTTGGGTACAACCAGCCTGTCTGACTTTTTTTTTTTGTTAAATAAGATCACTGCTGGTGGCTATGGTCGCTAGCAGTAATTGTGTTCTGCTGGCCAGGAAGGCTCTCTAATAGCGCTGCGGGAGGGATTCCCCCCAATCGACACTGACTGCATTAAATGGGGGAACTGAGCAAATTTCTTAAGGAAAGAAAACTGCATATTCTATGGCCTGCACTTTCCAAAAAAAAAAAAAAAAAAGACTGAACATAGCAGCTTGCCCATAAAGCAGTAGACCTGGGTAGTGCCAGCAGACACTTGGACCTGAGTCAAACACTACAGGTCTTTATGGACACAGGATATTTAGTGGATTAACGATGCTATGAAAGGTGACCTTCCAAGAACTCCTTTCAGTATACGAAAGTGTAATGTCACCGTCCAGACAAATGTGATACTGTAAGACATGGCAGTGAAATATTAAACTGTAAATAATATTCATTTCCTGTTCTGTTCCCCCATGTCTGGGTACTCTATAAATACTTGTGTTGAATGAGAAATGCTCAAATCTTGCTCTATCTTATAGGATTTGGTCTTCAGATAGGAAGATTTCACTACAAAATGTTCTTAGAAAAAAAAAAAAAAAAAAAGTTTTTCTACAATACCGCCAAGCCTACATACATGCCCATAGGGGAACGCACTGTGCCTGTAGCATCTGTCTATCGATCTATCTTGCTGTGACATTCAGTGAATACTTTGAATGACAGCATTTACAAAAAGGATCTTATGCCTGCAGTAATGGTAATTTATACTTTTCTCTTTCTTTTTTTTGCAACAAAAGCTATTTACTAACTACTTTAAAAGATAAGGTATTGCAATAAAACTTTTTTCTAATGAGCTATAAAAACAGAATCATTGTTGTTAAATATTATATTAAATTATTCTCTTACCTAAATAATTCTACATGCTACTACTGTGGTAATTCCGCAAGGACAAGCCTTATTAAATATAGTTACTATGAAACCAGTGACACCATGTGGCCATAGTGTAGATTACACCACTTTAACAGATCTGATGACACTCATGCAGGTAAAGAAATAATCTCACGTCTCTGGTGGCTAGCAAGCAACAATTTGGCCACAGTCTTAAAGGGACGTTTAGAAGCCCTAATAAAGCCTAACTGTGTGAAACATGTAGGGAGGAATTCTAAAGTCGTGACATAAATAAAGATGTGTTTTTTCGTTGTACTCAAAATACATTCAGTTTATAGGTACATATTAATTGAATTATTTTTTAAACTAAAATTTAAAAGGGGAACTCCAGGCTCATTCAGAAAAACAAGTCAGCAGCTACAAATACTGTACCTACTGACTTTTAATATTAGGATACTTACTTGTCCAGGAATCTAGCAGAGTCCTCTAGGGATAGACCGATATGGTTTTTTCAGGGCCAATACTAATATTTTGGTCACAACGTATCGGTATCGGCCAATATTCTGCACATTCAATCACACATCCAATGCAAAGTGACCGATGCCCCCATCGATGCAGAGTGACCAGTGCCCCCATCAATGCAGAGTGACCAGTGCCCCCAACAATGCAGAGTGACCAGTGCCCCCAACAATGCAGAGTGACCAGTGCCCCCATCAATGCAGAGTGACCAGTTCCCCCATCAATGCAGAGTGATCAGTGCCCCCATCAATGCAGAGTGATCAGTGCCCCCATCAATGCAGAGTGATCAGTGCCCCCATCAATGCAGAGTGATCAGTGCCCCCATCAATGCAGAGTGATCAGTGCCCCCATCAATGCAGAGTGATCAGTGCCCCCAACAATGCAAAGTGACCAGTGCCCCATCAATGCAGAGTGATCAGTGCCCCCAACAATGCAGAGTGTTCAGTGCCCCCATCAATGCAGAGTGACCAGTGCATGGGAATTAGAGCGCCGCCTGATAACACAAAAAGCAGGGTTCTTCTGCTTACCAGACGCGGGCGCTGTCATACGAAGTCCCGCCTCCTGGACCGGCTCCTATGATAGAGCCGGACCAGATTTGTGGAGTACACGACTGATAGTTGTCCTGTGGACGGATTCTCCCACCTGAGCTGTGGATCTCTGCAGCTTCTCTAAAATTACCATGGGCCTCCTGGCTGCTTCTCTGATTAATGCTCTCCTTGCCCGGCCTGTCAGTTTAGGTGGACGGCCATGTCTTGGTAGGTTTACAATTGTGCCATACTCTCCATTTTCAGACGATAGATTGAACAGTGCTTCGTGAGTTGTTCAAAGCTTGGGATATTTTATTTTATAACCTAATTCTGCTTTAAACTTCTCCACAACTTTATCTCTGACCTGTCTGGTGTGTTCCTTGGACTTCATGATGCTGTTTGTTCACTAAGGTTCTCTAACAAACCTCTGAAGAGGCTTCACAGAACAGCTGTATTTATACAGAGATTAAATTACACACAGGTGGACTCTATTTACTAATTAGGTGACTTCTGAAGGCAATCGATTGGATTGGTAAAGGAGGCTGAATACAAATGCATGCCACACTTTTCTGAAATTTGTAATCAGTTTGGAAAACCATTTATCATTTTTCCAATTTTCATGTGCGACTTGGTGTTGGTCTATCACATAAAATCCCAATAAAACACATTTACGTTTTTGGTTGTAATATGACAAAAATGTGGAAAATTTCAAGGGGTACGAATACTTTTTCAAGGCACTGTATATAGGTTTTCAAGCATGTTACTAAAAGAAGCAAGACATATCCGAAAAAGTATATAATGTGCACAAATTCTGATGGGCATAAACGGTCTAGGTTACATCTGGGTTTGTGGAGGTACATGCCAACCAGAGACCCTAGATGTGGGCAAAAAGTTGTGGATGGCCTCATTTTCATAAGATACTCCATATAGGGGCAGGATTCGGTCAGTTAAGGTTTTCCAAGTTCCCAGAGTTGGGGGAAAGGTTCTCTCAATGTTAGGAGAATAGTCTTTTGCCTTTCTGTCATAATAGTGAAGGATTGGCGGGAGGCTCTTGGAATGTCAGGTCACCTGCAACTTATCCACTATAAGACAGACTTTGGGATTACAAATTTTTGTTAGTTCTTGGAAACCAGTTACATCTGATAAGTATTCCTTTATACAGGCACAGTCCTAAAAGGGTGGAAAATATTGGCCCTTAAAACTAATCTCCTTTAATGTCTCTTTAAACAGTTCATTTGGGCCAAGCTGGCCCAAACAAACTAATTGAGTGCGCTGTATTAATTGCATATAGTCTCAGCTGTGTTTCTGGAGAGGGATGGGAACTTCCTATCTCACTCCCGTCACAAAATAGAGTCGGGCTGAGCGCCGCTCAAACATTCACAGAAGCTTAGTATTCTACAAATTAATACAAAGCTTCCTCTGATTGGCTGAGGTGAAGAAGCAGGCATCACGCTCTCTGACTCAGCCAATCAGAGGAAGCTTTGTATTCATTCATAGAATACAAAGCTTCATGTGAATGGTTGAACTGCGCTCAGATCGACTTTGATTTGTTCCAGGAGTGAAAATGAAAGTTTATCATTTTCGTGGCTTAATGAATTTAGATATGTTAAAGCAAGACTTGGTTTAGCTGGATATCAACATATACACTTTGGAGGACTTACTGCACACAATTGTTAAAAAGATGGTGGATTTCATGCTCATCTGATCGTCTTGCTATGGTGGAGAGTGAGCACCAGTTTACAAAGGGTGGAAGTTGTTATCTTTTCCCTCTTCTGTAATACATGTGGGTTTACTCTCCCACATATCAAGTTGTGCACCGTTAGACCCTAAAATTTTGGAGATAATATACTTTCAGGTGAGTGAACGTCTTTTGTATAGAATGCAGGATTGCTAAAAATATGTTACTGCAGAATGCCGCTAAATAGAATACAGGATACAGTAGAAATAGAATACCTGTTCTAATCACTATTGTACTTCTTGACATGAACACTATCAGATACACCTGCCTGCCTCTCTTCCTCCACTCTAATGCTATGGACAGCCATTAACTTCAGCTCACACCTAGAGACTACTTACGTCTGTTCAAAACCATCCGGCTGAAAACATGGGTCCCATCCAAAGTCCCGTGGCCCTCGCGGAGATACTATTTGCCCCTAAAAGTGAAAAGATATTCTGATTATATATATATCACACACACACACACACACACACACACACACACACACACACACACACACACACACACACACATATAATTTTTTTTTTTAAAGATCATTAAGGCTCCGTTCACATGTAGGCGTTTTGGGGCGTTTTTGGGGCGTTTTTCTGCTCTAGGATCAGCTCTCAAAACGCCCAACAAGACAAATCCTATTCATTTCAATGGCCCCTGTTCACATCTGAGCGTTTTGAAGCTGTATACAAAACGCCCAACGCTCAAAAAAGTACATGAGCTTCTTTTTGGGCAGATTACAGGCGTTTTCCATTGATCTCTATTCAATCTAAAAACGCCTGCACGAAAATCGCGGTAAAAATCGCGGTAAAATCGCGGTAAAAAACGCCGCAAAAATCGCGGTAAAATCGCGGTAAAAAACGCGCGAAAAACGCTACGCTCAGGTGTGAATGTAGCCTTATGCTTGAGGTTGTAAAAACAGGCAGACTGACCACCTAGCAAGTCTCTTTGTTGAATTTTAAATGAGGAGTGGTTAGAACAGTTGTCTTGCATCGCACTATAGTATATATATATATATATATATATATATATATATATATTTTTTTTTTTTTTTTTTCTACTGCGATGCAAGACAACTTAAACCCCTGCATGTATACAGTTCTATCCACTCCTCATTTTAAATTCAATAGAGAGACTTGCTAGGTGGTCAATCTGCCTGTTTTTACAACCTCAAGCATTAATGAACCTTTAAAATACAATAGGTTCTCATTTTTTTCTATTTTATGTTAATATCTGCTGTGGGTGCAGCTGTCAGAAAACAATGTCCTGGTGGGAGGGATTCCTGCATTGACCTCATTTGTGTGGACCGAAAAATCTAGACGGTTTCTAATCTAGAAAAAAAAAAAAAAAAGCACTAACAGTGTATGATCAGCTTTAGTTCTGTTTTAACTGCAAGGAGGCAACAGAGGCAATTTGAGTCAGTTGGGGAGATTTACTAAAACTGGTGCAGCTGTGCAGAGAAACCAATTTTCTAAAACTGACCACAGACGATTCAAATCTAAGCCAGGACAGCAGGTACCAGCTGAGATTCAAACCATGTATGGGCAGGCTGATAGTACCAACATTAATCCATCAATCGACTTGGGTACAGCCAGCATGTAGGATTTTTAGGATGCCATTATTGACAGCAACTATAGCCACTAGCAATATGCACCCTCTTCTCCCGGGATGGGAGGGATTCCTCCATCAAAACTGACTGTGCTGATGAGGGAAATTGTGCGATTTTCACAGGTTGCAGAAAAAAAAAAAAAATATCATCATCTATGGCCAGCTTAACTTCAGCTTGGTCAATTAAAAAAGTGTTACTAAACCCAGGAGCCTGCATGCACTATACTTGGTCTCCCACAGTACACAGAACATGGAAATGCAATCATTTTAGTAACTATAAACAGCTAAATACCTTTTCTCATCAGCGGTATATAGCAGTCTTGTGACTTCTATCAGTGTCTGGCTGAGCACTGGTTAAAGCTTACAGGAGGAGTTTTCTGACTGACCTAAGAAACTGCAAGACCCCCGACTCTCAGTCTGGACAGTGCTAATTGGCCCTGTGCTGATCACATGCAACCTCCCAAAAAAAAAAAAAAACAACCTGTCTAGCTATACACACCAAACGGAGCATGTGCAGCCTGACTCCATAGACTCTGTGTTATCAGGAAATTATTAGAAGTCAGGAGAATGAGGGGAGGACCAGAGAAGACAGGATCAAACAGCCTTTTTATGCAATGCAGAGGATGAACCCCATCGATTCCACAGTGAGTAGTAAGCATGCAGACTGATTTTACTGTTGTGGGTTTAGTAACACTTTGAGCTTTGACAATAAAAACTTGGAAGCTGATTGGTTACTATGCACAGCTGCTCCAGACTCTGTGTACACCGGTTTTAGTAAAACCGCCCCCAGTGCATTTTCTTTAATGTTTTGCAGCTTAAGGTCAATTTAAGATCCAAAAGTATTTTACAGAACTAATAAAAAAACAAAAGAAATTTAGGAGGTATCTGGAAGAATAAACTGTGTTGGTCGTAAAAATTTAGAAGCCCCAAAAAATAATTTTTTATAGGTTATAATTGCTTAGTTTTTAAAATAGTCCTTTTTAAATAAATGTAAAGTGGTCAATGATCACACCAGGGTTTTGCCTCTAAAGAGAAGTACAGGGTCCTCTTGATTTCCATTGCTGTACGCAAATGTGCAGAGGGCATAGGCCGACTTGTCCTCAAATCCTGCCAACATCTGATGTAAACCTGTCAATGCAATCAATAGAAAGTATTAGATAACTAGGTTTGTGCACATTTTAATAATAAGAATAAAATCTATTAACATTTTAACAGTGTTTTCTAAATCCTTTAAAGTTTGGTTAACCCAAAATAAATGGTTTTCGTTTTTAAAAAAGATACCTGCAGTCTGAATCACAAACCAGCTTCTAATATCTTTCAGAGTAGTGAGCTCTGCGCCAGGTCCTCAGCTCTGCTGCCTTGCTGTAAGCAGACAGGTTGCCTTCCTTCAACCCCCAGTTGAGGGAAAAGAAGTTGCATTATCTATGGCTAGCCTAAAGCCCCGTACACACGCACAGATTGTTGGCCGTAAATTGTTGGCCAACGTCCGATCGGCCGATTGTAGGCTCGTTAGTATGATGCTTCCGACAACCAACTGCGAATTTTCGGCCGAAAAAAATCTGGCGTGTATGCTATAAAGTTTTTGTTGGCCAACAAAGAACGGCCGATTGTTCCTCAGTCAGTACAGATTTCGGCAGACAAAAATCAGATGAGCAAGACTGGGCATGCTCAGAGAAGAAAAAACACACGGAAAGTAAACCATCACATGACATCACTTCCGAAGTTGGTTTTTGTTGGCCAACAAAAGTCCAGTGCAAGTCTAGAGCACATTTCAACCAACAAACACTGGACAAAAGTTGGCCGATCAGTTGGCCAACAATCTGTGCGTGTGTACGAGGCTTAAGAGCTGGATTGATAAATACAAAATTCATATAAATAAAGTGTATAATACGATCAATAAATACATATAAATGACTTTATAATATATGAATCTGTATTTATTGATCGTATTATACACTTTATTTATATGAATTTTGTATTTATCGATCACATTTTGCATGGATTTATTTAAGAACATCTTTTATACCTGTTAGCGCTGCGTTTAGATTGATTTTAGTAATTCTTGGTTTTTACCAAAGTGAGTAGCAGCTTCAGGATACATACACCTTATATATGTTCACTTAGCGCAGGTTTTAATATTTTTAGTTTTTAAGAGCTGGATTGCTTTTCAGAGGGTGGCAAGTAGCACCATAAGTTAGAAAAAATGCCTTATGGTTCTCATTAATAAATAAGCCTGTTAGATATTTTACTAAAATGATGTTAAGGTACATGGCCCTCGTTTTATACATATTCTTGTATTATAATGGAAACCTTACAGCCAAGGAATTCTGTAAATGGCATCTGCTTCTTGTACTTTCTGGAAGTCATATTGTTTGCCCTGTGGGTTATGGTACCTTGGTTCCTTCTGTACAAACTAATAAAACCTTGACCCTACAGAAAAAAAAAAAAGACAGACCTTCTCCCACCACCCAAGAAAAGCAATAAGGAACAGTAATAAAAATAAAAAACAAAAGGATTTAGGAAAGTTGTGAAAAATGGATGCCTACCTTCAGGTTTTAGCTTATCAAGAAACCATTTTCTGAAAGAAAAACCAAATGCTTACATTAGTAACCTTTTACATTATACCTTACTTTTTTGCCCCATGTCCATAAAGCAAGGCTAAGTTCACATGTAGGCGTTTTGGGGCATTTTTCTGCTCTAGGATCAGCTCAGAAAGTGCCCAACAAGACAAATCCTATTTATTTCAATGGCCCCTGTTCATCTGAGCGTTTTGACATTTTAAGCAAAACGCCCAACGCTCAAAAAAGTACATGAGCTTCTTTTTGGGCAGATTACAGGCATTTTTATTTTTTTTCCATTGGTCACTTGTCAACCTAAAAACGCCTGCACAAAAATGCCTGTAAAACGCCCATAAAAATGCCTGAAAAAACGCCTGTAAATAGCAATGCCAAGATGTGAACATAGCCTAAAAGACATTGTAAACCTAAGAAATTAAAAATTACCAGAGCATATCCTTCTATAATGCTGTGAAAAAGTATTTGCCCCCTTCCTGATTTTTTTATTTTAATTTTTTTAGCGTATTTGTCACACTGGAATAATTCAGATCATCAAATTTTAATAATACACAAAAATAACCCGAGTAAATACAAAATGCAGTTTTTAAAATGATGCTTTAATTTATTAGGGGAGAAAAAGCTGACGTGCTCAACAGGGTCATGGCTAGAAATGCTAGAGGGGTATTTTTGTTAAAGTGATCTCAACAAAATATTACATAGAGACATGGATGGATGGATGGAGGATTTAGCTTTGCTTAAAAATGAACTATAGCGTTTTCAGTTAGTGGTGTTCAGATACAGTTTAGTTCCGCTTTAATACCTGAGAATAAATGATTACATTAAATAAATTGAAAAATAGGTTAAAAGAAAGGTACTCAGAATAAGTAATATCACATATATCTATTTTTAATAGTAAAGATTTATGTGGTTTTGCATAGTCGATGGCATAATTATAGAGACATTTCCAGTGATTATTACTTACAGAAGGTATAATAATAATAATAATAATAATAATAATTCCTTGGTTGTATGTCATGTTCTTTTTTTTTTGGTCATGGCTATGTAGATTCGGTGTGAATAAAAAGAAAAAACAAAAAAACACTAGAGAAAAACTTGACCCCCCCCCCACCGCCAAAAAAAAAAACAAAGCTAACCCTTTCCCATTCTATCCGATCTAAAAGAAGAAGAAAAAAAAAAAAAGTTTTGGCTGGAGTTTGACTTTTCTTGTAGTTGTGTTAAGACGAAACCTGAATAAAAATAATATTGATTGTTGAAGCTAATGTTAAGATTATTACGCGTTGGTACCTTGTTCCCACCCGTCTAGCCAGAATGTACCCGGGGACTGATCCTCTTTGCTTTCGCGATTGCGGACATCAGGGTTCCTTGCTCCATATTTGGTGGGAATGCCCACGTATCCGTAGTTTTTGGAATAAATTGTTTAGTCTGATCCGCAATGTTACTGGGCTTCCAGCTCCCAGGACCCCGGAAGTAGCGCTGCTTCTTGGCTCTGGTGTAAAAGGGCCCAGAACCAGTTTGAAGCTCATGCACTTCATGTTGTTGGGAGGGAAGCTTACCTTGGCTCTGGCTTGGAAGTCCCCCTCGGTCTCAATGGGGGCGACCAAACGCAAAATCTCTTGGATCATGACCCAGGAGAAGATGGTCAGCATCTTCCGTGACAAGCAAGCGGAATTTGAAGCAGTATGGGAACCCTGGCGTCTGTACATCTCACCTCCCTCATCCTAATTGTCTGTGTTTTGTATTTTCTCCACCCGATCCCTTCTTGCATCCACTCCAGCATCTCCATCCTTTCTCCTATCCCCTTTCTCTTCTTTCCTTCTTTTCCTTTCCTTTTCTTCCTTTCGGATATTCCATACTTCCTCCTTTCTTGTGGCTTATAGGGTATCTACCTCTCTCAGGACCTATATCTTCAGAGGGTGATTATATGCAACCCCAGTTCATAAGATTCGGGGGGGGGGGGGGGTTCCCCTTCCTGGTTTACAGAGGGCGTTTGTAACTTACATAGAGGTCCACGGTTATGTTTTTCTATGCTTTGCTTGCGGGCTGGGATTCTGTTCTGATCCTCGGACGTTTTAGTAATACTGTTTTAGTAACCATGCCTACTCGTATTGCATTGTTGCCATTGTTATCGTTACGAAGTCCCTTCCCGAGTGGGCTCTGTATATGACACATTGTATACCTTTCTTATGCAATATTTCCTGAGATTGTATGTTATTAATCTACATATGTCTTACAAAATAAAAAACTTTTGCAAGAAAAAAAAAAAAAAATAATATTGATTGCTACTGTTAATGTCTAAATTTTGAAAATGACAGTTGTCCGGCTGTATTGCTAATCCAACATTCTGAGGCACAGCACAGAACAAGTATTGAGATCCTGAGTGCTGACTTCAATGGTGATTTTCACTTCATTTCTCTGCATGTTTGCTCCAGGACCACGACAAACTACTGAGTTCAAAGACAGCCAGGCAACTAGAATTTACAGAAAGAGGACAGCAATGGCAGTTTTCATATCTTTCTCAGGATGGGTTTCCTTCAAAATGGTTAAATACCATAAAAATGTAAACAAAATATATAAATAAAAATAAATATAAGAAAAAAAAAAAAATCTACTTACATATAGGGACCTGGAAGACCTCCTAGAGCATTAAAACACAAACACGTGTCTTCAACAATAACTGGGCCCTGAATCTGAAAACAATGAATTAAGAATTTACATATAATATTACAATTAAAGGCTATGAACATGAACCAAATTAGTCTAATAGTTTTTAATTACTGACACCAATGCCCGGAGGTGGGGGAACGATCTTTTTTATTACTCCCACTCATTCAGTGGTGTTTTTTTTTTTTTACTTTCACTGACCACTGACATAGGGGCATGGTTTACTCCTACTGACAACTTTTGCAGGAGTGTTTTTTACTCGTAGGAACCGCTGATGCTGGAGTGTTTTTATTCCTAGATACAGGGACATTTTTTACTCCACACTGGCATTTTTTTTATTCCCACCAACGACTGGCGCAGGGGCATTTTTCATTCCCACTGATGACTGGCGCAGAGCATTTTTTAAATCCCACTGACGACTGGCGCAGGGGCATTCTTTTATTCCTACTGACGACTGGCGCAGGGGCATTCTTTTATTCCCACTGACGACTGGCGCAGGGGCATTCTTTTATTCCCACTGACGACTGGCGCAGGGGCATTCTTTTATTCCCACTGACGACTGGCGCAGGGGCATTCTTTTATTCCCACTGACGACTGGCGCAGGGGCATTCTTTTATTCCCACTGACGACTGGCGCAGGGGCATTCTTTTATTCCCACTGACGACTGGCGCAGAGGCATTCTTTTATTCCCACTGACGACTGGCGCAGAGGCATTCTTTTATTCCCACTGACGACTGGCGCAGAGGCATTCTTTTATTCCCACTGACGACTGGCACCGAGGCATTATTTATTCCCACTGACGACTGGCACCGAGGCATTCTTTTATTCCCACTGACGACTGGCGCAGAGGCATTCTTTTATTCCCACTGACGACTGGCGCAGAGGCATTCTGTTATTCACACTGACGACTGGCGCAGAGGCATTCTTTTATTCCCACTGACGACTGGCGCAGAGGCATTCTTTTATTCCCACTGACGACTGGCGCAGAGGCATTCTTTTATTCCCACTGACGACTGGTGCAGAGGCATTCTTTTATTCCCACTGACGACTGGTGCAGAGGCATTCTTTTATTCCCACTGACGACTGGCGCAGAGGCATTTGTTTTATTGCCATTGATGACTGGTGCAGGTGCATTTTTATTTCCACTGCCAATTGGCGTGTTTATTTTTTATTTCAATGGGCAACTGGCACAGGGGCAATCTTTACTTCCAGTGACCACCAATACAGGCTCATTTTTTTTACTCTAATGTCCTTGAGTCAGTGATCAGTAAGCGTTAAAAATTACCCTATGCCAGTAGGAGTAAAAAAAATGCCAGGGGGGGGGCGGGTAGTTAAAAAAAAAAAAAAAAAAATGCCTCTAGTAATCTATCCCCATCATTTTCAAACTCAAAAGTCATTAGAACATGATCTCAGATTTCTATCTATATTTAAAATCCTTTGGGTTAGGTTCACATCTTTGTATCTGTGTTTTCCTGTGATTTGTAAGCATCTTTTTGATGTGCATTATGGCACACATTAAATAGTTACATAGTAGGTGAGGTTGAATAAAGACAAGGTGCATTTTAATGCTTTTTCCTTTTTTTGGCCAATGAAAAAGTTAAATAAATGAGACGTTTCTAGTGTTTGTTGTCATGTGTTAAAATACACAAAAAAAGTATGTTACCTGTCTTTTTGTGCACTCTCATGGTAGTATATTTTGCCAAAAATGCACCTGTACTATTTTTCCCAGCACACAGAAGTGCACAGGACCCACAGAAAAGAATGGCGACCTCTTGTCAGGCAACATGCAATAAACCACGCAGGCGTGATTGGGGCCTTAAAGTATAACTAAAAGGATTACAACGCCTGCCAGCTTTTTTTTTTATTGCTGTCTGTGCCCCCGTTAAGGAGATTCACCCTCTCTATATGTCCCGTTTACCATTATCATTGAAAGTAAAAAAAAAAAAAAAAAAAAAAATACGAAATTTTGGGTTGTCCCCAGAAAAATAGAGGGGAAATCTTGCAATGGGGACACTAGTTCTGGTGACCTTGGGGTCCCCGAAGAATTGAATTTCATTTGCAGGGATTGCCTCTCACTTCCTGTTTTGGCGATAGGACAGGAAGTGAATGTAAATCTCCCCAAAGGGACACAGATGGCAAAAAAAAAAAAAACTCTCCCTCACTCTATTCAAAATGAAAAGGAAAGTGTTAATTATAGTTCTACTTTAAACTGAGAGCCGGTTCACACTAGCGCGACTTGTCAGCCTGACAAGTCGCGCTCCCTTGCCCTCCCATTGACCGCTACAGGACCCGTTCTGATAGGAGCGACACAAGCCGCTCCGACTTAGAAAAAGTGTCCTATACTACTTCGGGGCGACCTGCATAGACTTCCATTATGTGAAGTCCCTGCAAGTCGCTCCGAAGTCGTGGTGCATGGGAATGCACAAGTCGCCCCCGAAGTAGTACAGAGTCGTGTCGCCCCAGTGTGAACCGGCTCTAAAGCAGTCTATTACACACACTGTTAATGTTATACAATGTTTCCATGTCCAAAATGATAAATTCTCAGGCTCAGCGCAATACAAAGTCACATTTTTTACAAAATGTGACAAAGAAATAGATATTTTCTCTTTCTTTAGAATAAAAAGTAAGAGGTCATCCAGTAGGTTAATTATTATTAGTAAGAATACTAAGTATTACTATATTAGTAATTATAATTATTTGCTCCTCTGCTTACCTCTTTTGCTGCTTCTTTGCACTTGTAAATTGAGATTTCATCTGGTTCTCCTTGGTACTCCGGCACTGGAGAAAAAGCAAAATAAATGATTAATGTGACATACAGACATCCCACTATTAATTCTATATACTGTAAAAGGTACTTACAATCAATCTTTTTTGCCATTAATTTACATGGGAACTTGTCTCCCAGGATCTGGACAACCTGAATATAGGTAAAAAAAAAAAAAAAAAAAAAAAAACAAAAAAAAGGGAAGAAGAAGAATGTTGTCATTTTACAGTTCTTTGAACCACAGAAAAGAGAACCAAAAAACACTATATATAAATTTTAGAGCTGAACAATTAATCGTTAAAAGATTGCATTCCCAATTCAACCTAGAGCTGCACGATTAATCGTATGAAAATCGCAATCTCGATTCACCCCCCCCCCCCCCCCCGATGATCTAAACCTGACATATGCTCGATTCTTTGCATAGCGAGTGAGGAAGCAGAGAAAACAGCTGTGGAAAAAAAAAAAAAAAAAGCCACCCGCAAACAAACGCCTATCAGCATTAAGGCTACATTCACACCTGAGCGTAGCGTTTTCGCGCGTTTTTTACCGTGATTTTACCGCGTTTTTACAGGCGTTTTTTGTGCAGGCATTTTTAGATTGAATAGAAACCAATGGAAAACGCCTGTAATCTGCCCAAAAAGAAGCTCATGTACTTTTTTGAGCATTGGGCGTTTTGCTTACAGCGTCAAAACGCTCAGATGTGAACAGGGGCCATTGAAATGAATAGGATTTTTCTTGTTGGGCATTTGAGAGCTGATCCTAGAGCAGAAAAACTCCCCAAAAACGCCCCAAAACGCCTAGATGTGAACAGAGCCTCACAGTAACTATAAACAAAATGATTACATTGTATCTTTTCCTTCCCTCTGCCAGGGAGAAAGGAAGTTTAACCTCTTAAAGACTAGACCTTTCTCTGACACTTGTTGCTTGCAAGTTAAAATCATTTTTTTTTTTGCTAGAAAAGTACTTAGAACCCCCAAACATTTTATATATTTTTTTAGCAGAGACCCTACAGAATAAAATGGCGATTGTTGTAATATTTTATGTCACACTGTATTTGCGCAGCAGTCTTTCAAACGCAATTAATAAACTTTAATGAATAAAAAAAAAAAAAAAAAAAAAAAAAACGTAACAGTAAAGTTATCCCAATTTTTTTTTGTTACACAGAGAATCGTGATCTTTATTCCAAGCTAAAAAATCGTGATTCTCATTTTGGCCAGAATCGTGCAGCTCTAATTCAACCCCACAAAATCTTAATCCAGCATTTCCATGATTCATGTAAAAAGTGCAGAGCAGTTCTCCTGCTCACAGCTGTCAAAAAAAAAAAAAAAAGCAGCTGCAATGTTTATCAACAACATTGCTCAGGGCTGAAAGAGATAAAAGGAAACAAACATTGCATCTTTCCTTTCATTCACAGATCAAAGGAATGAACTCCAGTCTGCAAATTAAGGGTCCTTTCACACGGCCGCTCCGTGTGTCCGCAAATCATCCTATTTTTTTGTGGATGATTTGCGGACATAATGTAAGTGAATGGCACTGCGGATGTCAGCGGAATACCATCCGCTGACATCCGATTTTCCTCCTTTCAGTTCTGTTCCGTTTTTTCGAATGGAACAGAACCCTATTTTTTAATCCGTGTAAAAAACGGAAAGGAAGGAAAATCGGATGTCAGCGGTATCATCCGCTGACATCCGCAGTGGCATATACTTACATTATGTCCGCATATCATCCGCAAACGGATGGGATGATATGCGGGCACACGGAGCGGATGACACAAATGTCATCTGCTCCGTGAAAAAAAAAAAAAAAAGTCCCGCAGCGGACTAAAGCAGCGGAGCGGCCGTGTGAAAGGACCCTAAGTCAGTTTAAAGCAACCTTTTGTCAAGTAGAAAAAAAATATATAATAATAATAATTTGTTGTTTTTTAATAAATTGTTTCCGTTTACCCCTTAATTTACTCTAATCAGCCACATTCACCCATTTATTTATGCTTTTCCTGCTGATTTTTTATTTACTTCTATATTTTATAAAATAATTATTAAAACGTTATTTTTGTTTGCTTTGTTCTTTAATATTTTTATACCTTTTACATATATTGCATCCTCCTCCTCCTCCGTTTGTGTTTGAAAACGGCTATGCACTATGTGACATAAAAAAAATGCGACATCCATCCACCATTTTATTCTCTAGAGTCTCTGCATAAAAATATACACTATATTACCAAAAGTATTGGGACGCACATGAACTTAAATGGCATCCCAGTCTTAGTCCATAGGGTTCAATATTGAGTTGGCCCACCCTTTGCAGCTATAACAACTTCAACTCTCCTGGGAAGGCTGTCCACAAGGTTTAGGAGTGTGTCTATGGGAATGTTTGATCATTCTTCCAGAAGTGCATTTGTGAGTTAAGGCACCGATATGGACGAGATATTGAACCCCACGGACTAAGACTGGGATGCAATTAAAGTTCATGTGCCGTCCCAATACTTTTGGTAATATAGTGTATATAATCTTTGGGGGTTCTAAGCAATTTTCTAGCAAAAAAATGCAGATTTTTACATGTAGGAGAGCAATTTGAGATTTGTTTTTGGACTCAAGTGGTTAATTCACATAAAAGAAGTAAACAATGTAAAACCCTCTGAACCAGAACATTAGTGCTAATCCTTCCTGCGCACACCAGTGGCCATGCGTTGAACACTCAAAGCAAGGACTAGCATGCCGCCATTACTAAACCCAGGACCCTGAATTCACTATATCTGGTTGTACACAGACCATGGAAACACAATCATTTAGGGATGCACCGAAATTTTGGCCGAAAATGGGTTAACATCGCCGAAATGAATATGGTCGCTGTGAGAAAAGAGGAGGGCGCAGCGCAGGTTTTAAAAGTCCCGCCTCTGGCCGGCGGCCCGCCTCTCAATGAAGTCCCTACTACAATCTGTGCATGAATGAAGGGACATACCAGGCGGGAGGGCGGGGCGAGCGGCCGCTAATAGATATAACTATGTGAGCTTCACTTCACTCCCCTGTGAGGCATGTATCTCCTCTGACAGGGAAGTGAAGCGCTCACATAGTTGTATCTATTAACGGCCACTCCCCCCGCCCGGTGTCAGGTCAGTTCTCATTCACACACAGTCCCGCTGAGCTGACAGGGAAGGATCACATAGTTATATCTATTAGCGGCCGCTCCCCCCGCCCTCCCCGCCCTGAGTGTCACTTCATTCATATACATCGTGCCGCTGACAGGGAATTGAAGAGAAGTGAAGCTCACATAGTGACAGCTATTAGCGGCCGCTCGCCCTCCCTCCCGCCCGGTGTGTCACTTCATTCATGGACAGATCGTAGTAGTAGTGACATCACCGGGAGGCGGCCGGCCGGCCAGAGGCGGGACTTCTGAATAATGGACACCGGATGAGTTAGTAGGAGAGGGACGCTGAGGCTGATGCGGGGAGGGGGGGGTGATAGCTGAGGCAGCTTACCATTGGTATTTGTATTATACTGCATGAGGGGGTTAATGTATTGTCACTGCTGCATTAGTGACCGACCAGTGGCAGTTAATTAACCCCTTTGTGCTGCATTAGTGCAACCAGTATCAGTGTTAATTAACACTGATACTGGTTGCACTAATGCAGCACAAAGGGGTTAATTAACTGCCACTGGTCGGTCACTAATAGATGAGTGACCAGCAGTGACAATACATTAACCCCCCTCATGCTGCATAATACAAATATCATTGGTAATTAAATTAACCTATTGCCAACCCATCACAGTACATATACTGTGACAGGGTGGCAGCGACAGGTGTATGTTGCTGCCTGTTTTTGGCGTATGCCCCTCTTCTATCTATTTTAAAATTATTTGGGGGAAAAAGTCATTTTTGGTTTCGGTTTTCGGCCAAGGGCATCCTACATTTTCGGTTTCGGCCCAAAATTTTCATTTCAGTGCATCCCTACAATCATTTTAGTAAATATAAACTGCTAAATACTTTTTCTCATCAGCAGTATATAGCAGTCTTGTGACTTCTCTCAGTGTCAGCAGAGCACTGGTTAGAGCTTGTTGGAGTTTTCATATGGCACTGATTTGTCCTATCAGGATCCAGGACCCCTGATCCTCTGTCTGGAGAGTGCTGATTGGCCCTGTGCTGATCACATGCACTCTCCCAAGAAAAATAAAAAAAAACTCTCTAGCAATACACACCAAACTGAGCATGTGCAGACTGATTCCATAGACTGTCTTATCAGGAAATTATTAGGGGACAGTGGAAGGAGAGGATCAGAGGAGACAGGATCAAACAGTCACAATGCAGAGAATTAACCCCTTAGGTTCCACAGTGAGTATAACAAGCATGCTTTACTGCATATACAGACTGATTTTACTGATGTGGGTTTTGTAACACTTTAAATCAAAGGTGATCTGCAGACTTGTTCCATGTCAGTGTGCCAGGAGGTAATGAAGCCATGGGATCAGGATGAGAACCAGGCTGCTAGCATTCCCAGAAGAAGTGGGTTGGGGTTAGGATGACAGCCAGGCTGCTAGCATTTCCAGAAGTGGGTGGGGGTTGAGATGACAGCCAGGCTGCTAGCATTTCCAGAAGAAGTGGATGGGGGTTAGGACGTCAGCCAAGCTGCTAGCATTCATTCCCAGAAGTGGGCGGGGATGCAGCAGACAGATCCCCCCCAGCACTGAGGATATAAGCAGTCCCATCCATATAGATGTGTCCTCCCTGCTATGAGTACTGTACCTCTTCCAGCTTCTTGGCATTGCCAGTTACAAACACGACGCTTCTCGCACTCCCTGCAGCCATCGGAGCACACGATCGGATCTGGGAGGAGCATGCAACCGGCTACAGCAAACTCTACCTTCTTCCCCGCCCCCTGCACATCCCATCCCACCAATCATAGAATGAAGACACTGTGACCCGGAAGTACTTGTAGAACATGCAGCGGCTGTTTCTGTACACCAGAATAGCCTTTGCCTTCAGCGCCTTCATCTGAATGTCACTGGTTTACAGACCTAAAACGCGATACTTATAAACCACCACAAGGTGTCGCTATAATCCACCAGCACGTCCGCAATGAAACAAACAAGAGCGCCGTTCTATACACAGTTAGGCTGGACCAATGGCTCTTCCAGTCTGCCTCCATCCAATGAAAAACATTTTATGGGAAGCATATAGCCAATGAGGGAGCAGAGACGTGTGACCCGGAAGTGTTACCTGTGTGCTCCATGTGACAGTTGTATGGGATGACAGAGGGAAGATGAATCTGTTACCGAAGAGTAGTAAGGAGTTCTCCTCCAGCGAGTACTGGGAGCAGTTCTTCAGGCGCAGGGGGGAGCGGGCCTTCGAGTGGTATGGAGGGTACTTGGAGCTGTGTGGGGTGCTGCACAAATACATTAAACCCAAAGACAAGGTGTGTACATGGAGTGCAGGGAGTCTTCTCTTCTGTAACATCTGCTGCAGGGCTCCTACACAAAACCCAGTGTCACATTCATCTGCATGCAGCAGTACTTTAGGCAATGGCTTTGTTCACACGGGGCATTATTCTGTGTCCCATGCAAGCCAGTGTTTACCGGCACAGGGATGGACAGGTGTGTGCCGTGCATTCCGCTGCTGACTGTTAATTGGAATGCAGCGGCTGCACAGACACAGCTGCTTCTCCCAGTGTGACATCCATGCAGGTGCACAGCCCCAAACGCACCCAGGGTCTGCATCCCCACCTGATCACAGGCCTCGTTCACACGGGGCGTATTCTGTGCAGGGCTGTGTTTTCCAGCACAGGGATGGACAGGTGTTGCATGCATCTCTGTGTTAGCAGTCCCATATGTTGAATGTCACATTGGGAGCAGCGGTTGTGTCTGTGCAGCCGCTGCATTCCAATTAACAGCTATGGGACTGCTAACACAGAGATGCACACAACACCTGTCCATCCCTGTGCTGGTAAACACAGCCCTGCACAGAATAATACGCCCCGCGTGAACGAGGCCTGTGATCAGTATTCCCTCGCTGTGTTATTCTGTGTAAACTTAAAGTAGAAAACTCTACATCCATGGTCTGATCTTGTGCAAAAAAGGGGGTGCTGTCCCTTTAAATCCAAACATAAAGCACCTCAATGTAACAAGTATACATTGCAAATAAATATTTCATAGTGCAAAGTGCTCATGTGCATCAGAAAAATGAATATACACCAACTTTAACAAAGTGCAAGAGTACTTACTGTGACCCATAACAAAAATGACAGGTGCCGCTCAAGGCTCCGCCAGGTTCTCTTGCATGACAAACCATTAGGAGTGCTGACAAGGACAGAGCTTGTCCAAGCTCAAAACTTCTAGTAGGAAAAGGAATGCCCCCCCCCATGTGTTTCACTGCACCCCTGGAGCTTAATAATGGGAAATCAAGTGTTGGGGGGCATTGCCTGGATGAAGCCCAGGCTGAGGCTGTCCTACACCTCTTCCAGGGCTTTGCTGTGATGTGTGACTTTTAGGACTTCCTTTCCTTACTTAGACTTATGTCCAGATTTCTGTGCTAAAAGGGGTATATTGTTTTGCACGGAAATCTGTTCTTTTACGTTTTAAAACTCCCCTTCCTCTGCAATCCCCCGCCGTCCTCCTGCTGTGTGCTCGGCCGCTGCCGACACCTGTCTTCCGGTTCCCTTCCCTGCGAGCGTTGCGACGCAGGGGGGGTGTAACCGGCGGCAATTTCAAAAATGTAAATACACAAAGGCTACGTTCACATCTTGGTGTTGCTATTTACAGCCGTTTTTTTCAGGCGTTTCTTTGGGTGTTTTTTCAGGCGTTTTACAGGTGTTTTTACAGGCGTTTTTAGGTTGACAAGTGACCAATGGAAAAAAATAAAACCGCCTGTAATCTGCCCATAAAGAAGCTCATGTCGTTTTTTTGAGCTTTGGGCTTTTTGCCTAAAACGTCAAAACGCTCAGATGTGAACAGGGGCCTTTGAAATGAATAAGATTTGTCTTGTTGGGCATTTTTTGAGCTGATCCTAGAGCAGAAAAATGCCCCAAAACGCCTACATGTGAACTTAGCCTTATCGACATGAGACAAAGCTGTGATCCTAACGGATTACACTGTATCATGCCATTGCACCTGGTGACTTTTCCAGTGCCCTGCCTGTGCTTTTCCAGTTCTTTGTTCCTGGAAAATTTTGAATGACCATGGTGTCAAAAAAGCGTTCTTTTTGCGCAAAAGCGCTTTTAGATGAACTGGAAAACAGCAACAGCGAAACTGAGTTACTTGAAGAACTGAGCGATAGCGATTTGTGGGAAAATTAATCATCAGGTACAGAAAGTGACGATAGCGACGATTTTTATGTCTCTTTCTGGCACATAGCTTGTGGAATTTGGGAGGTATATCAAATGACTCTTCAGAATTTCCAATGGAGCCAGTTCGTCTAAAAGTGTTTTTGCGCAAAAAAAAAAAACGCTTTTTGGACGCCATGGTCATTCAAAATTTTCCAGGCACAAAGCACTGGAAAAGTCACCGGGTGCAATCCTGTGGTGAAATGGCATGATACAGTGTAATCCGTTAGGATCACAGCTTTGTATCGTGTCATTTGTGTTTTTTACACTTGTGAATTTGCCGCCGCCCGAGATGTCTCCGCTGACATCCGCTGCCCCATAGGGATGCATGGAGGATCCGATCAGGTCTGCCTAAAAAACTGACAGGCGGATCTGATTGGATCGTTTGTGTGAAAGGGCCCTAACAGTACTGTTCAGTACCATCACACATTTGAGGAACCCAGCGTGTAATAAATGAACATCTTTGAGTACCTTTTTATATCTTGTTTTCACTGATCTAATGTAATTATTAGGGATAAGATGCTCTGCCCTTTTTCTGTTCATCTGTGTTATAGACTTCCCTGTCTTTGAAGTTGGCAGCCTGTCTTCATTGAGAGTATATTACTGGTCATGACTGGCGATTGTTAGCACCAGAAGTACTTAAAAGAGAGGTTCAGGATTTGAAAAAATTAACATTTATTCTCCCCTAGGTGGATTGATCTGATGCTGCATCTGTCCCCCACCGGTTCTATAGTCTTAACTGAGCGATCAAACACCGCTGTTCGCTCAGTTCTCCATCTTCACTCTGAGTAGAGAGCTGTAACTGTCAGTCAGCAGCTCTCTGCTCTGTCCCCCCCCAGTGCTCACTGGAGGGCTGAGCTGTTGAGGTGACAGGAGGTACCAACCATACAGTGGGGATCTTTTCATAGCCTGGACCGGCTCTGTGACAGCTAAAAACAGAACGAATTGCACTCCTGTGATCCATAGGAGAAGGGAGGCCAAAATGGCTTTGGCTATACTTCTCCTTTCATTTTGAATTTCTAAATCAAAACCAATAAAACAAGCTCACTTCACGAATCTCTATTATACATGCACAGCTCAGTTTATATTCTTAGTATAATTAAGCGATGGCTGAAGTCCTGGCATCCAGGTGAAGCTGAGGAGATGATGCCAGTGTTGAGAGGTTGGTATTTGTGGACTTTCGTTCTGCTTTAACCCTCCCCTACCTTATACAAAATGACAAAAAAACTTGGCTTTAAATACTAACTAGGGAGCTTTACTAAGTGTTAGAAGAATTAATTACAGGAAAAAGGAGCGATCCTTTCACCACCTACTGTACCATTGCATTTATTCAATGATTAAAATTGGCAACAGTTCTTGGTCTGCACCAGGTTTTACATAACCGATTTGTCCCACCTTGTTTTTCGCAGGTGCTAGTTGTGGGCTGTGGCAACTCAGAGTTAAGTGAAAGGCTATACGATGCTGGATGCCAGAATCTGACCAACATTGATGTGAGCGAGGTGGTCATTCGCCAGATGAATGAGCGAAATGCCAAGAAACGACCTCTAATGACGTATCAATTGATGGATGCCACACAGACTACATTTCCTGATTCCCACTTTCAGGCTGTGTTGGATAAGGGGACATTAGATGCCATACTCCCTGATACAGAAGAGAAAACTCTGGAAACTGCTACAAAATTGCTGGTTGAAATTGGTCGTGTCTTGCAATATGGCGGGCGATATTTGTGTGTATCTCTGGCTCAAGGCCATGTCTTGGACAAACTAGTAAATCAGTTCTCCCAAGGAGGATGGATGGTTCGAGTTCATCAGGTATCAGAGGGCAGCAGCAATGAGTCTGGCAGTCAGTTTCCTTTACCAGTGTTTGTATTTGTGATGACAAAGGTACGACAGATGCCAGGCTTTCCACAAGTCTTGGAAATGATGGCCGATAAGGAGGGCGCCAAGCCTCTGCGTTGTTCAAGCCATGAGGAACTAATGGCAGCAGTGAAAGAACGACAGCAATATGCACTAATCCGTAACCGCCTGAACCAAAATCAGAGTTCTCAGGAAGTGTCATTGGACTTGTGTGATGGAGATTCTGGAAAAACCCGTTATACCTTTCATCTGGTAGATAGTCCTACAGTACGGCTATCTAATGCCAATCACTTTGCTGTATTTATAAGTAGGTTTTTTCTACTCTTCTAATGTTATTTCTGTATGGTTCTTCACTGGGTGGAATATGAAAAAGTCAAATTCAGACACCTGTCTTAGATACTATAATTGATTTACTAAAACCGGAGAGTGCAAAATCTGGTGCAGCTCTGCATAGAAACCGATCGGCTTCCATGTTTTTTTTTGTCAAAGCTTAATTAAACAAGCTGAAGTTAGAAGCTGATTGGCTACTATGCACAGCTGCACCAGATTTTGCACTCTCCAATTTTAGTAAACCAACCCCTATGTTTAGCTACCTTCCAAAAGATTTCCCATTGTAAATGTAAAGGAATTCATATAGAATACAGATTCAGATTGACACACATATAAATATATATATATATATATATATATATATATATATATATATACATATATATATATATATATATATATACATACAGTATCAGTACTTTTTCCTATTTTCTTCTTGTCAGCTTCTTACCAACATTCAAATCCTGGTGGCAATGGCACTTAATTAAAGCCTAACTACAGGTTTAATTTAAATAATTAGGGCCAAACTGGCCCAAATAAACTATTTTCATTACTAAAACATGCGCCTGTACAAACTGTATTTTGAATCAGCTACGTGCAGTATACAGTGTTGTGTTCCATGCAGTGTGACAGAGACTTCCTATCTCATTTCCAGAACAAAATCAAGTAGGCCTGAGTGTGGCTCAACCATTCATAGGAGGCCTTGTATGCATTCATAAAATAAAAAGCTTCTTGTGAATGGATGAATAGCTCCCATCCTGACATGATCCCAGGAATAATGGATCCCCTACTGCTGCTAGAACACAGCGCTGTATCCTATATGTAGCTAATATGAAATAAGTTTATACTCACAGTAGGCACACGTATTCGTAATGGGAATTGTTCGTTTGGGCCATTCCAACAAACTATTTTAAGTGAAATTAAAGCTAGGGTTGAGCTTTAATGCATGATAGTGACCAGGAAATCCCTGCTCTTTCATTTAATAAAGTGAACTTGTGATTTTCCCATGCAAGGCAAAGCAACATGGCCCCCTCCACAGCTTTCACTTTACTTCTGTTCTAGGAATGAAATTGGACCATGACTCATGACTCTTCCTGTCCCCATGTCACAGCATTGGTAATTGGTCACAGTGCTGTACCATGGGAGGAAGGCGAATAAGTCACATGATCCCTATACCTGAAAGTAGCAAGTGTACACCTTCACTCCTGTGGAGAGGTGAAATCATGAAAGAAAGTTAAAGTGGAGCTTAGTGTACATTAAATAGGACTGTGAGCAGACAGGTACATTTATTTTTATTGCAGAAGAGACATTGGGATTTATTTACTAAAGGCAAATCCACTGTGCACTACAAGTGCACTCGCTGTAGATCTGAGGGGGACATGCAAGGAAAATAAAAAACAGCATTTTTGCTTTCAGATGATAGAAATCAGCAGAGCTTCCCCTCTTTTCAGAAATTACCCTCAGATCTACAATGACTGCACTTCCAAGTGCACTTGTAGTGCACAAAGGATTTGCCTTTAGTAAATCAACCCCATTGAATATATCTTCTGCAATAAAGCGTCTGCCTGCTTGCATGTTTTAAATATAGACTTTAGTTCTGCTTTAATTAGGGTTGCTTTGCCATACATGGGCAGTTATCACAAAAAATGGACTCTGTACATGTAATAATAATATTCATTATATTCCTTTTTTAATTTGCCTCGATTTAGGTTTTTTCCATATCTACTGTATATGCAGACCAAACTGACCTAAGAAAAGTAAGAGGGGCACTTGATTTACTCGATTAGTAAATTCTATCCTTGCATGTGATGGGCTTCGTTCACACCATGGTGCAGAGACGTCAGTTTTTCTGTGCGTGTTCTGCAAGGGCTCAAAGGAAACAGTAGCTCTCTATGTGCCCCATTCACACCTCAACGTGTGGATTTTTTATGCGCAGGAATCTGCAACATAAATGCATTTTTCTGCACAGGAGAAAAAACTGACATGAAATCAACTTTGGTGTGAACAGGACACATAACTGATGCATCATGCATGTATAAAAACTCACTGAAACATGCATGAAAACTGAGGTAAACTGATGTCTCCGCTAGTGAAATCTGTGTGATTTTCTCATCAGTTTTCATGCACCTATGGTTTGAACGAGCCCTTAGTGGTTGTAAAGCCTAAACATTTTTTGCCGTAATGCATTCATTACTATAAAGGAAACTATGTTTAGGTTAAAGTATTTCCCCTTTCCCCCCAATACTTGAGCCCTCGCTCGATCCAGTGATGTGCCTGCCGGTAGTGGCTCTCTCCGCTCTCTCAGGCTTTGCTGAGAGCAGCGAGAGTCATTGGTTCCCACAGCTGTCAGTCAAATCTTGTGACAAGTGAGCGGGGGGCCATCAGTGGACACAGGCAGCGCAGCTCGAGATTAAGCATGCAGGTGTGCCACGATAGGAGGCAGGTTCCACACTGAGAAGAGGCGGAGCTAGGAGCCCCAGTGGGGGACCCAGAAAAAGGAGGTTCGGGCCGCTCTGTGCAATTCCATTTTAAAGTCTTTTTATTTTATTTTTTTAAACCATCACTTTAGTGCCGGTTCACACTGATCCGACTTGTCAGGCGACTTGTAGCTTCCAATGCTGTGCAATGGAACCGTTCTAATCAGAGTGGCTCAAGTCGCTCCGACTTAGAAAAAGGTTCCTGCACTATTTTTTTGCAAAGTCGGAGTGACTTGCATTGACTTCCATTATGAGAAAACGTTGCAAGCCGTGCCGAAGTCACACTGCACGAGCGACTTCATTAGTCGCCCCAAGTCGGGGCGACTTTGAGTCGGATCAGTGTGAACAGACACTTAAATTAAAACTAAAAGCAAAACTTTTTTTAAGTTTTTGGATAGAGTGGAAAAAAATGTGAACACCTGTTTGTGTGTGTGTTTTTTTTTTCCAGTTGGTGCCCCTGCTGGGGAGATTCACCCTCTCTATTTGTACTGTTTACCGTTATTGTTGAAAGTAAAAGAAAATGCTAAACCTTGGGTTGATATCAGAACAGTAATAGAGGGGAAATCTTCCAATGGGGACACTAGTTCTGGTTGCATCCTGTTTTGGCTACGGGACAGGAAGCGAAAAAAAATCTCCCAACACATGGCAAAAAAAAAACTGACAGGGGTTATAACCCCCCCCCCCCCCCCCCCTTCCCTTACTCTAAAATGGGAAAAAAACAGTTTTGCCTATAGTTACTTTTTTCTTTCATTTGGTCATAATATTTTTAACAGTTGCTGTGCATCTGCGAGGATTTTGTATGCTTAGAATTGTCTGTTTCGAAATCAAATATTTTTTATAGAAAAACAAAAAATCATGTTCAAAAGTTAATATCCCTAAAAGTATATGTAATGTTAACCATTTTGATGTCATTATTTTTTATCTTATTTTAACTCTGATTAAACTAATATCTTGTAATCTTCCTATACAATTCCTGCTCAGGCAAATCTTGTTATAGGATGACAACACCCTGTCTCTGAATGGTTTTCCTCCGTTGTCACCCTGACACATGCTTTCAGTGAACCGTGTAAAAATAGAAGCTTGTACTGGGCAGTGACGTGCCCATATAATCATTTCATACACTGCTTAGCAAACTAAAGCAGATCTACTCCCTAACTGGATGACATTTTATAGGAATGTGTTCTTCACGCCCCTAGCAAGCAGTCTACTTTCCAAATTTTTAGGAAGCATCTTTGGGTTGGGCTAGAAAACACGGGAGTAACCCCGCCCCCAAAGGACTAATAAAATCATGCAACAAGGATGAACATAATTTGCACTGGAAAGTTGAATACTTTTTTCTTTTTTAATATTTATTGTTATGGCAATTAAATTTGGATTTCTGTTTTCCAGTTCCCCAGGGAAGAGAAACAGAGTGGTTGTTTGGTTCTGAACCTGGACGGAGACAGCTGGCAGGAAGCGTTGGGTTCCGTCGTCTGATAATCGTGGCCTTACACAGGGATCAGCACTATGAAAGCATGGAGGCTATTCAGTCAGAGTTGACTGCTAAAGTTCTAGAACTAGCTCCGGCAGGATTGCCAGATAACCACCAGGTAAAGTTGTGTGCTGCCACCACTATAGCCCACTGATGCTGAAATCTTAAGGCTAATTAAAAAATAAATGCTGGTCTGTGGGTTCATTCAGAAATACCGGTCCTTGCTTCCTCAAAGAAAAGCTGAATTACTGTGGAGATAAAACTTTCTTTTCTTGTTCCAGTCCAGCTTGACAGCCCCTCTCCTTCCAGAAGCCCAATTTGTGGCATTTCTGTTGCTGAGCACTGACATCGTTTATACTCAGTTTAGGCTGCTTTTTACTTTACACTAGTTGTGTGTGTCAAAATAAAAATTCAGGACACACTTGGCCAAAACTGAATTGACAGTTTTTAAAAAAAATATATATTTTTACAAATAATTGTATTATATCCAACTTTTTTATATCAATAATTTAAATTAATATGAATTTATTTATCTCCATTATCAACACCTTTTGAAGCGGTGTTAAAAAATCCTTCGTGCTGCATTTTTGGTGCATACAGTATCTCACAAAAGTGAGTACACCCCTCACATTTTTGTAAATATTGTATTATAACGTTTCATGTGACAACACTGAAGAAATGACACTTTGCTACAATGTAAAGTAGTGAGTGTACATCTTGTATAACAGTGTAAATTTGCTGTCCCCTCAAAATAACTCAACAGACAGCCATTAATGTCTAAACCACTGGCAACAAAAGTGAGTACACCCCTAAGTGAAAATGTCACATGAGTTACGTGACTTAAAAAACTCACAAAAAGCAAGGTAAAATCGTGGGTGTTTTCGGAAGCCATTAGCGGCACTTTTTTTTTTTCTTTCGCACAACGCTGAAAACCCTATTTTCAGCCGATCATTTTCGGCGACCGTAATTTTGATGCATCACTAGTAGCAGGGCTGACAGTTCTCTTCATATTTTTGAAGAAAGGGAGGAGAGTTTTGACAAGCCCCCTCTCCCTGCACAACCTTTTACTGAGCATGAGGGCAGAGCAGAGCTACCCTGATTCAAGCCGTATCTACTGTGAGCGTGCCTGTGAATTTATACTAGACCGTCACTCATACACCCCCCTTCCTTACGAGCTGACACAGTGCCTCAGTGGCACAGTGTTCTACTCAGGACACAGAACACAATTGCTAGATCTATATCAGAACTTACATTGACTTTGTCTGCTCCTCGCCTCTGTATAGTGGAAGCAGGTACAGAGACTGTAAGTGATTTTTCATAAGTCAAAATCATCAGGATGTAATAGTCAGCCTGGTGGCCTAACTCAACACCAATGGGTGGGGTCTTGTGCTAAGCCGTCTAGTCCAAGGTCACTATGTCTGCTTGGCAAATGCAGAGAAATGTTTTATCAACTTCTCATGTTTCACATTTTTTTTCTTACCTTACATTTTCCCGATCAATGGTTTAATCCTTATTTCATGTCTTTAGCGCATTGTTAAAGTGAGTCATTCTTTCCAGATCCCATTCCTATCAGCTGGAGGAGACATAGGAACCCGAACAGTGCAATATCGTGGACAGAGTGAACTGAGTGGGGAATATGTGGTTGAGGACGCCCGAGGGGATGGAACTAGCTACTTCCGGCGTCTTATATTCCTCAGTAACCAAAATGTGGTGCAGTCTGAGGCCAGACTCCTGCCAAGTTCCACCCAAAGAGGTAGGAGACATGATGCTTGTATTTATAGCATATTTGATGAAAAATATAGTGCTGCTTTCATATTGGTTATCTTTTTGTCATTTTGGTCTTGTCCGTTGGTATCCCCTACTTCTGCTTTCTAACATATTTGTACTGCTAAACCCCCAGCTGGTAAATATATATCCTTTTTTTTTTTCCCCAATACTCGAAGGCTATCTTTGCATCTGGCAATTGTGAGGCAGAACCTACAGCCAGTAGGCTAAAGGGTCGTTGCAATAAAACACATTATTATTAATATAATTATTATTATTATTATACTTTTTTTTTTCTTTAATTGGCATTCATTTTTTTTTTTTTTTTTTTAATTTTCATCTTCTCTACATATATATATATATATATATTGTAGGTTTTACCCTAAAATCTCTGCAGCATATTTATTAGTACTTAGTCTAGTTTCAGCTGCATATTTAGCAGACCGCAAGGCTTCATTAGCGCATTGGTTTCTGTTCTCATATTAATCACAAGACATAGATATGACATGTAAGATAAAACCTTTGTGAAAAATCGTCATTTGCCTATTCCTATGATGGCATGGTATCTGAATACAGCCCTGTCCATTAAATCCCCTTGTTTATAAAGAACAGCAAGTATACATGTGTAAAACTGATGTTACATTCATATTTGCCTATGTATTACATTGGAAAAAATTAATCAGAATTAAAATATCAACATAGATTGATTGTGTCTGCAGTGTTGATTGCACAGTGTGCTTGTATGGATTAAAAAAATATTTATATGGCATCTTCATTTTCTGAATACTGACATAGCTTGTTTAATATTTTTTGCCTTTCTGCTAGGTCAAAAAAAAAAGAAAAAAGACAAAAAGAAACCACAGCCAGCAGACAAAGAAGATTCTCAGTCATCACTTATTATTGACAAAAGCTACTTGTGCTGTGAACATCATAAAGTAATGATCTCAGGACTGGCACTCCTCCACAATCCAGGAGTACTTCCAGGTATTGCTTTCCATTAATTGTGAATGACACACTTGCAAACTTATGCAGAATACAAGGACTTTGTTTTTCATCTTTCACCTGGTAGTTGGAATGACACAGTCTTTTTGGGCTTGGCTAATGATATTAAAGCAGTATTAAGCCTAAAAGCAAACATTTATTACATTATGGATTATCAATTTTTAGTTGTGATTGCTGCATTTGTTTTCTTTTTAGGCTTTCTTTCCCTATGTTCACATTCCAGGAATTGTGCAGCACTGATGCTGACTGGGTAGGCATAGGAAGTTCATAGCACTTCCTCGGCAGGAGGAGACTCAAGAGGAACCCAGTGGATGATGTCATATGCTGGGGGTGTCTTGGGGGCATGGCTATGTGTTTCAAGGCCCCTACCTCTTTGTCAAGCCTGCCTGTTAGACAGATCTGTAGGGGGAGGGGGCACAAGCGATAGCTGGCACAGCGTAGTGAAGAAATGGAAATTAATATCGCTATTTGAGTACACCACATTAGCTGCTTTCTTAGCTATTAAGACCTACACAAGATGCTTCTGCTACAGGGTTCCCTGGATGTCCTGATTTCTTATGTTCTACACGCTTATCAAATTTACTTCATTTGAGCCGCCAAATGTTTATTATCAGACAATAAATGTTTTAAGGCTGCATTTAGATGATGTCCTCCACTGTGTGCATTCTTAGGTCTTGATTCAGAGGTTTCTTCCGTCTCTCTGGAGGTGCAGCATTTTGTGAAAGGAAATTTGAGTCCACGCTGACATGCCTGGTTTATTAGACTTGTGGTTATGCATCCCAGTGTTTTTTCTCTGCCATAAGGAAGTTACTTATACTCTACTTATGCCATAAAGACATATTATTTTGTATCTAAATCTGCTAGTACAATTAAGACTGCCCTCCCCCAGACTGACAGTGCCCCTGCGCTTCTTCATCCAGAGCAGGGGATCTCTAATACAGGAGGTGTGTTACTGGCTAGTTCACCAGGTGAAAACAGAGGGAATAAAGCCGAAAAAAAAAAGAAAAATAATGCCGCCACCATATCTAATGGGTGAGGTGCAATATGTTACATTTGTGGTTTTGGGTTTAATACCATTTTAAGCATATTTAGCACACAGAAGCACCAAGGGTAAATGCCATTTAGCAAGCCAGCAAACATATTCATTTGTATTCAGTCTATAAAATATCAATGTTTTCCATCAATGCAGTAAAGGGTTTCAGATCATGTAAGGCCCTTGATCATAGCTAGGGACAGTACAGCAAAACAATACTGTAGATACTACCCTCAACACTGCCCCTTTCTCTTGTTAATTTTTGGTACTGGATTCTTTCATGCATAACAGGCAAGTACAAGGGTGGAACAATAAAAACTGCATACATCTCTTTTACTATAACAAAAATAAAGAGGCACCCTGTGAGATCTGGACCTAATTTATGTGCACCTTTGCAAAAAAAGTAGGCGAATGGGATGTCGCACATCAAAACAGACCCGCTATAGTGTAGTGAATGGCAGTCTCAACCTGGACCCCTGCCAGGCCAGGCCCAAATGCGTTTCGCTCTGCCTCCTTGGAGCCTAATCATGGGATTATGGGAGCAAAATGCGTTGGAGGTGTGGCCTGGCAGGAGTTCAGGCTGAGACTGCCATTTTCTCCACTAAAGTGGTATGTTTTGATGTGTGGCCTCCAGGACATCCCATTTGCCTACACTATGTTTGAAGCATACACAAGCTCCTTCCCTGGCCAGCCCTCACAGCGGTGGGCACAGGACCAGCGTTCCATTATAACCTAAGAGGCACACAATCCTTTTTCTTTGGTTTGCAAAAAAGAATTTGCAGATGGATGGATGAATGTGTGGCTGGTCACATTTACACTGACAGGAGGGTACACATTTTCTTGTGCTACAATTTGCAGAAATCTCAGAAAAGCTTCAAGGATTAAACTGGTTTATTTCTTTATAATTTTAAAATTAAAGTATGGCCAAAGCTTTTGTAGTTGGGTCACAGGAGTGCAAAAGCAAGTGCACTCCTGTCAGTCGGCTTATAGCGGTGAGGGAGTGCTGAGGGGCAGAGCAGAGAGTGGTGACTGACAGTCACTGCTATCCAATCTGAGCAGACCGAGAGCTGAGCATTTAGTGGTCATGTAATCGCTCAGTTCTCCGTCTTAAGAGTTGAAGCGGGGTAGCTGCAGTATAGAGGAGAGTATACTGTATTCTCGTTTTTGTTACAAGCTCCTTCTGTTTTAACTGTTAAGACTTGCAGCATGCTGATTTGATTCTATTCTATATTTTTTGTTTGTTTTTTGAGCAGTGGTGTGATGAGACCCATCAAAGCCAATCACAAAACCACTATGTAATGTTTACCCTGGTCTAATACATTTCAAGTTATTACTTATTAGTTGTCCAGGAATGCTGTACAAAATTGATTGATAAGCAATACTTTTTAAATGCAGGCTTTCTGCACTAGTATATGGTTTTTCTAAATGTATAAAATACCCTGCTCTCTACTATAAGCTAAAATTAAAATTGTCAGTGTTTGAAACACGTTTTTTTTTACCAAACGTGATCACACAATCCATGTTGTTTTATTGTACATTCAAGTCTTGCATTTCTTTTTACAGACGACCACATATCTGTATTGGTGGTAGGACTGGGAGGAGGCAGCTTATCCCTTTTTATTCATGACTATTTCTTGGGTTCACGGGTTGAAGCTGTTGAAATTGACCCTTCTGTATTGGATGTGGCTACCAGTTGGTTTGGCTTCAGTCAAGATGAGCGTATGAAGGTTCATTTAGCTGATGGCTTGGTTCATATCAATAACCTGGCAGACAAAGGCAAGTTGATATCCCTTTCATATTTGATTAAATTCATATGTAACGTAATTTCTCCTATGTTCATTGATGGACACGGCTCTTCTGATTCTTGACCTTAGGGTTTTAGCACCACCTACATGCGTAGGACACTAGGCAGGAAAAACACAGCACAGTTATTTCTGCCTAGTGTTTCAGGAGGGAGACTGTGTTCCCTGCTGGGACCTATGGTTGCATAATAATTGTTTTTCTTCTGTTTTTTCCTGGAATCTTTCCTAGGGAGATCTTTAATCAACAGTTTGGCTGGATAATCTAGATCCAGTGGTCACCCCAGTCTGGCCAATGAGCATTCACAGACCTATAGCTCTGCACTGGGTCTGCTGCAACGAGGCCCCATCCTGGGGCAGTGAGTTAAATGTCTCGCGGGGAAACATGTGATTGGGCCCCTGTAGTCCGTGTCACAGTGTTACCCTGGTCCACAGCTCCTCACTTCAGTGGAGAGGAGGATCTGTCTTGGGAGCCTTTGTCCGCATGCTTCATTAGATTGGTAAGATAGGCAGATTTTGTCCACTGAACAGGTCGATTAGGTGTACGTGGATCTTTATATCTATAGCAGTGAGGGGGTTTATACCCTCTAGGACTGTCCATGGGTGCTGTGCTCTTTCTGCCTAGTGTCTTAGTGTAGGTAGCGCTATAACTCTACCGTCAATAATCAGAAAAGCTGTGTTGGTCAATAAACTCAGAGAAAGGGATTTTACGGTGAGTAACAAAAATCCAGTTTTTGGGAGGGCACAGCTGTTAATAAGGCTATACAAGAAAATCATTTATTTTTCAGTAACTAATATGTTCCTTTCTTTACATTTCTTACTGCTCTTCTTGTGCAAAGGGCATGAAAGAAAAGTATTTTTCTCATAGGAACAAAATGATTTTACTCTGTCACTGAAACAAATGACAGCTAGAAACTTGTTTAGCGACATGTACGGTTTCCTTTAACCCTTGGACTGTCCAGGATGTATTGCATGCTGTAGTAGGATCCTAAGCTGCCAATTTCTTATGTAATATCCAACCCAGCCAATTGTCTTTTCCCTGAATTAGGAACAAGAAGGGTTCAACAGGCTTACTAGTGTTTCATGGTCTAACCACAAACTACTGGATCAGAGGACTGTCTCTAGGCATCTTTTAAATACTAGACCAATAACAAAGTTAAACAGTAGATTAGTACAGTACAAAAATAAAATGATGTGATCACTCACAGATACTTTATAAAATGTTATTGGGTCCAATACTTTTCAGTAACACATGCTATATTTTAAGATGAAGCATCAACTCAGACGGGGATATCGGGGAACTGGAGAAAGTGCAGAGAAGGGCAACCAAACTGATAAGAGGCATGGAGGAGCTCAGCTATGAGGAGAGATTAGAGGAACTGAATTTATTCTCTCTTCAGAAGAGGAGATTAAGGGGGGATATGATCACCATGTATAAATACATAAGGGGTCCATATAATGAACTTGGTGTTGAGTTGTTCACTTTAAGGTCAACACAGGACAAGGGGACACTCTTTACGTCTAGAGGAAAACAGACTTAGTCTCCAAATACGGAAAGGTTTCTTCACTGTAAGAGCTGTGAAAATGTGTAATAGACTCCCTCCAGAGGTGGTTCTGGCTAGGTCACTAGATTGCTTTAAAAAAGGCCTGGCTTCTTTCCTGGGTGTACTTGATATAAGTGGGTACTGATATTTATAGGTAAAGTTGATCCAGGGAATATCCGATTGCCTCTAGGGGGATCAGGAAGGAATTTTTTCCCCTACTGTAGCAAATTGGATCATGCTTTGCTGGGGTTTTTCGCCTTCCTCTGGATCCACTGCGGGTATAGGATTGTGTATATGGGATTGTATGGTTGGGTTTTCATTTACTTTTTTTTTTTTTATTGGTTGAGCCAGATGGACTCTTTTCAACCTGACTAACTATGTAACTCATCACAAATTGTATAAAAATTGATCTCTGGGTTTATGTTCTTTCTCTACAGACAAAGCTGTTTATGACGTGGTAATGTTTGATGTGGACAGTAAAGACACCAGTCTTGGCATGAGCTGTCCGCCACCTGCTTTTGTGGAGAAAAACTTTCTGAAAAATGTGCACAAACTCCTCAAGAATGATGGTGAGTAGAACATAGTATATTATGTAAAGGAAGAGAATCAAAAACCCTAACGGGACTTTAAAGGCCCTTTAGAGTAATTGCAATCCACAGTATAAATATATAGTATAAATTACCAAGAGAATATTTATAAAATATCCAGTACAAATTTTATTAAATAATTTTGATAAAAGCAGATTATGGCTGGTGTAGTATATTACCAACAGAACACTCGATGTACATGTGTATATTGTTCTACATTTCCTGATAATTTCACCATGAATAAACCGTGTCCCAACATTAACAGAAGCATCCGAAGCCTTTAAGAAATGTATTCTTTCTTCAGGGGTGTATATCAGTAGAAAACAAACACCTAAGTTATCTAAAGTGGAGATTTTTATACAGCAGCCAAAAGAGTTAAAAAGCAGACAGTGATATCCATTCTTGAACTGAGGAATATAATGGTAGCACAACCACAATGCCACTGGGGAATTCAAACAGGGACTGCCAAGAGAAGGCAAGAGTATCACAAAAATGCAATAGAGTATGCAAGCCACTTGCTGCTTCCAGTGGAGAGGTCCACACGGCCTCTTGTGGATGTGTGGAATAGAGCAAAGATATTTACATCTGACTTGTCTGAGTTAACCAAAATGAGTCCAAAGCGTAGAGAGTAGTAAGACAAAACACCTTTGATTAGGTGCATGCTGACTGCACTGACCTTGTCTATTTAGAGCATGGAGCTTGCAGGATGATAGTGCTTCAGGGCAGAGAAATGATCAGCAAATGGTGGAGTTCAGCATGCATGGCTAACCCTCCCATGTCCAGCAAGAGAAGGGAAACAACTAGCTGTATGATACCCCCAAGCAGTTTGCAGCTGCTGGCAGATTGCTGCATCTATTTGTTCACGCAGAAGCAAGCTAAGCTTCCCATGGTCCACAACCTAAGCAGATCTACTCATGAAGCAACAACAAAAAAGATCTGGACCTGATCTGCTGCTTACAAAGTTTTTCAGTTTTTTATTACTACAACATTTTTCACATAGTTGGCCTTTGCCAGCAGCTTCCTAAGAACTTGTCCAAACCATTGAGCTGTTAGTAACAGGGAGTGGGACAGTCCCTAAAGTTGCTTTATAATGTAGATTATACACACAGATTTGCTTTCTGCTTAATTTACATACAATGGGTTGTTTTTTAATTTATTTCTTGCAGGGGTCTTTATTTTGAATCTGGTGTGCCGTGATGCCATTTTGAAGAGACAGGTGACGAGTGTCATTCAAGAAGTCTTCCCACTGATTTATGCTCTGATGATCGAGGATGAAGTTAATGAAATCCTGTTTTGTTGCCCCAATCCTGAACTGAAAATTAACCTGGCAGAACTAATGGAATCAGCTAAAAACTTGGAGAGAAAATTAAAAAGGCCTGGAGTTCTCTGGGATGAGACTTATACCCTGTCCGACATGTTCAAGTCAATACAAATCGTTTGATTATTCTGCAGTCTTTTTAGCACATGGAAAATAATGTTTAATGGACATTCTATCTTATCAAGAGAAGAACATTGAGTAGTATCTGTAACAGAGGAGGAGTCTAACTCAATTATTTGTTAAAATGTATATAACATATACAGTATAGCATAGTTTATGCACAGTACTTCTTATATTTATTGTTAAAGAGGAACTGAACTCTGGAAGCTGTGCAGAAAAATGGCATGTAGAGAGCAAAGGAATAGTCAGCAATGTTAACCCTAATTTGAAATTTCCCCATTACTGACTTACCCTGCCCTGTTCTGCTTAGTGTAGTTGTGTGGGGGATGGCCATCTTGGTAGAGGCAGGACTTTGCTTACTCATGTCAGAGCTACCTTTCTAAAGACTGTTTGGGAAATGTTCAAGAAGCAGCAGGAGAGGTTCACAAAGGAGAGAGCCACAGAATATATCTCAAATCTGAAGATGTGTGGATTGCAGATTCCTCTCCAGAAAGCAGCATAGCAATGACATTCACAAAATATAACTCCATGTCTTCTGAGACTAGTAATCAAGGGCATCAGTGCCTTAAAGGATAAGTTCACCTTTGGATCATGTAGCATTTTTCAGCATCTGCAGCCTAGCCCCTCCAATCCCTCCTCCTTGTGCCAGCAGGTAGGGGATCTTCTCCCCACACCCGGTGTCACAGTTGAAAATAGAGAGCCATTCAGTTTCCTTTGAATGAATGCTTACAAGTACCGTCAGCCATTGCTGCTGGAAGCTTGTAGTCCTCAATGAACTACGAGAGTGCTGGTGAGCGATCTCGTAGTCCATTGATCTTCCGGCTTTCCGGTATCTGCCTGCCCGTATGAGTGGCAGACAGCCATCCCGAGAGTCTGCAGAAAACAGATTGCCCCTGCATTCTGCTGATCACAAATGCAATGCTCTGTAGGTGCCTTAGAAAAAACATTTTTTTTTACCTGCAAAAAAAAGTGTGCATTTATAATTTATTTTTCCAAAGATGATCTTCTCCTTTTAAGATATCAAACTGCATATACATGGCTATAAAGTTGTAGGCCCAGGAGTGCCTAGGCACCCTCACATACATGTTTTTCAGGGGGGAAAAAATGTACAGTTTTTTTGTGGGTCATTTTTTTTTGGGTACAATTAACATTTCTAGATGTTACCTATTACATAGCAAATCTTTTATTTTATAATTCAGGTCCACTTCAGTACAAATTACCTTTCTAATTTAATCTGAAGCTAGATAAAGTTTCTAAAAGTAAAACAAAAAATGGTGATATTGTCTGAGAAATGTAAATTGATTGGCACATAGTTATCTCCTGAACTAGGCAATGGGTGAAGTACTTGTGCACCAATACAAGAGGCAACAGGAAAGTTTCTGCAAATCAAGTTCTCTCAGCAGAAATATTATTAACCACAATTGCCGCCGGCCACTCGCGATCTCCCGCAGCTAAGAGAGAAAGACAGACGGCTGATGTAAACACAGCCATCTGTCATTCTCCCTGAATTGATCACAGAGGCTATGTGATCCTGCTATATAGGATCGCATGTGTCTGTGATTACTTCACAAGGCACGCCCCCTAACAGTTAGAATCACGCCTCTAGGGATACATTTAACCCACTGGTCATCAGTAATGTTAACCCATTCCCTGCCAGTGTCATTTTTACAGTAACAGTGCATATTTTTAGCACTGATTACTGTAGTAATGTCACTGGTACTCCCAAAAGTGTCAAAAATGTCAGTTAGGGGTTCGATCTGTCCTCCGCAATGGCGCAGTCCCGCAAAAAAAAAAAAATCGCAGGTCACCGCCATTACTAGTAAAAAAAAAAAAAAAACAACAAAAATTACATAAATCTTTCCCGTAGTTAGTAAACACAATAACTTTTGCACAAACCATTTAAAATACGCTTATTGCGATTTTTTTTTTTTTTTTTTTTTACCAAAAATATGTAGCAGAAAACAAATTGGCCTAAAATGTTAAATTTTGATTTTTTACATTTTTTTTTTTTTTTTTTGAAAATTTCATATAAAAGAATGTGAAAAATATTGTAATTTTTTTTTAAATTGTCGCTATTTTTTTGTTTATAGCGCGAAAAATAAAAATCGCACAGGTGATCAAATACCACCAAAAGAAATCTCTATTTGTGGGAAAAAAAGGACATCAATTTGGTTTGGATACAGCGTCCTTTTTTTCCCACAAACAGAGCTTTCTTTTGGTGGTATTTGATCACCTGTGCGATTTTATTTTATTTTTTGCGCTATAAACAAAAAATTGCGACAATTTTGAAAAAATTACAAATATTCACATTTTGTTTTTATATGAAATTCTCAAAAAAAAAAATGTAAAAATCAAAACTTTTTAACATTTTAGGCCAATTTGTTTTCTGCTGCATGTTTTTGGTAAAAAAAATCTCAATAAGCGTATTTTGATTGGTGTGCGCAAAAGTTATTGCATTTACTAACTACCGGAAAGATTTATGTCATTTTTATTTTTTTTTTTTTTTTTTTTTTACTAGTAATGGCAGCGATCTGCGATTTTTTTTGTGGGACTGCGCCATTGCGGCAGACTGATTGGACCCCCTAACTGAACACTTTTGGGAGTACCAGTGACATTACTACAGTAATCAGTGCTATAAATATACACCGTTACTGTCAAAATGACACTGGCAGGGAAGGGGTTAACTTTATTGGTGATCAAGGGGTTAAGTGTGACCCTAGGGGCGTGATTCTAACTGTCAGGGGGCGTGGCTTGTTGGATCATCACAGAGACATGCGATCCTATATAGCAGGATCGCATAGCCTCTGTGATGATCTAAGGGAGAATGACAGACGGCTGTGTTTACATCAGCCATCTGTCTTTCTCCCTCTGCAGCGGGAGATCATGAATGACCGGTGGCCATGAGTGACAGGTGGCTGAGCGAGTGACGTACCCCTACGTCACTTTGCCCAGCAGCGGCTGCCTGCCGCAGTATATCTGCGGTGGGCGGTCGTTATGTGGTTAAAACAACATAAATAAGTATATATAATCACTAAAAATAGTCAAACCATATATACAGTATCTCACAAAAGTGAGTACACCCCTCACATTTTTGTAAATATTTTATTATATCTTTTCATTTGACAACACTGAAGAAATTACACTTTGCAACAATGTAAAGTAGTGAGTGTACAGCTTGTATAATAGTGTAAATTTGCTGTCCCCTCAAAATAACTCAAAACACAACCATTAATGTCTAAACCGCTGGCAACAAAAGTGAGTACACCCCTAAGTGACAATGTCCAAATTGGGCCCAATTAGCCATTTTTCCTCCCCGGTGTCATGTGACTCGTTAGTGTTACAAGGTCTCAGGTGTGTTAAATTCGGTGTTGTTGCTCTCACTCTCTTATACTGGTCACAGGAAGATCAACATGGCACCTCATGGCAAAGAACTCTCTGAGGATCTGAAAAAACAGAATTGTTGCTCTATATAAAGATGAAGAAAGAAAGAAAATGGCCTCTGCCCCCACCTATTACTGGCCTTCATGGCAAAGAACACATGGAAGGGCTCCACACATGAAACAAACAAAAGTAAAATTCCCAGCTCAATCTGCCAACCAGTTTGCTTACCAACCAAATTAACCTGTCTAACAGTTTGCGTCAAAACAGGGGTTTAGTTAGCAAACATTTGCAAACGCATGTGAAAGCTGCAGGGCCACTCCACGGCTCCCTGTATTACCTGCAGTAATTACCTTTCAGGAAGGATGGGCCACCTCCAGGCTCACCTGCCCCCATCTATCCATTCGCTTGCATGTGCTTCCACTGTGAAGACTCTTATAAATTCATTAGAGTAGGACTGCAGGTAATACAGGGAGCCGTGGAGTGGCCCTGCAGCTTTCACATGCGTTTGCAAATGTGTGCTAACTAAACCCCTGTTTTGACGCAAACTGTTAGACAGGTTAATTTGGTTGGTAAGCAAACTGGTTGGCAGATTGAGCTGGGAATTTTACTTTTGTTTGTTTCTATATAAAGAAGGCCTAGGCCAGTGCTGGCGAACCTTGGCACCCCAGATGTTTTGGAACTACATTTCCCATGATGTTCATGCACTCTAGTAGTTGAGCATCATGGGAAATTTAGTTTCAAAACATCTGGGGTGCCAAGGTTCTCCATCACTGGCCTAGGCTATAAAAAGATTGCCAAGAAACTGAGCTGCAGCACGGTGGCCAAGACCATACAGTGGTTTAACAGGACAGGTTCCACTCAGAACAGGCCTTGGCATGGTCGACCAAAGAAGTTGAGTGCACATGCTCAGCGTCATATCCAGAGGTTGTCTTTGGGAAATAGACTTCATCAAATTGGTCTGCATGGCTGTCATCCCAGAAGGAAGCCTCTTCTAAAGATGATGCACAAGAAAGCCCGCAAACAGTTTGCTAAAGACAAGCAGACTAAGGACATGGGTTACTGCCTACAGTCAAGCATGGTGGTGGGAGTGTCATGGTCTGGGGCTGCTGGGAAGCTACAGTCCATTGAGGGAACCATGAATGCCAACATGTACTGTGACATACTGAAGCAGAGCATGATCCCCTCCATTCAGAGACTGGGCCACAGGGCAGTATTCCAAAATGATCACGACCCCAAACACACCTCCAAGATTACCACTGCCTTGCTAAAGAAGCCGAGGGTAAAGGTAATGGACTGGCCAAGCATGTCTCCAGACCTAAACCCTATTGAGCATCTGTGGGGCATCCTCAAATGGAAGGTGGAGGAGCGCAAGTTCTCTAACATCCACCAGCTCCGTGATGTCGCCATGGAGGAGTGGAAGAGGACTCCAGTGACAACCGGTGAAGCTCTGGTGAACTCCATGCCCAAGAGGGTTACATTGTAGCAAAGTATAATTTCTTCAGTGTTTCACAAGAAAAAATAAAAGTTACAAAAATGTGAGGGGTGTACTCACTTTTGTGAGATACTGTACATATGTGGTTATATGTGATAAAATAAAAACCTCCATTGGGACATTAATCGCTATATTTATCATATATATAGCAGTGCTCCTCGTCAAACTGAAAAACTCCAACAATCATTTAACTGTGTCCCATGAATGTCCACTGTGAAAAAGAATGTTACAAGTATCCTCTTGTGGATAAACAATTGCAACCCATGCTTCATCGAAGGGCTCCACCACCAATAGAAATGCCCGCTCACCTGGGAAGTAGACCTATATAAACATACAGGTCACAAAACTCTTAAAAGCTGTTATACTGTATCTGCAAAGGGTGGGCCAACTCAATATTAAACCCTACGAACTAAGACTGGGATGCCATTAAAGTTCATGTGCGTGTAAAGGCAGGCACCCCAATACCTTTGATAACATAGTGTATATTGTCTGAGTCACAGACTGATTACCAGTGTTTTTAGTACAGTCTTGCTGCATCAGGCTCCAGACCGTAAGTGATGTCACTTGGCTCCGCCTTACACATTAAAACACTATCTGATGTGGCTTTGTCAGTGGCTTCTTTAGTTCATTTGGGGACTTTTGGCATTACTTAACCTCTCTACACCCCCTATGAACCGGAGCAAATTTTACTTTGGACTGCTGACACATTTTTCCTGTTTTGGTTTATGCCGCTTAACGCTTTGGGCAAAAATGCAGCTGTATGAGTAGACTCATATCATACAATACTGCGTTGTTCAGGTCCTTAAAAAACAGTTTGCAGTATAAATCTGAAGACAACATCATATAAACCCATCTGCATGAGCCTTACAATCTGAAATTGCTGGCAAATGGTGGGGGAGAAGGAAGGGGCGTACTACACATTCCATGTGTACTTCCTTGAAGTTTTTTTTGGGACTGTGTAGTATGTCCAATGTCTACAACTGGGTAAAGTAAAAAAAAAAATATCATATACAGTATATTTGAAATCAAATCTTTATTATTTTGTGTGATATAACATGGTGTGGGAGATTTTCTGTCAGTCACAGGCTGTGTCATGCCCCTCCAGCCTGTGTCATAGAATTAGAGAGAGGTGAAGCCTCCATTAATCTACATGTAATACCCCACCCCTATTGTGTTTAGCTGGTTAGTGGGCGTGGAGGGGGAAAGGAGGGAGTGGACTATCATTTACCCTTTTGTATACACCCACATGTGTGACTCCATAGTCACATGGGCTGCTCAACATAGAAACTCACTGAAAACTGAGCATGGGCAGAGCTGCCAACACTGCTCTGCAAAATACCTAGCTGAATTGGGGACATGAACAGGAGGTGGAGATAGAGAGCAGCAGGATCAACCAGGTTTTTTTTTTTTTTTTTTTTTTTTTGCAGACTACAGAAAATTAATCTCATAGGGACTAACTGAGTAAGAACAGCATGTAATACACCATTTATTGATATTTTTTTCCAATGTGCCCACCGCATAACCTTGAGTGAAGTTCTCCAATGCTCCATCTCCGGCACAGGCACTTCACCTCACTTCTCTTGGCTTCTGTGTGCATACATGAGATTACAGGGTGATGTCCCATAAGGGCAGAAGCAAGGTTTGGGGACATACATGGAAGACAATCCAAAATTGCATTGGCTTCTATGCCATCAGAAAACAAAGGATGATACCACCAAACACAGTAGGCATATCAATAGAGCTTTATACAATCTTTACTAATGGTAGAGTGAAGTTAGGCAATGATGTTGTTATTATCCACTTGCCGACCGCCCCATAGCAGTTTTACTGCTGCAGGGTGGCTGCGCTGCGCAGGACCACGTATATATTTGTGATCCTGAACTTCTGGGTATCAGGCACAAGTGCGCACTGCCGGCAGCTTGCTCCCGATGTGATTCTACACAGCAGGAGCTGATCAGCAGGTCTCCCAGACCCCATGTCTGCCGGCACCCACTGATCTTTCTGTACACAGGCAGAACAGTGATCTGCCTATTTTGTAAACAAGGCAGATCGATTTTCTGTCTGTAAGGAAGGCATTGATTCTGTGTCCCTGCAAAGCAAAGCAGGAACACGGATCAATGCCTTCCTCTAGGAAAAGCACCTTCCCCACAGTAGTAAATCACTAGCTAACCACACAGTTAACCCTTTGATTGCCCCTGATGTTAACCCCTTCCCAGCCAGTGACATTAGTACAGTGACAGTGCATATTTTTAGCACTGATCACTGTATTAGTGTCACTGTTCCCCAAAAAAGTTAGTGTCCCCACTGTCTGCTGCAATATCGTAGTCCCGCTATAAGTTGCTGATCACCACTATTACTAGTAAAAATAAATAAATAAATAAAAATGTTATTTATAAACATTTTTCATAATTTGTAGACGCTAAATCTTTTGCGCAAACCAATCAATACACGCTTATTGGATTTTTTTCTTTACCAAAAACTTGTAGCAGAATACATATTAGCCGAAATTGATGAAGAAATTCTATTTTTTTTATTTTTTTGAACAATTACCCACTGGGCACTTAAACCTCCTTCCTAATCAAACCAATTTTCAGCTTTCAGTGCTCTCACATTTTGATTAAAACAATTACTCATGCAACACTGTACCCATATGAAATCTTTGTCCTTTTTGTTTCACACAAATAGAGGTTTCTTTTGGTGGTATTGAATCATCATTGTTTTTTTTTATTTTTTGCGCTATAAATCAAAAAAGACTGAAAATTTTGTAAAGAAATGCATTTTTCTCTTTCCTTTTTTAAAATTTAGCAAATTTAGTAATTTTTCTTCATAAATGGTGGTCAAAAGTTATACTGCTACATAGCTTTAGTAAAAAATAACCGAAATAAGTATATATTGTTTGGTCTTTGTGAAGGTTATAGAGTCTACAAGCTATGGTGCCAATCATTGAAAGTTCAGACACTAACAAGCCAGGACAGTACAAATACCCCCCAAATTAAATCTTTGTGGAAAGCAGACATTCCAAGGTATTTAGTAAGAGGCATGGTGAGTTTTTTGAAGTTGCATTTATTTTTCACAATTCTTTGCAAAATGAAGATTTTTTTTTTTATTTACAAAATTGTCATATTACCAAGTTATTTCTCACATACTGTATAGGCATACTTGCAACTACACCCCAAAATACATTATGCTACTCCTCCTGAGTATGGCGATACCACATGTGTGAGACTTTTACACAGCCTGGCCACATACAGAGGCCCAACATCCAAGTAGCACCTCCCTGCGTTCTAGGAGCAAAAATTACACATATAATTTCCTGACAACCTATCCCACTTTTGAAGGCTCTGGAGCACCAGGACAATGGAAACGCCCACAAAATGACCCCATTTTGGAAAGCAAACACCCCAACACATAATCTAGGATGCATATTGCACCTTTTTAACATGTCATTTTTTCCACAAGTTTTTGGTAAATGTGGAAAGAAAATGAAAACGCATTTTTTTTTTTTTTTTACACAAAGTTGTCCATTTATATGATATTTCTAACACATAGCATGTACATAGCAAAAATTACACCACAAAATACATTCTGCTACTCCTCCTGAGTATGGCGATACCACATGTGAGAGACTTTTACACAGCCTGACCACATACAGAGGCCCAACATGCAGGGAGCACCGTCATTTCCTGACTACCCATTACACTTTTGTGAGGCACTGATGAGCACTGATGTGGCACTGATGTGGCACAGATAAGCACTGATGTGGCATGGATGTGGCACGGATGAGCACTGATGTGGAAAGAATGAGGCAGGGATAAGCACTGATGTAGCATGGATGTGGCAGGGATGAGCACTGATGTGGCATGGATGTGGCACAGATGAGCACTGACATAGCATGGATGTGGCAAGAATGAGTACTGATATGGCATGGAAGAGCACTGACGTGGCATGGATGTGGCACTGACATGACATGGATGTGGCACGGATGAGCACTGTCGTGGCATGGATGTGGCACGGATCAGCACTGATGTGGCATGGATGGGCACAGATGAGCCATGATTGAGGCATGGTTGAGGCATGACTGAGGTATGATTGAGGGATGCATGGGCATGATTAAGGCATGGATGGGCATGACTGAGGTATGATTAAGGAATAGATGAGGCATAGAGGAGGCAGGAATGAACACTGCTGCAGTCTCCCTCCTCTCCTCATAGGCTGTACTGATCGCTGTGTACAGCGTGCGAAGAGAGGAGAGAACTGAACTGGACATGCACCGGTTTCTTGACAGCTGATCGCTCCGTCATTGGATGGAGCGATCACGTGGTAAAGGGCCGCTGTCATTGGCCCTTTACCACAATCCAATGGACCCGGTGACCACAAGCACTTCCGTGTACGTGCCTGATTCTTGGAGGACATCATTGTACGCCCTCCCAGAATAAGTTGACCGCGCTGTAGCCGTCATTTAACTATGGCACGGTCGGCAAGTGGTTAAAGCAGAAAGTAAAAAAGGTTTTTTTCCTCAAAAATAACTTGTTTTTTTTTTTTGTTTATAGCGCAAAAAAAAAAAAACCCGCAGAGGTGATCAAATACCACCAAAAGAAAGCTCTATTTATGGGGAAAAAGGACGTACATTTTATTTGTGTACAGCGTTGCACAACCACGCAGTTTTCAGTTAAAGTAACGCAGTGCTGTATCACCAAAAAAATGGCCTGGTCAGGAAGGGGAGCAAATCTTCTGGAGGTCAAGTGGTTAATATTATACAGGTTTTATATACCACCAACAGTTTGCACAGCGCTTTGCAACATGAAGTTTTGACTTTCTGGAGTCATGGACTCCGGGGTTTAGTATTGCTTTAACCACATCCATACCGGCGCATAGTAATATGACGCCGGCAGGATGGCATTACCGTTCCGCGCGCAGCGCGGCGATCGGGGGTGAGGCTCGTCCCTCGGACATAGCCCATCCCTGATCAAGGTAAACAGCCAATAGATATTGGCTGTTTACCATGTGATCGGCTGTGTCAGTCACAGCCGATCACATGAGCGGCTCCTGCACGAGCCGCTCGTTCTCTCTGCAATGCGCGCCCCCGGGGGCGCGCAGAGCAGCGATCGGGGACGAGGCTCGTCCCTCGGACAGAGTCGATCCCCGATCTAGGTAAAGAGCCAATGAAATTGGCTCTTTACCACGTGACCGGCTGTGTCCAATCACAGCCGGTCACAAATGTCAACAGAGAACACGGTAACTAGCTGTCACCGTGTTCTCCTCCTCACACACTGATCCTGTGTGAGGAAGAGAGTGTGGTAACAGCTAGTTACCAAATACAGTGCACCCCAACCACACTGATTTCCCCCCCCCAATAAAGAGTACCTGTCACTAGCCCATCAAAGTACCCGAGTACCTGTCACCAGCCCATCAGGTACTCTGATGACAGGTACTCGGGTACTCTGATGGGCTGGTGACAGGTACTCGGGTACTCTGATGACAGGTACTCGGGTACTCTGATGACAGGTACTCGGGTACTCTGATGACGGGTACTCGGGTACTCTGATGACAGATACTTGGGTACTCTGATGACAGGTACGCAGGTACTCTGATGACAGGTACTCGGGTACTCTGATGACAGGTACTCGGGTACTCTGACAAAAGGTACTCGGGTACTCTGATAACGGGTACTCGGGTACTCTGATGACAGGTACTCGGGTACTCTGATGACAGGTACTCGGGTACTCTGACGAAAGGTACTCGGGTACTCTGATGACGGATACTCGGGTATTCTGATGACAGGTACTCGGATACTTTGATTACCTGTCAACGGAGTACCCGTCATCAGAGTACCTGAGTACCTGTCACCTACCCATCAGAGTACCCGAGTACCTTCCACCTGCTCATCAGAGTACCTGACGCCTGAAGTACCCGAGTACTTGCCGCCTGCTCATCAGTACCCATCACTACTCATCAGTACTCATCAGTACCTATCACCTATCAGTACTGATCATCAGTACCCATCAGTACAGTATCACCTATCAGTATCAGTACTACTCATCAGTACCTATCACCTGCCTGTCACCTGCCCATCAGAGTACCCGAGTACCTGTCACCTGCCTATCGGAGTACCCGAGTACCTGCCACCTGCTCATCAGTACCAGAGTACCTGTCACCTGCCTGTCACCTGCCCAACAAATTACCCGAGTACCTGTCACCCTTCATACAGCCACCATGTCCAAGTCCAAAAAGGTTTATATTTGTCGTCCGTTTAAACCTAAATACCGGTGTTATGGTAGCAGATAGCTGCCATAACCCTGGTATTTTTTTAAACGGTGGACGGTTGGCTTTCCGATAAGGGTGGTCCCAGCGGCGGATTCGCCGTGGGTTCACCCTTCCGGGATGGCGGAAGAGGTGCCCCCCCCCCCTCCCGCCGCGTCCGGTCCTTTTCCCCGCTTACCGGACCCGCCGGCAGCGGGGAAAACGATCCGGTCCCGGATCCTCACAGACAGGATGTCGAGTGAGGGCAAGCTTGCCCTCACTTGACTCTATGGTCTTGGAGGACCGGAGCTACGGAAAATGTTGTTGCCTAGCAACCGGTTTAAATGTCCTTTTTTTTTTTTTTTTTCATTTTATATAATAATTTTTTTTTTTTTTTCTATCTTTTAGTGTACTTGTGAGATCTGAGGACTTTTTGACCCCAGATCTCACAAAAAGAGGTCCTGTCGTGCCTTTTTCTATTACTAGTAATGTTTACATTTCTTGTAATAGAAATAAAAATGATCAATTTTTTTTTTTTTTGTTAAACGGTGTAAAAATAAAAAATAATAAATAAAATAAATAGTAAAAAAAAAAAAAATTAAAGCGCCCTGTCCCCGTTAGCTCGCGCGCAGAAGCGACGCATGTGGAAACCCCGCCCACATATGTAAACGGTGTTCAAACCACACATGTGAGGTATCGCCGCGATCGTTAGAGCAAGGGGATTAATTTGAGCCCTAGACCTCCTCTGTAACTCAAAGATGGCAACCTGTAGAAATTTTTAAATTGTCGCCTATGGGGATTTTTAAGTACCAAAGTTTGTCGCCATTCCGTGAGCGTGCGCAATTTTGAAACATGACATGTTGGGTATCTATTTACTCGGCGTAACATTATCTTTCACATTATGGAAAAAAATTGGGCTAACTTTACTGGTTTCTTATTTTTTAATTAAAAAAAGTGAATTTTTTCCAAAAAAATTGCGTTTGGAAGACCGCTGCGCAAATACGGTGTGATAAAAAATATTGCAATAATCTCCACTTTAATCTCTAGGGTCTCTGCTAAAAAAAAATATATAATGTTTGGGGGTTCTAAGCAGTTTTCTAGCAAAACAACTGATTTTAGCTTGTAAACACCAAATGTCAAAAATAGGCCTAGGCAAGTGGCTAGGATGCATGATGATGCTCCTTGGATGTTTAGGCCCCTCTATATGGCTAGGCTGTGAAAAAGTCTCACACATGTGGTATTGCCATACTCAGGAGGAGTGGCAGAATGTATTTTGGGGTGTCATTTTTGCTGTGTACATGCTATGTGTTAGGAATATCCTATAAATTGACAACTTTGTGTAAAAAAAAAAAGTTTTTATTTTTTTCCCACATTTTCCAAAAACTTGTGGAAAAAAATGACATGTTCAAAGGACCCATAATGCCTCATAGAATATACGTTGGAGTGTTTGCTTTCCAAAATGGGGTCATTTTGTGGACTTTTCCATTGTATTGGTGCTCTAGGGCCTTGAAAAGTGTGATAGGTAGTAAGAAAGTTTTATGTGTATTTATGCTCCTAAAACGCCTTATGGTGCTACTTGGACGTGGAGTCTCTTTTTGTGGCCAGGCTGTGTAAAAGGCTCACACATGTGGTATCACCATACTCAGAAGGAGTAACAGAATGAATTTTGGGGTGTCATTTTTGCTGTGTACATGCTATGTGTTAGAAATAGCTTATAAATTGACAACGTTTTGGGAAAAAAAAGAAAAATAATTTTTTTTCTTAATTTTCCCAAGAATTGTGGGAAAAAATTATAACTTCAAAAAACTCACCATGCCTCTTACTAAATACCTTGGACTGTCTACTTTACAAAAAGGGGTCATTTGGGGGGTATTTGTACTGTCCTGACATTTCAGGGCCTCAAGAAAGGAGATAGGCAGTCAGTACATCTGGTGTGATCAATTTTCAGTAATTGGTACCATCGCTTCTAGACTCAATAACTTTCACACAGACTAAATAATATACACTAATTTGGGTTAATTTTACCAGAGATATGTAGCAGTATACATTTTGGCCCAAATGTATGAAGAAAAACGGAAAATTCCTATCATACTTACCGTAATTTTCCTTTCCTGATAGTCTCCATGGCAGCCTACGTGTGGGTTAACCCCGCCTCCACTCCAAGGGTATAGGACCCCCCTCCCATAAATTTCAGCTCTCAGGTACAGCAGGTGTTCCATATCTTAGCCGAATCCAAGACGAGAGGGTGGGTACTCCGGCTGCCATGGAGACTATCAGGAAAGGAAAATTACGGTAAGTATGATAGGAATTTTCTGTTTTCCTGTCTGTCTCCATGGCAGCCTACGTGTGGGAAATAACTAGCTCACTCCACACGGGTGGGAATGCTTTAGCAAAGAAAATTTTAATTCATGCTATTTGCAGACAAAACAGTCAAACCAAAATTAACTGAGGACAGAGAAGCAGGCTCTACACAATAGTGGGTCATAAAAGTATTGACTGATGACCACGAAGCCGCTCTGCAAATCACATCTGGAGCCACGTGCCGCGAAGCCGCCCAGGAAGTAGAGATACTCCTTGTAGAGTGCGCCGTCACCGCCTCCGGAGGAGCCAGCCCCTCAGCTCTATAGGCCTGTTGGATAGCTGCCACTATCCATGAAGCGATAGTCCTAGATGAAGCAGGTTTACCTCTGTTCTTTCCCCAGAACAGGACAAAGAGGTTGTCAGACTGCCTGAATGGTGCAGTTGCTTGAAGATAGGCTTTTAAGGATTCTCCTACATCCAACGGATGAGGATTGGACTCATTAGATGAACGGAAAGTAGGCAGGACAATCTCCTGATTCTGGTGAAACACTGAGGTGACTTTCGGATTTGAATTCAGCCTGGGTATCAGTACTACCCGATCCGGAAAAAAAGTCAAGAATGGTTCTTTACATCCGAGAGAACTTAATTCAGAGACCCTTTTAGCCGAGGTAATGGCTACCAGGAAGACAGTTCGGATGGTCAGGTCCTTGATAGAAGAAGAGGAATCTATGCCCGATTTGGAGAGGGCATTTAGGACAAGAGGTAGATCCCATTTCGGGAACCTAGGTCTTCTCTGAGGATTGAGCCTGATTGCTCCTTTGAAAAATTGTTGGATTAGTGGGTGTTGGGCCCACATGACCCCGGAGAAGGCCGATAAGGCCGAAACTTGAACTCTAAGAGTTGCCACTGAAAGGGGCATATCCAGACCAGCCTGAAGAAAACTTAGTATTTCTTGAATCCCAGGGACTGAGGAAGACATACCTTCAGGATATGCAGACTCCATGAATCTTGCCCAGATTCTACAGTATACTTTATTAGTACTTGGTCGTCTAGCATTCATCAAGGTGGAAATGGCTGTAGATGGGCAGCCGAGCGATTCCAACCTTTCCCTCTCAAGAACCAGACCGTCAACCGGAGAATTGCAGGACAGGGGTGCACTGATGTTCCCTGAAGAAGCAAGTCTGGTCTGAGGGGAAGAGGGACCGGGTCCCGGTAACTCAGTTGTAGGAGTAGCGGAAACCATGGCCTGTTCGGCCAGAAAGGCGCCACCATCACTATCTCCACATCTTCCGCTTGAAGTCTTTGCAGGAATTTGAGAATGATGGGTACTGGAGGAAAGGCATAAGCCCTGCTGAACTCCCACCTGTCGGTTAGTGCATCTGTCCCGTAAGCTTGAGGACACTTGCCCCTCGTGACATACTTCCCCAACTTGTGGTTGCAAGGGGAGGCGAACAGATCGACTTCGGGAGATACTCCCAACGACAGAATCCATTTGAACGACTCCACATGGAGCGACCATTCGTTGTGGTTCAACTGGACCCTGGACAGAAAAATCCGCTTGAACATTCTGTGAACCTGGGATGTAAACTGCCGAGATGTTTACTAGGTGAGTCTGGGCCCAGGACATGATCGGGTCTAATTCTCGTAGCAGAGAGAGACTCCGTGTCCCACCTTGTCTCTTCACATAAGACACTGCCGTGGTGTTGTCCATCCGAATCATTACAGATTTCCCCTCTAGCAGGTGTTGGAAAGATCGAAGACCCTGGTAGGCTGCTCGGAGTTCCAGTATATTGGAGACTGGAGTGTGTCTCTGAAAAGACCATCTCCCCTGTGTCATCTCTGTCAGACAATGAGCCCCCCAACCTGAGTTGCTGGCGTCTGTTGTGATTATAGTCCATGAGACTGGAACCAGAGAATGACAGTTGAGCAGATTCCTGCGTTGCAGCCACCAAAGAAGACTGTATCTCATGCTGGAGGAGATATGAATGTACTGATCTTTCTCTTCTGTGTTCCATTGTTGTAGGAACCCTTTTTGGAAGGGCCTCATATGCCAGAGAGCCCATTTGACCATTGGAGCCGTGGACACCATGGTGCCAATGATTTTGAGGCACTGAGAGGCTTTCAGCCGAGGAGAGGAAAGAGCCGGAAGGATTCTCTCCCTCACTACCGGTATCTTCTCTAATGGGAGAGAGATTGAATTCTCGACGGTGTCGAATTGCGCCCCAAGATAGACTAGGCGCTGAGTAGGCTCCAGCTGACTCTTTTGTAGGTTTAGCAGCCAGCCAAACTCTTTGAGGGTCGATATGACCTGATCTCTGTGTGCCAATAATTGATCCTTTTCTTGAGACAGAAGCAGAAGATCGTCTAAGTAATGATGTAGACGTATACCTTTCAATCTTATGAAGGCTACCACTGCTAGAAGAACTTTGGTGAATACTCTGGGTGAGGTAGACAGGCCGAAGGGTAGGCAAATGAATTGCAGATGCTGATTCCGAACACAGAAGCGAAGATATTTGTGGAAGTCGGTTGCCACAGGTACATGAAAATACGCATCCTTTAAATCTATTGAGGCGAGCCAATCTCCCGGCAGTACTGCCCTTTGAATAGTTGAGAGTGTTTCCATCTTGAATTTTTCGTTCTTTATGAACTTGTTCAGGTATGTGAGATCTATAACAGGTCTCCAGGCCCCGTTCTTCTTCTGGACTAAGAAGAGGGGTGAGTAAACCCCTTGAAATTTTTCTTGTTCCGGAACCGGAGCTACCGCTCCTTGAGCCACCAAAGCGTCTACATAGGCGAGCAAGACTTCTCTTCTCTCTTCTAGACAGGGTAAATGAGTTGAGATGAATCTTGGAACTGGATCTGCCAGAAATGACCATCTGTGGCCTGTAGAGACCGTCCTGACGGTCCAAAAGTCCGTGATTGAGGCCGCCCAGACATGCTGAAAATGGAGAAGACGTGCCCCCACCTGACATGCCTGGACGGGCCCAATCTCAAAAAGATTTAGTGGAATCTTGTCCAGCAGGCGCTGGATTTTTTGATGACCTCCGAGTAGAGGATTGACCACCTCTCCAGTTTCTTCGGAAATCTCTATTAGGCTTGTAAGAGCGTGCATCTCTTGATCTCTCCGTGTATTGCCTCCTAGGTTGAGGCTTCTTCTGACCAAATAGTCGTCTGTCTTGCGGGAGGAAACCTGACTTTCCGCCAGTAGCCTTGGCAATGGCGCTGTCTAGTTTGTTTCCAAAAAGGGAAGTACCCTCAAAAGGGATCTTACACCATGCCTGTTTAGAAGCTGGATCTGCAATCCACGGGCGAAGCCACAAGGCCCTCTTTGCTGTTACTGAGGATAGCATCGATCTGGACAGCAGACGCAGAACATCAATAGATGCTTCTCCTAAAAACACTAAAGCCAGCTTGAGTTCGTGAATAGGGGAACTTTCTACGGCTTCTTCCGAGAGACTTCCAAGTTTGGATTCTATATCGGAAACCCAGACTTCCATGGCTTTAGACATTGTTGCTAATGCCATCACAGGTTTGCAGGCCGCGCCGGCCATCACAAAGATCCTCTTTAGGTCCAGATCTATCTTCCTATCCAAAGGGTCTTTGAAAGAGACCGCGTCATCTAGTGGCAAAGTGACATGCTTTGCTAATCTTGTAACTGCCGCATCCACAAGAGGAGCAGATTCCAGACGGGCGACATCTTCAGGTTTAAAGGGATATAATTTCCCAAGTTTGGAGGATAAGGAAGACTTACTATCCCCTTTACTCCATTCTTCAGTAATCACCTCTTGTAATTCAGAGAGGGAAGGGAAGTTGATACGCTCCTTACCAAGGTGCTTGAAGAACTTCCGCTGCTTTTTCTGAGGAGACACAGGATCCTCCCATCTGAGAGCTTCTTTAATGGCTCTGATCAGGGGTGAAACTAGGGCGAACTCAAAGCCGCCTACAGCCCCTTCTTCTTCCGAATCACTGTCAGATGACTTTGCAGAAGTAATACTCGGTTGAGAGGGGCCTTGATCTTCCTGCACTTCCCCTGGAGAACTGGATGTGGTGGGACCAAGTGGTGGGACTGTACCCCATTCTTTCAGGGACTGTTGTACTATTCTCTTCACTAGAGATTCCAATCTTTGATCCTTTTGCCCCCTCTCACCGGCTGCATGAGCAAAACATGGCTCACATAGGGACTTGTCCTCCGGGACATGCTCCCCACAACCCCAACAGGCTCTCTGGTGTGTGCGGTGACTCTGGTATCGTGTATGGTGTCTGGGGGAGGAATTGGAGCGTCTCCCTTGTTGCCTACTCCCTGATGGAGATTCACGGCGTTTAGATCTGGAGGATGAACTCCCACGAGGTCTGACAGGGTCTCTTTCTTGTGGTAAATCAGGCCTGGGAGAGCTGATGGAAAAAAGAGAAAATCGGGGAGACACTGGATTTAGCCATGACCTAGGGACCAGCAAGCCCTCCCCGCCCCCCCCTCTGAAAAATGCCAGCACCCACCTGTTGTGAGAGGGCTGGCCACAGGAGGGCGGTGACGCAGGATCCATACTTCAGGCCAAACAACCAGACTGATAAAGAAAGGTAATACATATCAGACACCATGTCAGTGATACATTGTGAGGTGACAACCCTCCGCCCCCCCCCCCTCTGCAGTCAAGTCTCCATTGCACATACCTGTAGCAAGGAATCCAGAGACACTGGGAAGCTGCCGCAACGCCCACAGTACATTCCCAAAGTACAGGGGAATCGTCAGCTGTTTAAATCTCCCGCCGGAATGACGTCAGCGGTGATGCGGCCGCGATCGCTAATGCGCATGTGCGAACCAAGCCTCGACTTCGCTCGCGGCGCACTGCGCATGCGCGGGACCACGAAGCGTCTACCGATTGGACGCTAGAAGCAGAGGAGGAAGAGGAAGGGTTTGTTGGAACGCAGGAAGGGTTTGCTGGAACGCAGGAAGCGTTCCAGCGCCATTGGGCCAAACAAACAAATTGTACAGTGATAGAAAAAGAGACAAACAAAGTGTACATAAATAACAAATACCGCTGCCATGAAGGGAAGCAATGCGAATCTTCAGACCCATGTCAGAGAATGCCAATCAAGCTTCAGTCAACCGCAGAGAGCAGGGGATTTTAAATGTCACTCACCCGCCCGTGGCTGGGCTCTGGACATGCAGACACCATCCAAAGTATCCTAAGGTAAGCTGGACGTAGTAAGACATCAGAAGTGTAGGTCCTTGGAGGAGGACAAAAAATGAACACCTGCTGTACCTGAGAGCTGAAATTTATGGGAGGGGGGTCCTATACCCTTGGAGTGGAGGCGGGGTTAACCCACACGTAGGCTGCCATGGAGACAGACAGGAAAATTAATTTTTTGCAAAATTGTATAATAGAAACTAAAAAAAAGTGTTTTTTTTTCAAAATTTTTGCTCTTTTTTTGCTTATATCACGAAGAAAAAAAAACCCAGTTGTGATCAAATACCACCAAAAGAAAGCTCTATTTGTGTGAAAAAAATGATAAAAATTTTGTTTGGTTACAGTGTAGCATGACTGAGCAATTGTCATTCAAAGTGTGACAGTGCTGAAAGCTGAAAATTGGTCTGGGAAGGAAGGGGGTCTAACTGCTCTGTATGGAAGTGGTTAAGAAATGCAGATTTTAACCACTTCCCGCCTAAGGACGTCATCTGATGTCCTGGACTTTGGGGATTTCTGAATGATGCCTGCAGCTGACGGCGATTCCCTATCCCCTGTTCCCTGTAAAAACAATAAAAGCGGCTTTACAGTGTTGTCCCCCCCCCCCTCCTTCCGCATTCTGGTGCTTCTACCGGTTCGACCGTGCGATCGACGAGCCAGAGAATGAATTACCCGGCGGCAGTCATTTACCATAAAGCTGACCGAGGACCAGATGATTCCCGGTCATCTCTATGACCTTCGGAGGCTGGGCGCGGCGTTATGATGTCACGTCCGGCCTCGGCATTTATAAACACTGCTGTGTGTTCGGCTGCATTCCTTGCAATAAGAATAGGAATAAAAGTGGTAAAAAAAAAAAGTAAAGGGAAAGTGTCAACAAAAAAAAAAAAAGTAAAATAAACAACAAAAAAAAAGTAAAATAAACAAGAAAAAAAAAATTTAAAGCGTCCCCGTCCCTGTCCCCCATGTGCTCACACACAGACCCGAACGCGTATGTATGTTGCACTCGTATATGTAAACGGCATTCAAATCACACATGTGAGGTATCGCCACGAAGGTTAGAGCGAGACCAATAACCCTAAGACTTTATCTGTTACTCTAAACAGGTAACCTGTAAAAATGATTAAAGCGTCGCCTATGGAGATTTTTAAGTACCGAAATTTGGCGCCATTCCACGAGCGTGACATGTTAGATATCTATTTACTCGGCATATCATTATATTTCACATTATACAAAAAATACCGGGCTAACTTTACTGCTTTATTTTTAACTACTTGCCGAACTCTCACAGTAATACTACTGCGGCAGGTCGGCTCCCCTGGGTCCAGCGACGTAGACCCAGTATAAGTATAGAGAGGCTTATAGTTTGGTACTTCTGAACATCATTTATTTTAAAATTAGGTAACTTTCATTACAGCTTAAAAGAACCAGCTGGAGATCTAGTCACGTCGGGCATTATATAATTTTATCACAAATTATTTTTCACGGATTTTCACATTTTCGTATAGGATTATTATATATTTTTATATTGGATTTATATTATATTTATTTAATTTGTGCTTTATTTGAGTGCGGTCTCTTGCCAAATTAGTACCCCTGAAGAAACCTCAAGGCACCCTGGTTGAAAAAGGCTGCCCTAGGGTCTCTGTAAATATATATATATATATATATATATATATATATATATATATATATATATATATATATACAGTATATATGTTTGGGGGGTTCTGAGTAATTTTCTAGCAAAGCAATGATGGTTTTTGCATGTAAGAGAGGAGTGGCAGAATAGGCATAGGCTGGAAGTGGTTAATATGTGTCATGAATGTATAAATTGCCTGGTATAATAGGGGTGATAGTCACATGTAGAATTATATAGTATATGCAGCTCCTTGTGTGTAGAGTGACTTCTATTTGTATAGAGGAGAGGAGAGCTCAGTGCGCATGCTCCGCCTGTCTTCTCCTCCAGCACCGGAGACAGCGGTCGGAGCGGATCACTGGCTGTAGGCAGAGCGGAGGGACCGTGCTACCCCGAGCCTCCGACCACACACAGCTCCGTGCGCCCCCTCTACCGGGAAGGATAACCGGCACCCAATGACCGACCAGAAACTTCCTGTGATGGGTAACCGGGAGATGCAGGACCTGATCCCGCTGGTGAACCGGCTGCAGGACGCCTTTAGCGCCATCGGGCAGAGCTGCCACCTGGACCTGCCGCAGATTGCTGTGGTGGGCGGGCAGAGCGCCGGGAAGAGCTCCGTGCTGGAGAACTTCGTGGGCAGGTGAGAGGGCGGGGCTTCAGGTGTGCAGGGTGGGGCTGGAGAACCTCGTGGGCAGGTGAAAGGATGGTAATAAGGGGGCTATTGTGGTCCTGAACACTTACATGGAACATATACAGCCATGTACATCCATTTATACAGAAGTCCTTCATGCTGAGTGGTGTGAAAGGGGGGAAAATTGGAGATCCTTTGTAGTTTGCTTCTTAACAAGATATCCGTTTTTAGCTTTTTTTTTTAATGTGAAACGTGCAGCAGAGTGCAAAATATTTCATTTACAGTCATCTGCCATGGCTGATGCTTAAGGTATAACAGAAAGCAAAACTTTTTTTTTTGTGTAGTTTTGAATTGAGTGGAGAGGGATCAGAGCACCTGCTTTGGCATTTATTGCTGTCTGTGTCCCCTTGTTAGGAAGATTCTCTCTCTCTATTTGTACTGATGACTGATATCACCAAAAGCAAAAGAAAATCTGAAATTTTGAGTTGTCACCAGAACAGTAATAGGGGGAAATCTTTCAATGGGGACACTAGTTCTGGTGATTACTAGGGATTTACCTCAATTATTTGGGACATGGGGCAGAGATGGCAAAAAAACAAAAACAAAAACAAAAAAATGACAAGGGTTATAACCCTTCCTTTATCCAAAAAAAATAAATAAATAAAATGTTTTGGCTTCAGTTCCAATTTCAGTCTTTACTTTCATGGCAATTAAAAATTAAAGGAGAAGTACAGCCAAAGCTCATTTGGCTGCACTTCCCCTGTAGATCACAGGAGTGCAGTTCGTTCTGAACACCTGTGACCTGTTTTCAGCAGACAGCGGGCTGTCGGCTGACGCCACAGGACCGGTCCAGGCTCGAGCAAGATTGCGACAATAAAATCGGGAAGCCGCTGAGAGCCTGAGCCAGCAGGAGGGCAGAGCAGAGAGCTGCAGACTGGGAGCTGTGGGAACTGAGTGATCTAACACTGCCAATCCCTCGGTTCTCAGTGTTAGAGCCGGCGGGGGACAGATGCAGCATTGGACAGATGCAGCATCCACCTAGGTAAGTATGATTGGGGAAAAAAATCCTATACTTCTCTTTTAGGAAAGCAATTAAAAAAAAAAGTAAAAACATTTTAAACTGTCCTGCTGCCCACCCCACCAAACTTGGCTCTGATAAAGCCCTTTCATACTGAGAAGTTTTTCAAGCTCTTGCGTTAAAAAAAGCACCTGAAAAGCTCAAGAAAAATGCTTCCCTTTAATGTCAGTGAATGTATTCACACTGGGACGGTGCACTTCCATTGCAGTGAATTTCTGGCGGTGTCAGATGAATGGTCCCCTGCTGCATGCAGTGGTTTCTTCCAATGTCCGCAGTTACTTAGAAGTGGGCAATGGGATCAGAGAACACAGAGGGGGACAGAGCATCTGACATGTTCTGGGTTGCTTGCAGAAAGTTTACCTCAACAGGGGGGGGGGGGGGGGGGGGATTAATTGGTGGATTTTGATTTCTTTTGAGTGGGCAGATGTCAACATTTCTGTCTGTGATCAATTAGTGATATTTTTCACTTGTGACCCCTGTCAAATGGGTCAGTGTGCGGAGGTTATCAGGACCGGGATGGTACAAACAGTGATAAAAGCACTGTCAAAACTTCAAGCCCCTTTCTCTACTAAAATGTCTTTTTTTTTCTTTGCCTGTGTTGGAAAGATTCACAATTGCTTTCCATCCTGAAGTGATGAGAAGTCTCCCCTAGAGAACATAGACAGCAATGAAAACCTGATGGAGGATCTAACCCCTCTTCAATCTGTCCAAACCTGATGGAGGATCTAACCCCTCTTCAATCTGTCCAAAAATGTCCAATAGGAAATAAAAAGTTTTGGCTGGAGTTGAACCTTAAAGCATATCTCTTTAAACCCCAAAAAAGCTAATAAAATAATAAAATAAATAAATAAATAATATAAAATAAAATAAATAAATATAATAAATAAATAATAAATAAATATAATATAAATATAAATAAATAAATAAAAATTAAAATAAATAAAAAGCATCAGTTCATAAATGGGCCAGTTAATAATAACAAAGTGAAATAAATAAAGTAAAAAAATGTGATCCGTGTGTTCACAATGCTATAAATACGCCAACTGATAATACAAAAAAAAAAAAATGAAATAAATATAGTCAGTTCATGTATTCATCATCTCATATCAAAAGTCCATGGATTAATCAAAAGTCCACTAAGTGAATAAGGAGCTCTTAGTGACATTTAAATAAATATAAAGTGCTCCAGTGTTCAAGTGCTGCTCCCCCATGCACAGCTACTTACCAAAGGACAAGATCCCAACATGGGGAGATCTATCTGCACTTTATTAAAAAAACACTGCTGAGGGTCCAAACTACCGGCTCCAGGTCAGTATCATCAAAGGATGTCGCCCAGAAGCACTCTGCCTCAATCCTTAAACACAGCAGCACTCCACAGACAGTACCCAAATAAAACAAAGGAGAAGCTTCATGGTGCATTAATAAACAGTTTATTAAAAAGAATATGCACTCACATGACACATTGGGAAAGCAAGCGATATACAGTATCCAACGCACCCGCCGGTGTGCATGATGACGTCACAGAACAGCTCCGCCCAATGCGTTTCCCCTGAACAGGCTTTATTGGGAAAGGAGGCGCCCTCCTTGCTTTCTTCCCAATGTGACAGTTTTCTGCACCATTATATTGTAGGAAGCTTAGTTCATTTCCTGGAATGTTTTTTTTATTTTGGGTTTGGCACATATCCCCATGGTAGTGCCTGACTTCCTATTCCTTTTGTATGAATAGCTTTCTTATTAGCCCTACAAATGTGCAGAATTGAAGAACAAGATTCATCACCCACTATAAGCTTTACTTGGGTTTGCCATAAAGTTCTCCAACTTTGAGAAAGACTCAGCAAAGACTGCAACATTCCTCTGCAGTGGATCGCTTTTCAGTGTAGCAGTATTTAGCAGCTGTTCAGGAGGCGATCCTGCCACCTCCTGAACATCTGTTTTTTAATCCCTGACCGGCTGTAGCATTAGACTTTGGGTGCGCGGCTGGGTGGTGGTAAAGTGCAGCTCATCTGCCATGCCGTCACTCCCCCTCTCAGCTGCCTGTGTATAAGAGTCCTAAATGTTGCATTCACCAACATTACCTGCAGGTGTATCTTCCTGGTGCATGTGTTTTAAATGTGTTTTAACTGGCAGTGATTGAGGCACCTACAGTGAATATTTGGTAAATGGCACATTCACTGCCTTAAGCTGGTATACAAGCTGGTATACGCTGTTAAAGTGGAGCTTCATCCAAAAGGGGAAGCTCCGTTTATTTGCCTCCCCCCTCCACTGCCACATTTGGCACCTTTTTGGGGAGGGAGCAGGTACCTAGTTTTGACAGGTATCCGCTCCCACTTCTGGCTGACTTTGCCATGGCAGACTCATCCAGAAGTTTGCCCCCCACCCCCCACCAGGCCATTCACAAAACGCATCGTGCTTTGTGCATGCACAGTAGGGAACCCATATCCGAGATTGCAGCGGCAGCACACAAGAGCTGATTGAAAAATCAGCTTGGGTGAAGACACCACTGGATTCGCGGACAGGTAAGTGTTCTGATATTAAAAGTCAGCAGCTACAGTATTTGTTTTAAATACATTTCATTTTTTCTAAAGGAGCCTGGAGCTCCTCTTTAAGCCTATTACACACAGGTCGAATTTCGTCCGGCATCAGCCGGTTCAATAGAAACCGGGGACATTCGGCCTGTGTGTATGGCAGCCGGTCTGAAAGAAGTCGGCTTCGGTTGAAGGCTCGTGACCGAAAAAGGGTCTTCCGACTGGCTCCTGGCCAATGGCTGAGAGCGCTGACCAGAGTGTTCTGGCAGGGGGGCTGGCCCCCTGTCAGAACACAATAGAACAGCAGGGGAGTTCACTGTACTAACATCAGATTGTTAGTACAGCGGCTCCGACCTGAGCTGTCAGTATTTTTTTTTTTTTTTTGTTCAACCTGCTGGGTTCAATGGAAAAAAAAAATAGTGGTGTGTACTAGGCTTAAAGGTGTAGTAATGTCAGAAGGTTTTTTTTTAATCTTATTGCATTTTATGCATTAAGATAAAAAAACTTTTTTATGGTGCAGCCACCCTCGGCCCCCCTAACGCTTACCTGAAGTCCCTCTTAGTCCAGCGATGTCCACAGGTGTCTCAGCTGTCTGAGATTCTTCCTCCTGATTACCATTGGCTGTCGCTGCTGTCAATCAAAGTCAGCTAGCCAATCAGGAGAGAGAGGAGGTGGGGCTGGGACAGGGCTCCGTGTCTGAATGGACACAGGGAGCTGTGACTCGGCTTGGGTGCCCCCATTGCAAGCTGCACCATATTTTGCAAATTTTGCTTTTGCGGCACTAAACAGGAGGGAGGGGCCAGGATCACAGTAGAGAGACCTGAGAGGAGAAGGATCTGGGCCTCTCTGTGCAAATTCACTACACAGAGCCGGTAAGTATTAGGCTACATTCACACCGGAGCGTAGCGTTTTCACGCATTATTTACTGCGATTTTACCGCGATTTTTACAGCGATTTACAGGCGTTTTTTTGTGCAGGCGTTTTTAGATTGAATAGTGACCAATATGGAAAACGCCTGTAATCTGCCCAAAAAGAAGCTCATGTACTTTTTTGAGCGTTGGGCGTTTTGCTCACAGCGTCAAAACGCTCAGATGTGAACAGAGGCCATTGAAATGAATAGGAGGCGTTTTGAGAGCTGATCCTAGAGCAGAAAAACTTCCAAAAAACGAAACGCCTACGTGTGAACGGAGCCTTAGAGCAGCATGATTAATCATTAAAAAATCGCAATCTTGATTCACCCCTTCCTCACTATCTTAAAACGACATGTCAGAGCTGTTCTTTGCTCACTCACAGCTGTAAAAAAAAAAGAAAAAAAAAGAGAGCCTCCAACAAATGTTTATCAACATTGTTAAGGCTGCTAGATAACTATAAACACAATGTTTTACAATGTATCTTTTCCTTCTTTTAGACCAAAGGAATGAACTTCCATCTGTAAGTGCCAGTTCACATACCTGCGATGGGGGAACCTTGCGAATCCACTGCGGGTTCCAGCATCAAATTCAACTCCCAGGCAGTTCACACTGCCATATGCGAATTGTTGGGTGTGTCAATACAAAGTTAACGACACCCCCAGATCAGTTCGCATATCACAGTGCGAACTGTCAGTTCAGGCATGAATCGGATCACATAGGTGTGCACACCACCATGCGATCAGATTCTTGTGCGGATCCAAAAAAGGGTCCTGTGCGAATTGTTTCCAAACGTGATGTGATTTCAGCCATACAATCTGTATGCCTGAATTAGCACCGCACAGACATCGCATGTTATTTGCAGAGCAGTGCACTCCGAATCACATGCAATGTCTGTCATCGCACATATGTGAACAGGGACTAAGTGAGGGCAGTTTAACCTCTTAAAGACTATATATTTTTCTGACACTAATTGCTTACAAGTTAAAATCTGTATTTTATACAGTACATGTATATTAGCAAAGACCTTAGAGAATAAAATGGCGATTGTTCGATTGTTGCAATCTTTTATGACACACGGTATTTGCGCAGAAGTCTTTCAAATGCAGTTTTTTGGGAAAAATATACTTTAACCAGTTTACGACCGCCCTCCGCAGATGTACTGCGGCAGGCAGCCGATCCCAGGCAAATCGCTGTACATGTACACTGCTCGCTCTCGGGAGGCTAGGGGGCGAGAGTGCGCTCCTGCTACCGCTCGTCAGTGGAGAAGCCGATGAAGCAGGCAGGCGGCTCCGATTGCCGCCTGACACCCACGACCATTCCCCGCTGAGAGAAAAGGACGGGCAGCTGTTGTAAACACAGCTGACCGTTCTTCTCCCTGAAATGATCATAGAGCCCCTGTGTTCCTTCTATATAGGATCACATGTCTCTATGGTCATTTCAGAAGCCACGCCCCCAGTTAGAATCACTCCCCTAGGCTCACATTTAACCCCTTGATCACCCATAATATTAACCCCTTTCCTGCCAATGTCATTATTACAGTAACAGTGCATATTTTTAGCACTGATTACTGTAGTCATTTCACTTGTCCCCCCAAAAGTGTCAAAAATGTCAGTTTGGAGTCTGATCTGTCCGCCGCAATGTTGCAGTCCTGCAAAAAATCGCAGATTGCCACCATTACTAGTAATGGTCAGGAAGGGGGCAAATACTTCCGGTCTTAAAGTGGTAATGAATTAAAAAAAAAAATAAACAGTAAAGTTAGCCCAATTTTTTCATATAATGTGAAAGATGATGTCACGCTGAGAATTGTGAGCTTCATTCTAAGCAAAAAAAAATTGTGATTTTCATTTTTTCCAGAATCGTGCAGCTCTAGTAAGTATAACATGTTTGTTATTCTTATATGGAAAAAAATGAGACTTTACAATCACTTGAAGTCTTTTTCATTCAGCCATCCACTGATTCCTCCATCCATGCAAACAAGGTGGATGGAGGAATCCCCCAGCCGAGACATTGTATAATGACAGCAGTCAGTGTGATCTGCTTGTACTTGTAGTGCCACACTAAGCAAAGAATGTATTGTCCCATTGGTACTCCGGCATGAAATATCACCACCCAGTAGTGTGTAGCAGTGTGTAGAGCAGGGTGTCTCAACTAGGGTTCCTCCAGAGTTTGCTAGGGGTTCCTTGAGCAAAGTATAATTTCTACCTCTTAGATAAGTTTCCACTGACACCATTGATCTTTTTCAGCTATCTGTAAGGGGGTAATTCTTCAAAATAAACACAAGTGTAAGGCCTCTTACACATGATACTCCTGTTTGAGCATCTCCTTTTTCAGCCGTAAATTTGTCCTATTGAAATGCGTGCATTTTCGCGCATATGCGTTCGCGCAAATTCACGTCTTTTCGTGCCAACGTGTTTTTTTTAAATATGCAAATTAGCATTTTTCAGATCAACAGTATGTTTGTGTGCGTTCATTTGTGCGCAATTGCGCTTATTTGCGCACATTTGCGCATTTTAGGTGTAAATTACTGTCCAAAAATGCAGATTACTGAAGAATACACGGCGCTCATTTACACGCCTGGGTGCATAGGCACATTACAATGAATGGGCTGTATTTTAGCTCAGAAAAAAAAGCTGTACTGAGCATTTTTAAGCTGCAATGTGCAAGAGGCCTAAGGGGTTTTCTTCCCACTTACCATCACACTAATGTATCATGAGTTGTAGACATAATCATTTTGAGCAGGGGTTCCCTGAGCCTGGAAAGTTTTTTTCAGGGGTTACTCTGTGTTGAAAAGGTTGAGAATAGCTGGTGTAGAGATATCGCTACTCTCCCAGTCCAGTCGGTGTTGTCAACATATGTGAGATGGCCTCAAACTTACATGGCTCCATCCACCAAGGCTTAAATACTATACTATGCAGTCGAAAGGAATGCATGAGGACTCAAGGTCATACAATGCGATTAGAGGAGAAGCGTTTTAACCTCAGGCAACGCAGGGGGTTCTTTACTGTTAGGGCTACAGGATTGTGGAATTCTCTACCACAAGAGGTGGTTTCTGCGGGAAGTATGGTTGCTTTCAAAAGACTCTTGGATGTACATCTCAAGGATCAGGACATTCAGGGGTATGAGAGATGATTACAGGCCACACACACCTACACAGGTTGAACTGGATGGACTATTGTCTTTATTCAACCTCAACTACTATGTAACTATGTAATACAGAGGTGTCATAAACAGCAGTAAGAATACACAGATCAATACCTACAGCTGAACTGCCTTCAGCTGCTGATTGAGGAACATTTTCAAAGGGGGATTTTTTTCACTAACCCAATTACAGTTTCATGTGTAACGATATACGGCAATTGTATTTAGTACAGTGCACCTAGAAATTGCACATTCATTTTTCCACTGGTATATACATTTGCACGTTTGGCATTTAATGTGTATCAGCAAATTAGTCACCTGATCCAGGTTCATTTATACTGGACTATTGCACTTTATATTTTTTGCACATTGCATTGTTTGCACATTGTATTTTTTGCACCTTATATATTTGTTCTTTGCACCTTATATATGCTATGTTAGTCAATCTACAGAGTTGTGGCACCACCACCACTCACTTAACACATCCAATTTTTCAACGAGTTCCTTCGACAAAAGTTGATAAAAAAATTGACTGGATGGGATGAATTTTGATCAGTGTATGGCCAGCTTCAGAAATATGTCCTCGTGCTTTTATATATATCTTATTAAACAGAAGTATAAAAAGGAGTATCTGTATCACTGGCTGAGAAACTGTGATGCAAATCAAGAATAATATTGTATATGCAACCCATTTTTTATTGTATTGTCCTCTGCCGCATTATATTTTTTATCATTTGTTTTTTACATTTAGTTGGTCATTGAATTGTTTGATGGTCATACTGATGTTTTTTCTTCAGTAGATGACTATGGAAATTATTATTTCCTCTATATGAGTGCATTAACAGTAAGTTGCTTTCCTGTAGTCAGGGGTTTAGGTGCACATTTTCTGAGACATTCACACTGCTTCTTCTACATCATCGTGCGCTGGTTCCCAACCAAGCAATCTAGCCATGAATTTGCCTGTTCTGGTAGAATTACTCTTTCTTCTGAATGGCTTGATTATCTCTACAAAATAGTCGGGTTCTCCTATTTTTGCATCAATAGTAGCATTCATTCGTTGGTCATCTTTGATGTCACGGACTTGCAGTTCACAAGCAAATGAGTTTCATGAATTTATTTTTCTCATTGAGGTTTATTTATGCAGAACGATTCTCTTCTAAGTGTGAATGGATTTGTGTTCTTAAATGATCCCAATATATTGTATATATCAAACTGTACCCATCTTTGCTGTTAAAGTTATATTAAATTCTTGTTTTTTTTTTTTGTTTAAAAATAACAAACATTATTTTTATTATTATTATTATACAGGATTTATATAGCGCCAGCGCTTTACAATAAGGGAAGACAATACAGTTTCAATACAATTCAATACAGGAGGAATTAGAGGGCCCTACTTATTAGAGCTTACAATCTAGAAGCATACAAACATGTTATACTTACCTGCTCTGTGCAGTGGGTTTGCACAGAGCGGCCCAAATCCTCCTCTTTTCAGCTCCCTCGCAGATTCTCCTGGCCCCTCCTACCGGGTGGCCCCACAACAAGCAACTTGCTATGGGGGCACCTGAGCTGAGCAGCTGCTCTGTGTGTCTATTCAGGCACAGAGCCATGGCTTGGCCCCTGCCTTCTCTCTCATTGGCTCACTGACTTTGATTGACAGCAGTGGGAGCCAATTGCGCCCACTACTGTCTCAGCCAATGAGGAGGGAGAGTCCCCGGCAGCCGAGGCTCTTGTGCAACATTGCTTGATAAAGATGGGCTCAGGTAGGTATTAGAGGGGCTGAGGGGGGGGGGGGCTGTTGCACACAGAATATTTTTTATCCTAATGCATAGAATGCATTAAAGGAGAAGTACAGCCAAAGCAGTTCATTCTGCACTCCTTGCACTCCTGAGACCCGTTTTCAGCTGACATCACAGAGCAGGTCAAGGCTCAGGCAACATCCTGACAATGAAGATGGGATCCACCTACATGCCTGGACCAGCACCCAGTTCAGCCTATCAGCAATCCCCATCCACAGCCCAGCACTCCAGTGAGGGGGGGGGGGGGGGGTGGCGACGAGTCAGAGCAGAGAACTGCTGACTGACATGTCCCCAGCTCTCTGCTCGGGAGCTGTTTGAACCGTGCGATCGGCGGTGTTAGACCGATCGGTTGTCAGTGTTAGAGCTGGCAGGGGACAGATGCAGCATCGGACCAATGCTGCATCAAGCTAGGTAAGTATGAATCTGTACAAAAAGAAAGACCATACTTCTCTTTTAAGATAAAAAAACCTTTAGAACCATTTTAAGCAGTTGGACTTTTAACCAGAATGATGCTTATGGTAAGTTAGCAGAAAGGTACTTTCTAGTTATTTAATAGGCCACACGCTGCTTGAGCTAAAAAAAATTGCTTGTTACTTTTTGTGAAAAAGACAAGAGCATTTAAAGAAAGATTGTGTCTTTTTTGTTTGAGCCCTGGTTCACACTGATGTGATTCTGATATGGTTCAGATGCGTTCTAGAACTGAAATAACATTGTTTTTATAAAGGCTGGTTACATCTATGTGGTGTGATTCTGATGCGGTTCCAAAATTTGGTCCTGTGCGTGTTTAGTGTGTGGTATGATTTTAAGCTCCATGAGACTACAGTATTATTATCGCATTACAATCATAGTTGTTAAGCACAAATTGCACCGCAAATTCACACTCCAAACCGCATGAAAATCGCACTGCATCACACTTAGACAGATTTTTCTGAGCATAGTTTGTAATTGTATGTGTACATGGGGGCAGCCATATTTTGGAAAAAAACACTCACAGATCCCCTGGTAGTCAGAGACCATATAAGCTGCTCTCAGGAGCAGCAAGAATTAGGACAAAGATTTCTATGTCTCTGTTATAAACTTTGAAGATGAACGTTTTCACAATGACTATGACTACAGAGGTAAATGACGGCCTGATTTAATATGGTTTTAGTGATTGTTTGGAATAAGCAAATACTTTAGTGTGCATAGGTTGGGCACAGGTTCATGTTAAGTGTCAGCTTTTTAAATTATTTTACTACTTACTACCTCATCTAACCTGTTAATAAGTTCATATTATGTTGTTATCTAGGGATTTCCTCCCACGCGGCTCCGGTATTGTGACAAGACGTCCGTTGGTCCTCCAGCTCATCACTTCAAAACTAGGTAGGACATTTTGGGAATAGGAATTTAAAAAATAAACATTTAAAACCTATACATACATCAAAATTCTGGTAAACAGGGCTGGATTAAGGCTTTAAAGCAATATTAAAGCTTAATTTTGTTTTTTTAATTATTATTATTATAATAAGAAAGTAGTTATACTTACCTGTTTGTGCAATGGTTTTGCACAGGGCAGGCTTGATCCTCTTCTTCTGGGTTCCCCCGCCGGCGCTCCAGGCTCCTTCCTTTCGGTAAGTGCCCCCATGGAAAGCCACTTTCCATGGGGGCACCCATGCATGCCTGCTTCTGAGCCGCCCTGTCTGCGTATATTAACACAGAGCTGGCAGCTAGGCCCCGCTGCCTGCTCGCTTGGCACAGCATCAGATTGACAGCAGCAGGAGCCAATGGCTCCTGCTGCTATCAATCTGCCCAGGGAGGAGGGAGAAAGCTGCTCTTGTGCACATCACTACATCGGATCAGGCTCAGGTAAGTATAAAAGAGGAGGGGGGCTGGGGGAGTTTTTTTTTGCAGCACAGAAATGTTTTCACCCTAATGCATAGAGTATATTAAGGTGAAAAATCTTAAGGTTTTAGAACCACTTTAAGCACAACCCAATAATGGTGTCCTTTAGCTCTTCCATTGAACTGAAAAGACATTAAGAAAGGAATGTCACCTGGCAAGGCAAAAATTAAAAGTCAGCAGTTACAAGTACTATAGCTGCTGATTTTGGGAAACACATACTTACCAGCCCATGAAGTTCAACGCTGTCTTCCATGCAGCTGATTGCTCTCAGGGCCTCTGATCTGCTCACGTTCACATTTGTATGATCCAGACTTTGGGAAGACTGGTACTGTAGCCTCCTGGGATGTTTGGCTTCTAACCCTGGAGGCTTTGCTCAGGGTTGGGTGGGGGGCTGAGGAGACATTATCCTCACCTTGGTGAGAAATAAAGAAATGCGAGTAAATTCCACCAAACAAAAGGAGACGCTTCTTCATCCCCAAGTGCGACTGTTTTAGTGCCAGCCTGGGTGAAGGAAGAGGATGATTGTGAATGCAACATTGGGGTGAAGGTCCACTTTGCAATTCATTAAAGAGGATCTTCAGTTCCCTCCCCACAATAAAAATATATAAGTTAGCAGCTAAAAATACTGTAGCTGCTGACTTTCAGTATAAGGTTACTTACCTGTCCAGGGATTCAGGACTTTAATCACCAGGCTGGTTTCTTCACCGGTCTTCGGGTCCCTGACGGCAGCATCTTTAATGTGGGAAGTAGCTGTGAGCCCTAGCGGCCTTACAGCCGCCTTCCTACTGCATCTGTGCAAGCCGGGTTGCGCTTTGTGAATGGTCCCGCAGCTTTCTGATAGTGGTGCACCGAAATTTCGGCAACCAATATTTTTAGCCGAAAATGGGCCTATCCCATTTCAGCCAAAAACGGGTTAAAGATGCCGAAAATGAATGGCCTCTAATAGCTGTAAGAAGTGAGCCCTTCACTTCCCTGTCAGGTGGGTATCTCCGCTGACAGCTCCACTCTGTTTCTCCGCCGACACCGGGCGCTTTATTGTGAGCTACACTGGTTGCTAGGTAAAAATATAGTGGGCCTTGGCTGCCTTACAGCAGGGCCATGATTTCAGCTGGCTGTCATGTCTCCCAGGTGTGTTTGCTGAGAGGGGAGTCTCCCCACTGGCTCCATGAGAGGGTTCTCATTGGGCAGTGGAGGAAACCCAATAAGAGACACACTCAGGCCTGTATCTACCCCAGAAGGCAGGATTTTGGGAGTGGGTATAAGTTCTGAAGGAATGCATGACGCAGCGTCTTTGGCGGGAAGCAGAGTCCCAGGAGGGAGTGTATGGCTGTCTCTCCCCCTGTCAGAGGAAGCGGGTGTCTCGGGTGGTGGCCTAGGAATCCAAGGAGTGCTGAGCTGAGCTGCAGAGGGGATCCGGTGTGCCGAGAACCAGTGGGGAGAGAGAGTAGTCAGTTCCAGGAAAGCCTACAAGGATCGTGAGTACTGTGGACTGCCCCTGGGGGTTTGCCTAGTGTCAGAGGGGACCACTCCGGAGAAGGTTTTAGGGATCCAGGAGTCAGCTAGTGTAAAGGGAGTGCCTAGTCAGAGGACCCTGAAGTGTAAAGGGGGTACCTGTGGTTGGGCCCTAAAGAGTCAGTGTACAGTGTGTAGTGTACAGAGTTAAGAGTTGCAGCAGCAACTCTTAACTCTGAGGTAGCTCCATGTCAACTGCTTAACACAAGCAGTGACATGGAGCTACCTCAGCCAGTGAAGGTTTAGAGGGAGCTGTTCAGTGACTTTTGAGCTAAATCGAGTGTCAGGAGTCAAGAGTTCTACAGTCCTGGATTTTCTGAGTTAACAAACAAGTTAAGGTCGAGGTTCCAGCACGAATTCAGCCAAGCAGTATTTGCAAGCGTCAGGAAGCGCTGGTCGGCATTCAGCTGGGGCCAAGACAGCGCTAGTGAGCATTTTTTGTACAAAGTCCCAGTTAAGCCTAGAAGAGCCAGAGGAGTATCCCACTCATTCCCTTCTCTCATCCCCAATATACAATAAACAAAACAACCAAAGATGCCAGAATGGTCATTGTCTCAATTCTCACACCTGGGTTCACAGCTTAAATGTGTTGGAAGTGTTACCGGTACAGATGGCAAACCCACCTCAGGCCCAAGGCCTAGGATGGCCAGCCGACTGGCATCTAGCAACCAGAGATGTCCTAGGAGAGGACCCAGCATGCACAACGGAGGAGGATCCTCCTCGTCCTCCTCCGCGCCTATTGTAGAATGGCTCCACCCACCTCCTCCCTTCATGTGCTCTGGTGCTGCCGCTGCGGAGGAAGGTAATCTGGCTGTCTGCTGTGTTCTCTCTCTCTCGTTTGTATACAGAGTTTGGGCCAGGTTTACTTTAAACCACAAGTAATAATTCTATAAACGACAGGAGTTGTTGTGGAAGAAAATAACCCCATTAAGTAAAGAGGAATATAAATAAAGGTGAACCTATGCGCTACCAAAAATAGAGAAGGAGACGGATAAACAAGAGGTGATGATATTAGGAGAATGGAGCACCAGAGACCTACAGCCAATTATGCAGTGTCACCACATACAACAGATGCAAGAGTAAAAAGGTAAAAATCAGCGCAGGCACTCTATACTTGGTGAACCATAAATATCTAAAAATACGTTAATCACTAAATTATGTTTAAAAACATCAATATTCAATATCCATAAAGTGCTTAAAGTGCCACAGTGAAAGTGAATAAATATATGAAAATAGAGGTAAAGAACAACGTAAAATGATCTAAAATATGTAAACCCAAAATCATGGGTAAGAAGAGGTTGAAAAATACAATGATATATTTAAAGATGCTGGATGATAAGGATAATAAAATTCTCAAATAATGATGAATAATATGTGGAAAATGTAGGTATCCCAAAAAAAGTGCTCAGGTGGTCTAGAAAGTGATCAACAAATAGCTGAATAATCACGGAGAATGTCTTATGTAGACGTGAAAGATAAAGAAATTAGTGTTGTGAAAAAATAGCTCAAAAAGATTAAATCAAAGAAATATTTTGACAATGTGCCCTATGAAGAGCTATGAGCTAATGTCGCTCTTCGTGATAAAGTAAAATAACTCACTAGAAAGTGACACAGGTGATAGTCATAACACTAAGTTCTTTATCTTTCACGTCTACATAAGACATTCTCCGTGATTATTCAGCTATTTGTTGATGACTTTCTAGACCACCTGAGCACTTTTTTGGGATACCTACATTTTCCACATATTATTCATCATTTTTTGAGAATTTTATTATCCTTATCATCCAGCATCTTTAAATATATCATTGTATTTTTCAACCTCTTCTTACCCATGATTTTGTGTTTACATATTTTAGATCATTTTACGTTGTTCTTTACCTCTATTTTCATATATTTATTCACTTTCACTGTGGCACTTTAAGCACTTTATGGATATCGAATATTGATGTTTTTAAACATAATTGAGTGATTATCGTATTTTTAGATATTTATGGTTCACCAAGTATAGAGTGCCTGCGCTGATTTTTACCTTTTTACTCTTTTTTAACCCCATTAAGTGTCACTATAAAGAATTATTAAAAGAAACCTCTGATTATAGCCCCGTACACACATACCGATTGTCGGCTGTAAATATTCGGCCGACGACCGATCGGCCGATTGTAGGCTTGTTAGTATGATGCTTCCGACAGCCGACAGCGCACTTTCGGCCGAAAAGAATCTGTCATGTAGGCATTAAAATTTTTGTTGGCCAACACCAGAACGGCCGATTGTTCGCCAGTCAGTACAGAATTCGGCCGACAATCAGCAGATTTGCAAGACTGGGCATGCTCAGAAAAGAAAAAACACATGGAAAGTTAACCATCACATGACATCACTTCTGCAGTCGGCTGTTGTTGGCCGACAAAATTCGTGTGCAGTCTTTTGCAGTTTTCAACAGACACGACAGCCCTGGACAAAAGACGGCCGATCGTTCGGCCGACGATCGGTACGTGTGTACGAGGCATATGTCTACTGAATGTCATTGTCTGTGATAAAATAACTTTATGGCTTTATCACTTGTTTATGGGAATGTTTGTTTATATGGTGATTGCACAAGTGTAATCTGTATTGCTTTGTCTGACATTGATATTTGTACAGACAGTCTCTGTAGAGACACTCACAATTATATACTTGATTTTACAAAACATATAAACAAATTCAACTTAAGAACAAACCTACAGTCCCCATCTTGTTTGTAACCCGGGGACCACCTGTAGTCAAAATACTAGTTGCCTAGCTGGGTCACAGAACAGGAACAGGCATGCTTTAAATTAGAACTGAAACAAAAACCTTTTTTTTCATTTTGGATAGAGTAAGGAATGGCTATTATAACCATCATGTAAGCCCCTATGACAAGTAGATTTTGAAAATTTTGGGTTGTTAGGAAAACAAGGATTGGTGATAAAACTTTAGTGGAGACACCTTTTTCCCATGAGAACTCTTCCAGGAGTGAATTTCCCTTCCTAGGGGGAGATTTGTCCTCACTTCCTGTTGTCTCTCTCCATTTGTAAGTAGGAGTCATTTATAAATCGGATGTTTGTAACCCGGGGACTGCTTGTATACAGTTATCATGAAAGTCACTTTACCAAGCAGTCCATAAGCTTTAAAACAACCTTCACTGACCTCTGCAGCTGCAGGTACTGTGGACTAAGGCCCATTCATTCTTGCGAATGAGGACATTAGCAGTTAGATACAGGAGACCAGGGGGGGGGGGGTTTCAGTGATTAGCTGCGGCAGAAGACACATTGAAAGCATTAGAAGGCTGACAGCTCCTGCAGCTAATCATAGCAGCTTGCTGAATGTCTGCGTTCAGGGCCAGTCATTCACACAGGTAATCACTTCATGAGATCTGCTGGGTCTCCCGCATCTAATGGCCCCATTTGCAAAAGTGGCCTAATTCAATCTCACTTTCATTTTAACCGTTCAGCTCACCCCTCCCAGCAGTGATTTAGCAGCCTACCTGCCACAGTAATGGAGGAGAACAGAGCAGTTGGCTTGAGCTTGCTGACTTTAGTGTTTGTGAACTTTGATGAATTGCTGTGTCTGTAGCTACAGAGGTCAGTGAGGGTTTGTGTAAAGCTTATTTACTGCTTATTTGAAATATAGAAATATTTGAATATCCATAGTCTGGCAACAATCATATTTCAACACCTTTACCAAGTTATTTGTGTTTGTTAACAACATCTGAAGCTAAGGGCCCGTTTACACTATAATGCAGTGCTGGAGAGACGCATTCCCGTGTGGCTTCCCAAACAGCATTCCGATCACAACGCCCTTGTGATCTGCTGCGGGTCAGTTCAAGTTAACGACACCCCAAACGCACAAAAAGTACCACGCTATGCGCATTCTTAAAATTAGTGCAGCACGTGCGGTGCGGTACGATTTCAGCCCTTTCAAAATGAATGGGGCTGAAATCGCACAGAACTGCATGTGAAGCGAATGTGGAACGTTCCTGTGCGATTCACATGCAGTGCCTAGTGTGAATGGGCCCTAAAATAGCTGTATTATATTTTCATTTAATTTTTTCTGCATGCAGAAGTATAATTTTCAGTTACAGTGCCTTGCGAAAGTATTCGGCCCCCTTGAACTTTTCGACCTATTGCCACATGTCAGGCTTCAAACATAAAGATTTAAAACTGTAATTTTTTGTGAAGAATCAACAACAAGTGGGACACAATCATGAAGTGGAATGAAATTTATTGGATATTTCAAACTTTGTTAACAAATAAAAAACTAAAAAATTGGGCGTGCAAAATTAATCAGCCCCTTTACTTTCAGTGCAGCAAACTCTCTCCAGAATTTCAGTGAGGATCTCTGAATGATCCAATGTTGACCTAAATGACTAATGATGATAAATAGAATCCACCTGGGTGTAATCAAGTCTCTGTATAAATGCACCTGCACTGTGATAGTCTCAGAGGTCCGTTTAAAGCGCAGAGAGCATCATGAAGAACAGGGAACACACCAGGCAGGTCCGAGATACTGTTGTGGAGAAGTTTAAAGCCAGATTTGGATACAAAAAGATTTCCCAAGCTTTAAACATCCCAAGGAGCACTGTGCAAGCGATAATATTGAAATGGAAGGAGTATCAGACCACTGCAAATCTACGAAGACCTGGCCGTCCCTCTAAACTTTCAGCTCATAAAGGAGAAGACTGATCAGAGATGCAGCCAAGAGGCCCATGATCACTCTGGATGAACTGCAGAGATCTACAGCTGAGGTGGGAGACTCTGTCCATAGGACAACAATCAGTCGTATACTGCACAAATCTGGCCTTTATGGAAGAGTGGCAAGAAGAAAGCCATTTCTTAAAGATATCCATAAAAAGTGTTGTTTAAGGTTTGCCACAAGCCACCTGGGAGACACACCAAACATGTGGAAGAAGGTGCTCTGGTCAGATGAAACCAAAATCAAACTTTTTGGCAACAATGTAAAACGTTATGTTTGGCGTAAAAGCAACACAGCTCATCACCCTGAACACACCATCCCCACTGTCAAACATGGTGGTGGCAGCATCATGGTTTGGGCCTACTTTTCTTCAGCAGGGACAGGGAAGATGGTTAAAATTGATGGGAAGATGGATGGAGCCAAATATAGGACCATTCTGGAAGAAAACCTGATGGAGTCTGCAAAAGACCTGAGACTGGGACGGAGATTTGTCTTCCAACAAGACAATGATCCAAAACATAAAGCAAAATCTACAATGGAATGGTTCACAAAAATAAACATATCCAGGTGTTAGAATGGCCAAGTCAAAGTCCAGACCTGAATCCAATCGAGAATCTGTGGAAAGAACTGAAAACTGCTGTTCACAAACGCTCTCCATCCAACCTCACTGAGCTCGAGCTGTTTTGCAAGGAGGAATGGGCAAAAATTTCAGTCTCTCGATGTGCAAAACTGATAGAGACATACCCCAAGCGACGTACAGCTGTAATCGCAGCAAAAGGTGGCGCTACAAAGTATTAACTTAAGGGGGCTGAATAATTTTGCACGTCCAGTTTTTCAGTTTTTTATTTGTTAAAAAAGTTTGAAATATCCAATAAATTTCGTTCCACTGCATGATTGTGTCCCACTTGTTGATTCTTCACAAAAAATTACAGTTTTATATCTTTATGTTAAAAGTTCAAGGGGGCCGAATACTTTCGCAAGGCACTGTATTACATTTTGGACATGGGGACTTCCACAATTAGCTGCAGCCAATAAAGGCTCTATGCAGATTAGAATTTATTTGCTGTAATTCATGATGTGTGAGATAAGATAAAATCTTACCAATAACTCATTTAATTGTTCTTCTTGTAGAATATGCCGAGTTCCTACACTGTAAAGGTAAAAGGTTTTCAGATTTTGATGAGGTTCGTGAAGAAATTGAAGCAGAAACAGATCGAACAACTGGTACAAATAAAGGAATTTCATCCATTCCTATAAGTCTGAGGATATATTCACCAAATGGTATGTGTGTTTACTATGCGTATTTTAGTTGGAGTATTCTAATAAAACATTAGCTAACAAATTTTTGTATTCTACATGCAACATTGCTGTTAATGTTTCTGTAGTGTAAGTATTATGCCTTTTAACCACTTCTGGACCAGAAGGTTTTACCCCCTTAATGACCAGTGCAAAAAATGTAGTATATTGCAGATTACCAATCCTTAGATGTGTGGCTGCATTCATTTTCTGTTTTTAGTTTTTTTCCCCCTTTTTTTTTACCTGGTGATCTGGCCAGTAACACACAATTTAAGGGTGGCTTCTCTATCTATGGAGGAGCAACGGATTCCCCCTTGGGCAACAACATTGTCTGGAGGGGGTAGTGTTAGATGGACTAGTAGATTTAGATGGACTTTATTTAAGTGCAAATGAACAAATTCAAAGCTTAACTCCAGCTAACACTTTATACAGTTACTGAAACAGTTTTTTTTCCTTTTTTTCCAGTTTCAGTGAATAAAAGCTGACCATTGTAAGCACCCCTTTCAATGTTAAATTGTTTGTCTCAATCCTTTAACTGCCATTTTTACTGCACAGCTTGGTCTGTTAAAGGAAATTCATAAATAACAGCAGGATCATCAGGTAAAAAAAAATCTTACAAAAGTTACAGGGGGAACAAAAACTGGTTTGTTAAAGTAGAACTAAACACATCAATACTTACTCCAACACCAGTATCTTCTTCTGGGTACTGTTCTTCCACCATCTTCTTTGTGGGATGACAATACTGCACGGGAGTCATTTATCCCAGCTCACTGGCACGTTGCACGTCTCTTCTGCAATAAAGAGCCTTCCTGTTGAAAAAAATTACAAAACTGCATTTAGTTCAGCCTTAATGTTAGTAACAGACTGTATCTTATAAATTATTTTTGATTTTCCCTTTACTACATTAAGAACAATCTCATCAAAAACGCAACACCTGCTTTAGGGATGTCTGCATTTGGAATTTTATCCTTGTGCAGACTTCTGGGAAAAGCAATGGGAGAACCAATCACGCTAGCGGAAAATACATTTCTAGGACAGTTCTCTACAAGAAAAGTATGCAATACGTCTGTAACGGAATCGCAACCCACACTGTACTTGTGGACTTCTGTCAGTATACGGCTTCCTACAGTCTTGAACATATATACCAGATTTTCCCAGCCGCCCCAATACAAAGCTAGCTGACAACTAAGCTTGTACTGGAATCTCTCTTTATTGAACAGTCACACAGAATTTATACAATTCTAATCTTTTTGGCTCTATACACCACCACAATGGATTTGAAATGAAACAAACAAGATGTGCTTTAACTGCAGACTTTCAGCTTTAATATGAGGGTATTTACATCCAAATCAGGTGAAAGGTGTAGGAATTACAACAGTTTTTATATGTGCCTCCCACTTTTTAAGGGACCAAAAGTAATGGGACAATTGGCTGCTCAGCTGTTCCATGGCCAGGTGTGTGTTATCCCCTCATTATCCCATTTACAAGGAGCAGATATAAGGTCCAGAGTTCATTTCAAGTGTGCTATTTGCATTTGGAATCTGTTGCTGTCAAATCTCAATATGAGATCCAAAGAGCTGTCACTATCAGTGAAGCAAGTCATCATTAGGCCGAAAAAACAAAACAAACCCATCAGAGGGATAGCAAAAACTTTAGGTGTGGCCAAATCAACTGCTTGGAACATCCTTAAAAAGAAAGAACGCACCGGTGATCTCAGCAACACCAAAAGACCCGGAAGACCACGGAAAACAAATGTGGTGGATGACCGAAAAATTCTTTCCCTGGTGAAGAAAACACCCTTCACAACAGTTGGCCAGATCAAGAACACTCTCCAATAGGTAGGTGTATGTGTGTCAAAGTCAACAATCAAGAGAAGACTTCACCAGAGTGAATACAGAGGGTTCACCACAAGATTTATTGGTGAGCATCAAAAACAGGAAAGTCAGATTAGAGTTTGCCAAACAACATCTAAAAAAGCCTTCACAGTTCTGGAACAACATCCTATGGACAGATGAGACCAAGATCAACTTGTACCAGAGTGATGGGAAGAGAAGAGTATGGAGAAGGAAAGGAACTGCTCATGATCCAAAGCATACCACCTCATCAGTGAAGCATGGTGGTGGTAGTGCCATGGCGTGGGCATGTATGGCTGCCAATGGAACTGGTTCTCTTGCATTTATTGATGAATTGACGATGTGACTGCTGACAAAAGCAGCAGACAAATTCTGAATATTATCTGCTCATATACAGCCAAATGCTTCAGAACTCATTGGACGGCGCTTCACAGTGCAGATGGACAATGACCCGAAGCATTCTGAGAAAGCAACCAAAGAGTTTTTTAAGGGAAAGAAGTGGAATGTTATGCAATGGCCAAGTCAATCACCCGACCTGAATCCGATTGAGCATGCATTTCATTTGCTGAAGACAAAACTGAAGGGAAAATGCCCCAAGAACAAGCAGGAACTGAAGACAATTGCAGTAGAGGCCTGCCAGAACATCACCAGGGATGAAACCCAGCATCTGGTGATGTCTATGCGTTCCAGACTTAAGGCTGTAATTGACTGCAAAGGATTTGCAACCAAGTATTAAAAAGTTAAAGTTTGATTTATGATTGTTAATCTGTCCCATTACTTTTGGTCCCTTAAAAAGCGGGAGGCACATATACAAACTGTTGTAATTTCTACACCGTTTACCTGATTTGGATGTAAATACCCTCAAATTAAAGCTAATATTCTGCAGTTAAAGCACATCTTGTTTGTTTCATTTCAAATCCATTGTGGTGGTGTATAGAGCCAAAAAGATTAGAATTGTGTCGAAGTCCCAATATTTATGGACCTGACCGTATACAGCATGGACCTCCCCCTCCTGATCAGATTACCACACACAGGTCAGGAGTTGCCTGATTACATTATCATATGCAGATGAAATTGTATACAGAAATAGAATTAACATATCTAAAGAATAACCAACACAAACAGTATACTATTTCCACTCAGCAACTAACAGATGACAGTGATTCAATCAACCTGAGCCAATTAACTAGCAGACTTTCCGTCCTCGAGCTCTTGAAATACAATACACATTATCTTAATACACAAACAATAGAGAAAGACTGCCTCTGACATTGAAGGACATGGAACAGAAGCCAATGTGATTAGCTCTTTCAATGAACATGTTCAGAATCAAACAGGAATAGTCCTCACATATTTCTTGAGAGATATTGTTGATAAATATTGCTCTCCCTTTTGAAGTTATCCCAACCATAAAGTATCTGTCTTTCACTACCAGTGTACCGTCACAACGTCCTAAATTGTCATATTGGCAGAAAGTAACATTCAAATTATTTGTCACTTCTAGAATTTCACAGCATATGTAAGTGGAAATGTAGATATCCATTTTAATAATATAAATTACAAAATAATTCCCGTAGCAAAGTTTTCCTTCAAAGGGTAACTCCACTTCTTCGAAACATTTTCCTCTGGGTGATCTATGTACATTGGATATAAAAAGTCTACACACCCCTGTTAAAAATTTCAGGTTTCTGTTATGTAAAAAAATTTGACAAGTAAAAATTATTTCAGAACTTTTTCCACCTATAAACTGTACAATTCAGTTGAACAACAAAATAAATTTTTTTAGGTGACGGGAAGTAAAAATAAAAAATTAAAATAATATAGTTTTATAAGTGTGCACACCCTTAAACTAATACTTTGTTGAAGCACCTTTTGATTTTATTACAGCACTGTGTGCAGCAGCGCACTATGCACACCACAGGTCACCATCTCCTCATGATGCTGTTAAGGTGGCACTTCCCGTAAGAGGCTCCTGGTCCCTTTATTGGGTCGCCAGCTTTAGGTCTCCTGCCACTCTGTATGTCACGGAGCTTGGTGCCCCTCCACCCGTCCCTGCCACATTAATAATGCGTAATTAAGATGGCTGCCGAATGGTGGCCATCTTTAAACCTGGGGGGCCCCATGATCTCCTATTTCCCGGGGGCCCCATGAGTTGTTAGTCCGCCCCTGGGTGTACATTCTGTGTACAGAACATCTCCAGGTAGCCATATTGCATTGCATTTTACAGAAAATACAGTGCTGCAGATTGAAAAGGAAAGGTCATTTTTAATACCATGCAATTACAATATGACTCGTGTTGCAAATGTATACGCTATATTATTTTTTATTAGCTATTTCCCACGAAAGTGGGGTTACCCTTTAAGTAAGAAATCAAATGTTTATAATGAGTTAAAGACATTCTGTCTTGATACACAAGATTTTGCCACTTTTTATATGTTTTTCTGTCATTTTTCTTGATAGATCTTTCGGTTTTTTTGGGATATAAAGAAAAGCATATTATCATATTAATGTTTTATAGCTTCATGAATTATTTTGCAGTGTTGAACCTGACCCTTGTTGATTTACCTGGCATTACAAAAGTACCTGTTGGTGACCAGCCTGCAGACATTGAATCTCAGATTCGAGAAATGATTATGCAGTTTATCTCTAGTGACAATTGTCTTATACTCGCTGTGACCCCTGCAAACACAGACCTTGCCAATTCAGATGCCTTAAAGCTTTCTAAAGAAGTCGACCCTCAAGGTATGAATTATTATTTTCTTCTTCATCGTTTATTTTTATTTTATTTTGTATTTTTTTTGTAATAGTATTTCCCTGGCGTTCACACATCTCCAATATCCAGAGGGGTAGAGAACAGACCAACATGATGTCTTTTTTGCTTTTCATGACAGACTCCATGGCAGCACACATATGGGTTAACCCCAGCTCCTCTCCACTCCTATAGGACCCCACTCTCAGAGCTAGAGGCCACGTTCCTTTTTTGTCCTCCTCCTAAGGACCAGAATGGTTAAAGTCCTACCTTGGATAAAGTCTCCACAATTGAGGCCTGGTTGTTTGGCAAGGTGCCCTTGAAGATGCAATGAGTCTCCAGCAGTCCCCAGCTATTAGCGGGGTGGAGAAGGGCGATGGATTCAGTGCCATGTGGAGTCTCCAGCAGTCCCCAGCTATTAGTGGGGTGGAGGGTGATGGATTCAGTGCCATGTGGAGTCCCCAGCAGTCCCCAGCTATTAGCAGGGTGGAAAAAGGCAATGGATGCGGTGCCATAAAGAGCTTAAGTTTGCCATTGGCAGGCAAAGCCGCAGTACTGCCTAAGAGCCTAGCTATAAGCAGGTGGCCATAAATGCCCTGGGCCCGTGCAGCAACATCTTCTGAGTCCAGGCATGGTCGTGGGGGATGCCGTGTGGGGTGATGTATACTTTTATTTTGCATATTCTATGGCAGCAGTTGTGTGTGTTTGTCTGTTTTTCTTCCTTGGCTCTTTCAGCCTATGGTGGCTGGAGTGCATTTGCATTCCAAGCCGCCGCTCTCTTTTTCGACCTGGCATCCCTGGCTTACTCCTGCCCAGTGACTCAGCGCATGCGCGCTGTGGCTGGCGGTGGCGTATTACAGTGGAGAAATTCAATCAGCGGTCAGTACTATTGATATTGGGTTTTCTCTGTGGACAGCTTGCAGCAGTTACCCCTAAATTCTGTGTGCAATCATCACAAGTATATCCTCTGCATTAACACTCTTGTGCTGCCTGTGGGTGTGAGATCCTGATGGTTCTATCACCTGTGCAAGTTGGTTGTCTGTGCAGTTCCACACTATGGATGTACCACTGCCCCCCCTTGTGGCCAGCCCTTGTGTAGCAGGTTGAAAGGGTGTGTTTAATACTTTCCTTTCCTTGCTTGCCTGGGCACTTTTTTGAGTTTTTAACCCTTTCCTTTTTACCCTATTTTGTTTTTTTTGTGGGTTCCTTCTAGGTCAGATTGACAATACATGACACGAGATGATAAAAACCTTATTAGGTCACAACATCAACATTCTTCTTCAAGATTTAGTCGTCATAGGTCACTGTCAAGGTCCTGCCTTCATAGAAGAAGCTTTGAATCCTCCTCTAGGCACCGCAACCACCGCCATGTCAGCTGCCCTAAGGAGGGAGCCTGGGGATGGGGTCCTCAGAGGGCAAGTCTCTGTGTGAGCTATGCCATGCCCAGGCGGTTGGGAAAGGGGGTAGGGATTTCCAGCAAATGGAATCTCTGGCATGGTGCAAGAATCCCTTAAAGAGTGGGGTACAAACCACATGCAAAGTCCAACAGCCATTACGGCGTGTTCTCCCATTAGGTTGGCCAGGAAGAACTGGAACCGTCCCAACCAAGCCATCCATCTATGAAGACCTCTGACAGTGAGGCAGAGGGAGATGAGAGTCACTTTGCACTTGTGACGCCTCTGGTCAAGGCAATAAGGGGGCATTTACATGGATAGAACCTATAGAGTCTCCTGCAAAGAAAGAGGATGATCCTTTAGCACCTCTAGAGAGAGCGTTCTAGTTTACCATCCCTAAGGGAACTATGGGATATCATTTTGGACAGTTGGAGCAAGGTCACGAGATATGTTTATTCTTTTTTCTGGAAAGAACAAGGGGAAACATGCCTCATCTAGGACAATTGTGGCATGGGTTGTCCAGGCCTTCCGACAGGCTCACAGAGCTGAGGGCTTGGCTCTTTTGGAGGTAGTGACCACTCACTCGACCAGGAGTGTGTCTACATTTTGGGCAGCTTCGCAGCATGTGGTTCCCAATGTAATCTGTAGGGCAGCCTTGTGGTCCTCAATCAATACATTTATGGTTCATTATTGTGTAGAGCCTGCTTCTTTATCCTCTGTTTATTTTGGCTTAAATGTCCTGTCTGTTGACGGTACAAATTAAAGCCTTTGGTTCATCACTCGCCCGTAGGGTGTATGGCTAGTTAGTTCCCATACGTATGCAGCCATGGAGTCTGTCAGGAAAACTGAAAATTTCCTATCAAATACTTACCGTAATTTTCCTTTCCTGGTGGACTCCTTGGCAGCAGGAGTTCCCTCCCAGTGTCATGAGTAGGCTAGTTACGGAACGTGGCCTCTGGCTCTGAGCAAATATTTATGGGAGTGGGGTCCTATAGGAGTGGAGAGGAGGCGGGGTTAATCCATACGTATGCTGCCATGGAGTCCATCAGGAAAGGAAAATTACAGAAAGTATTTGATAGGATAGATTGATAGGATTGATTCCTTTAGTTTATGGAGCATGTGCAGCTTGTTCTACCATTTTGCATGTCACTGCTTTCAAGTCTGAGTCTTAAAAAATGGAATCTTGCATCCTTCATTCTTTTACTGAGAACAGGCTGAGCTTCTCCCCTTTAGCCACTAGATGGTGCATGATACTGTATGATCAACACTAATAGGTGTTGCCCTTTTACTAGATACTATGGATGGTGAAGTTTATATTACTACGAGTCAAACACTGAAAACTAAGGCCCCATGCACACGGGGCGTTTTTAACCTCGCTGTAAGTAGCGTCAGGCATTTTCTTTTTGCAGCCTAAAAACGCCCCTCCATGTTATTCTATGGCCTCATGCACACACAGACGTTTTTGAGCTGTAAGTGGCCTAGGCGTTTTTAAGCTGCAATAAGAACCCACGACCTGCGCGTTCTGAGGACCAGCGTTAGAGCGTTAAATACGCCTGATGCTGCTAAAGGCTGAATAACGTTGCTATAACGTTGCTTAACGTGCGTTAAGCCACGTTATACGTTTTTTTTTCTTCCATTCAAAATCAATGGTTCCCTATGGGAGACTATTGATTTGAATGGAAGTCGCACCGCAAGTCGGATCCGACTTGCGGGACGACTTGCGCTGTGAGAATCTCAAGGGGGAACTCCACGCCAAAATGGGAAAAAAACGGCGTGGGGGTCCCCCCCCAGGTTCCAAACCAAGCCCTTCGGGTCTGGTATGGAATTTGAGGGTAGCCCCACGCCGAAAAAACGGCGTGGGGTCCCCCCAAAAACCTTACCAGACCCTTATCCGAGCATGCAGCCCGGCAGGCGAGGAAAGGGGAGGGGATGAGCGAGCGGCCCCACCCCCCCTGGACCACACCAGGCCACATGCCCTCAACATGGGGGGTGTTGGTGCTTTGGGGCAGGGGGGGCTCTGCACCCCCCACCTCAAAGCACCTTGCCCCCATGTTGATGAGGGCCTCATCCCCACAACCCTGGCCGGTGGTTGTGGGGGTCTGCGGGCAGGGGGCTCATCGGAATCCGGAAGCCCCCTTTAACAAGGTGACCCCCCAGATCCTGGACCCCCTCCCTATGTGAATGGGTATGGGGTACACTGTACCCCTACCCATTCACCCCATAAAAGGCAGTGTATGTAAATAACAACAGGAGACATTTTGGAAAGTTTATTAAAAATCTTCATCTGTTCTTCTCTGGTCTTCTCCCTCTCCTGGTCTTCTCCCTCTCCTGGTCTTCTCCCTCTCCTGATCTTCTGGTCTTCTGCTCTTTTGCTGTCCGCTCTTCTGCTCTTTTGCCCTCGGCTCTTCTCTTCTCTTCTTCTTCTTCCTCCGCTCCTCCTCCGACTATGTCTCCGATGATTATGCCGGTCTCCGGTCTCTGCAGCTTGTTATATAACGATTATGGGCGTGGCCGCTCGGTGACGTCATCGGGAGACCCCGCCCCCTTATGTCACAGATGACGTCATCTGTGACATAAGGGGGCGGGGTCTCCCAATGACGCCATCGGGGCCACGCCCACAATGGCTATATAACAAGCTGCAGAGACCGGAGACCGGCATAATCATCTGAGACATCGTCGGAGGAGGACCGGAGGAAGAAGAAGAGAAGAGAAGAGCCGAGGGCAAAAGAGCAGAAGAGCGGACAGCAAAAGAGCAGAAGACCAGAAGACCAGGAGAGGGAGAAGACCAGGAGAGGGAGAAGACCAGAGAAGAACAGATGAAGATTTTTAATAAACTTTCCAAAACGTCTCCTGTCGTTATTTACATACACTGCCTTTTATGGGGTGAATGGGTAGGGGTACAGTGTACCCCATACCCTTTCACATAGGGAGGGGGTCCAGGATCTGGGGGGCCCCCTTGTTAAAGGGGGCTTCCGGATTCCAATGAACCCCCTGCCCACAGACCCCCACAACCACCGGCCAGGGTTGTGGGGATGAGGCCCTTGGGGGCAAGGTGCTTTGAGGTGGGGGGTGCAGAGTCCCCCCTGCCCCAAAGCACCAACACCCCCCATGTTGAGGGCATGTGGCCTGGTGTGGTCCAGGGGGGGTGGGGCCGCTCATTAGTCCCCTCCCCTTTCCTGGCCTGCCGGGCTGCATGCTCGGATAAGGGTCTGGTATGGATTTTGGGGGGGACCCCACGCCGTTTTTTCTGCCTGGGGCTACCCTCAAATTCCATACCAGACCCGAAGGGCCTGGTTTGGAACCTGGGGGGGGACCCCACGCCGTTTTTTTCCCATTTTGGCGTGGAGTTCCCCCTTAAGATTCTCACAGCGCAAGTCGTCCCGCAAGTCGGATCCGACTTGCGGTGCGACTTCCATTCAAATCAATAGGCTCCCATAGGGAACCATTGATTTTGAATGGAGGCAGAAAATAACGCTGCTAAAAGCAACGTGGCAAAACGTGCAATAACGCCAATGGAAAAAGTTACTGAAAGCACGTTTTTACAGCTGCTTTTTCCGGCGTCAGAACTAACTTTGACGCACTTTTTTCTAACGCCCCGTGTGCATGGGGCCTAACTGTTGTGGCTGTCAGATTTTCTATGGGACCTCATTTTCATAGTGAGGAAAAAAATGTTACTACGGTATATTTACAGCATGGTAGTGAAAATTGTATAAGGTGTGTATGTAAATTTGCGTAACTAAGAACTAAACCCTTCTATCCTTTACAGCCAAGGAAGCTGCCATCTTAACCTCTGTTTGATCTACAGTTGCCAATGTGCTGTACATGTGTTCAGTTATGACATCAGCCATCAGCCATTTGATGGCTTGACAGATTGAGAGCACCAGCAACTGTAACAGTTGTCATTCACAGCATGCCTTGGATGTAACTGTTTTGGGAAAGTTAAAGCCTTTTTTGGCCATACTTCTAATGTGGGTATGATTGTTTATGATTGTTTTTTTTTTTATAAACCTGCACTTCTCTTTTAAACTGATATACTTTACATAGCTCATATGGGCAAACTTGGTCCAAACGAACTGTGTCCCTCACTAAGATGTGAGGCTGCTGGATGTGCGGTATAAACTGTATGTAGCTGAGGCCACATACAGCATACCACACTGGAGCAAGTGAATCGGATGGATAGGTCTAGATTATTAGAACCACGTCCTCGGGATGCGGGTGGGGAATTCAGGTCCTGTCCTTCGTTTATCACTACCTTTTCCAACCAGCACATGGGGATTAAGAAAATAATAAAACGCCACTGGCATATTTTAAATAATGATCCAATTCTTAAAACAGTTTTGTCAGAAAAACCCGGGTTATCTTCAAAGGTACCTCTAATTTACGAGATGTAGTGGCGCCTAATGTGATAGAACCCCCCCAGAGACCACCTACCTTTCTTGAACAGTTGAAAGGTTTTTTTAAATGCAATAGATGTCAAGTTTGCCGCTTAAATCATATTAAACAGAAAAACACTAGGAGTTTTGTGTCTACTAGTAACGGCAAAACATTTTAAAAGAACCCTTTAATTTCCTGCACCAGCACTGGAGTAGTCTATCTCCTCCAGTGCTCTTGCGGGTTCCAATACATTGGGAGAACCAAGCGCCCCTTATGTGTTCGTTTGAACAAACACATTGCTAATATTCGCAAGGGATTCAAAAACCTCTGTTTCTTAACACTTTTTAACATCACATTGGAAGGATCCCAGTAACATTATGTTTCTGGGTATTGATAGATTTTCTCCGAAATGGTGGGGGGAAGCCTTAGTGAGAGGTTTATCTAAAATGGAGATGTCCTGGATATACAAGGTTAAGACATACACGCCATTTGGGCTCAATTTGGAGGTTGACGTCAATGTGTTTATTGATAATGCGTAGAGGTCTCTTTCCATATTTTGGCCGTTTTTTGGTGTTATATGTCTCTTTATTTGATTTCTTCGACAGTTTCATATATGAGGCATTGATGTATACTTGTTTGATCTAGCTGATACAGTTGGGTATAGGTTATATCAGAGGTTCATTCAGGGGGTGCTTATATACACAATAGTGATATCTGTTTTTAACTTATTGTTTTCATTGATTTTATATTGCCCTTTGGTACAACATTCTTCTTATAGTATTATTATTTAAATAATAAATATTTATTCCATTCTTAGGATCAATACCTGATGTGACCTGTGGGAGCTATGTTCTAAATTACCATCTATATCTCATTACTGGGTACAGCCAGTAGTAGCCAGCTGACTATAATTAGGTTAGCATGGGCTAAATGGATAAATTAGAGCTTTACATGATAATATCTGGCTTTGTTACACAGCCTGGATGTTGTACCAATAGGATGAGTGGTCAATCTAGTTGATCTATAGCCTTTTAGCTTACTTTTTTTTAGTGGGCAATAGATTTATTTTGAGATCTCATAAGCAATAAATCCCATACAAACTCTATTGGCTGAATTATGAGAAGCCCTACGGGCACAATCCTGGGCTATACCTATTCAAAAATGGCCAGTAGTCAGATCCTGGAAGTCACACTGGGTGGATCTCCTTTGGGAATGTATTTAAGCGGCGTCGTCAGTACGCCGCCCGTACCTTGAAAATGTCATATCTGATAAAACGTACGTCGGTCGCGGCGTGCTGACGTCACCAGAGTGAGGCGGAGGAAGGGCGGAAGAGCCGACCGGCCGGCGGCTCGCCTCTCTGATCAAGCGATCCTTCTTTTGATGTTTGTAAGTTGCTGTCCTTTTGTTTTTACAATAAATTTACGGTTTTACACTATGGGGCATTTTATTTTTGTTTATATGACCCTGTGACTGATGCTTCTTACGGAACTACGAGTTTCCACTTCACTTGGAGAACAAGATATTATGTTGGAATTGCTCGATTGATATTACTGGTCATACTTTAACATTCATCTGGTAAGCAGTTTGTAGAACTGGGGTGACGGTCCTTCTGTGTGGAGTTGACCCTCTTCTTATCACGATTCTACCTTCCACTGGCAATATATCTTTTTCTGGTAAGCAGGTAGTGTTATTGGTGGAGGCACAGCTTTTTTGAAGCTATCTGGTGTTCACATACACTTAATTTGGCGATTTATTATTGCACTACAGGTGGCGGTTCTTGCGCTTGGTGTGGTTTTCACCATTTAGAGGAATCTCTCTTTACACTGTTCAGTTTATTATATCAGTTTTACGCTATGGGATCCTATATCATTTATTTTTCATGTGCGTGGTCTAACGTTTGCTGAGTCATCTTGATCACAGGATATCCCTCCGGAGTTTCTGGGTGCTATACGATCCTATTGGGCGTATTATCGGAAGCATTCTGGTAAGCAGTTTGCACAACCAGTGGATGTTCACCTTCACTCAGTGGAATTCACGTTTATGTTTGAATTTTTATAGAGACTCAAAGACTTTGGGACTTTTTTATCACATTATTTCTCTGTGTGTTACAGCACGGATTCACTATTCAGCGCGGCTTATTTATATTATTTTCTGTTTGGGTGTTTGTCACACTTTAAGCTGCTGCTTATCAGTATATTTCCTTAGTGCGGTTAATTTTCCACATTTACATATACCACACTGTGTTCCGGGTGCAAGCGGAGACTTCCTGTCTCATACTAGGAACACAGTAGAGCCTATCACGGTAGCGCTCAGCCATTCATAGAAAGCAATGTGTTCTATCAATATTTACAAAGCTTCCTCTTATTGGCTGAGTCAGAGAGGCGGGCTGATTATGTCACAACCTCTGACTCAGCCAATCAGAGGACGTTTTGTATTCATTGATAGAATACAGCGCTTTCACTGTATGGCTGAGCGCTGCTGTGATAGACTCTACTGTGTTCTGGGTATAAGATTGGAAGTCTTGGCTGGAACCCGGAACACATTGCGGTATGTTGTATGTAGCCGCCGCTACATACAGTTTATACCACACATTCAACGACCTCACATCTTAGTGAGGGGCACAAGTTTGCCCAAACAAACTATATAAAGTATATCAAAAGATGGAGTTCAGCTTTAAGTTTTTATACTTCGTTACCAATCCTTTCCAGGAATATTTTTTGAGATTAAGAAAGATAGGTGCACTTACCCACTAAATCAACAATATACAAAATCAAGAAATGGCATCAACATGATATAAACATAACTCAAAAAAGTACAAAAATATATAAAGTGCAAAAGAGTACTAAATCCACTGCTCAAAAAAATTAAAGGAACACTTTTTAATCAGAGTACAGTAAAACCTTGGTTTGAGAGTAACTTTGTTTGAGAGCGCTTTGCAAGACAAGCAAAATTTTCAAATAAAATTTGACTTGGTTTACAAGCGATGTCTTGATATACAAGTAGCCTCAAGTCACAGCTGAGTTTAAAAGAGAAGAGAGGCGCCTCTAAGTGTAGCAATATGGATACAATGAATGAAGGTACAACATTTAGCAACTCACATGGTTGATGATTGGAACAGGCACATCTAAGGATGCAGGCATCAGGGGTAAAGCTGTCCACATAGGACCATCCTCTGCACCATCATCTATGTCATCCCTTCCATGCTGCCCCTCGCTTTCAGATCGCTTTACTGCAGGGTGGTCTTCCCAGTAAGGATTACAAACTAGCAGCCGGCGGTGCAGAAGATGGTCTATGTGGACAGCTTTACCCCAGATGCCTGCATACTTAGATGTGCCTGATTTATTCATCAACCATGTGAGTTGCTAAATGTTGTACCTTCATTAAATGGAACCATATTGCTACACTTAGAGGCGCCTCTCTTCTCTTTGATACCCTGTAGCTCCTGCTGTATTTTGCTTCCAATCCCCTTGTGGAAGCGGCTATTTGTGGATGGACATTTTATGGTTACATAACCTATCGCAATGCTATAATCTTTTTATATGGACTATAAACTGAAGGGCTTATAAATAAATGGTTGTGGAACGAATCATCTGAGTTTCCATTATTTCCTATGGGGAAATTCGCTTTGATATAAGAGTGCTTTGGATTACAAGCATGCTTCCGGAACGAATTATGCTCGCAATCCAAGGTTTTACTGTATAGCATCACGTCAAGTAAACTCCTGGGATATTGATCTGGTCAGTTAAGTGGCAAAGGGGGTTGTTAATCAGTTTCAGCTGCTTTGGTGTAAATTTGGTGTAAACAGGAATGGTGGTACAGGTGGAGGCCACTGACATTTTTTCTCCCTACTCCTCTTTTCTTCCTTTTTTTCACTAGTTTTGCATTTGGCTAAGGTCAGTGTCTCTACCGGTAGCACGAGGAGATACCTGGTCCCTTTAGAGGTTGCACTGGCAGTCCAAGTCCTAAAGGATGGCACATCAATTTTGTGCCATTGCCAGAAGGTTTGCTGTGTCTCCCAGCACAGTCTCAAGAGTATGGAGGAGATTCCAGGAGACAGACAGTTACTCTAGGAGAGCTGGACAGGGCGGTAGAAGGTTCTTAACCTATTACCAGGACTGGAACCTGCTCTTTTGTGCAAGGAGGAACTGGATGAGCACTGCCAGAGCCCTACAAAATGACATCCAGCATACCACTGGTGTCAATGTCTCTGACCAAACAATCAGAAAGAGACTTCATGAGGATGGCCTGAGGGTACAACGTCTTCTAGTGGGCCCTGTGCTCACAGCCCGACACCTTGGAGCTTGATTGCCATTTGCAGTTGAACACCAGAATTTGCAGGTCCGCCACTGGTGCGCTGTGCTTTTCACAGATGAGAGCAGGTTCACCCCAAGCACATGTGACAGACGTGAAAGGGTCTGGAAAAGCCATGGAGAACGTTATGCTGCCTGTAACATCATTCAGCCTTACTGGTTTGGTCATGGTCTGTGGAGGCATACCATCCATGGAGGACGCACAGTTTTCTACAGGCTAGATAATGGCACCCTGACTGACATTAGGTATCAGGATGAAATCCTTGGACCAATTGTCAGACCCCACTCTGGTGCAGTGGGTCCTGGGTTCCTCTTGGTGCACGACAATGCCCTGTCTCATGTGGCGAAAGAATGCAGTCAGTTCCTGGAGGATAAAGGAATATACACCAATGAATGGCCCCCGCGCTCGCCTGACCTAAATCCAATAGAACACCTCTGGGACGATGTGTTTCGGTCCATCTGACGCCACCAGATTGCACCTCAGTCTGTTCAGGAAATTAGTGATGTCCTGGTCCAGATTTGGGAGGAAATACCCCAGGACACTATCTGTGGTCTCATTAAGAGTATGCCCTGACATTGTCAGGCATGCATACAAGCACGGGGGAGCCATACAAACTACTGAGTACCAAAACATTAAAGGAACACTTTGAAAACACATCAGATCTCAATGGGGATAATCATGCTGGATACCTATACTGATATGGACTGGGTAATGTGTTAGGATTGAAAGGATGCCACATCATTTGATAGAAATTACAATTATCAAACTACAGAGGGCTGAATGGCCTATAATGCTCTTAAGATGGCACTGGTTTATAGGGCCCCATGTGCTTGTATGCATGCCTAACAATGTTGGGGCATGCTCCTAATGAGATGACAATTGGTGTGATGGAATATTTCCTCCTGGTGGTGTCGGATGGACCTAAACATAATGTCCCAGAGGGGTTCCATTGGATTTAGGTCAGGCAAGCATGGGGGCCATTCATTGGTATCAATTCCTTCATCCTCCAGGAACTGGCTGCATACTCTCGCCACATGAGGCTGGGCATTGTCCTTCACCAGGAGAAACCCAGGACCCACTGCACTAGCGTAGGCCTGTAGAGGTCTGTGCATCCCTCCATAGATATGCCTCCCAGACCATCACTGACTCACCACCAAACTGGTCATGATGAATGATGTTACAGGCAGCATAACATTCTCCACGGCTTCTCCAGACCCTTTCACGTCTGTCACATCCGGTCAGGGTGAACCTTCTCTTATCTGTGAAAAGCACAGGGCGCCAATGGTGGACCTGCCAATTCTGCTGTTTAATGGCAAATGGCAATTGAGCTCCGCAGTGCCAGGCAGTGAGCACAGGGCCCACTAGAGGACGTCCGGACCTCAGACCACCCTCTTTTAGTCTGTTTCTGATTGTTTGGTCAGAGATATTTACACCAGTGCCTTAACCGCTTGCCGACCGCCGCAAGTAGATTTACTGCGGCGGTCAGCCCCTGCCAGGCAGAGTGACGTTAATTAACGTCACTAGCCTGGGAGGGTCTGGGGAGCGAGCGCGCGGTCGCGAACCCCCCCGCGCGTGTGACCAGCGGACTCGATGTCCGCCGGTCACTCGGCGATCGTCGGGGGAGAGGGAGAATGTCAGGCAGCTTGTGTAAACAAGCCACCTGTCATTCTCCTCGGTGTAAAGACACTGATCACACGGATCTACTATGTAGATCCATTGATCAGTGTCCTTACAGCTCAAGCCACAGCCAATCACAGTAGAAAGCACGCCCCTAGGGACACACACAGCCCCTCCCTCCCAAATAAAGTTAACCCCTTCACTACCAGTGTATTTTTACAGTAACAGTGCATATGTATAGCACTGATTACTGTAGAAATGTCACTGGTAACCCCAAAAGTGTCAAAAATGTCAGTCAAGGGTCCGATCTGTCCGCCGCAATGTCGCAGTACCGCAAAAAAAATTGCAGATCGCCGCCATTACGCGTTAAAAAAAAACAACAAAAATGACAAAAATCTTTCCCTTTGTTAGTAAACGCGATAACTTTTGCGCAAACCAATAAAAATACGCTTTTTGCGATTTTTTTTTACCAAACATAGGTAGGATAAAACAAATTGGCCGAAAATGTTAAAAAATTTTGATTTTTACATTTTTTTTTGGGGAATTTCATATAAAAAAATGTGAAAAATATTGCTATTCTTGCAAAATTGTCGCTCTTTTTTTGTTTATAGCGCGTGATCAAAAAATCGCACAGGTGATCAAATACCACCAAAAGAAAGCTCTGTTTGTGGGAAAAAAAGGACGTCAAATTCGTTTAGGTACAGCGTCGCACGACCGCGCAATTGTCCGTTAAAGTCACGCAGTGCCGAATCGCAAAATACCCCCTGGTCTTTTAGCAGGAAAATCCTCCGGGGCTTAAGTGGTTAATGGAGGTAATTTTTTAGGGCTCTGGCAGTGCTCATCCAGTTCCTCCTTGTACAAAAGAGCAGGTACTGGCCCTGCTGATGGGTTAAGAACCTTCTACGACCCTGTCCACCTCTCCTAGAGTAACTGTCTGTCTCCTGGAATCTCCCCCACACTCTTGAGACTCTGCTGGGAGGCACAGCAAACCTTCTGGCAATGGCACGCATTGATATACTTTCCTCTATAGCAGTGGTCCTCAACCCTGGTCCTCAGAGCCCACTAACAGGCCAGGTTTGCAAAATAACTGAAATACATCCCAGGTGATATAATTTCCTGCTCAGTGATTGCAGTGCTCTAGTCTGCATCTTCCCAAAGTAATACTTAAAATCTGGCCTGTTAGTGGGCCCTGAGGACCGGAGTTGATGACCACTGCTCTATAGGGTCCAGGCATCGCCTCATGCTACCAGTAGTGACAATAACCCTAGCATAATGCTAAAAAAAGGGAAAAACATTTAGAAAAGATGAGTAGGAAAAAAATGTTAGTGGCCTCCACCTGTAAAACCAATCCTGTATTTTTTTTTTCCATTGTGCGGGACTTTGTTATACATATTTAGAACTTTTTTTGCACTTTATATATTTGCACTTTATATATTTTTTCACTCTTTTGAGCCATGTTTATGTCCTGTTGATGCCATTTCTTAAATTTGTACTTATTTCAATGGTTGATTTAGTGGGTGAGCGCACCTATACATTGCCTAAGCAAGCTTCTACAGGTGCTGCTGCCAATCTAGACACAGGTTTAGTTTTATTTTCAAATATATTTAAAATGTTACTAAACCCAGGACCCTGCATTCATTATATCTGGTCTCCCACAGTACACAGAACATGGAATTATTTTAGTAAATATAAACTGCTAAATATCTTTTCTCATCAGCAGCATATAACAGTTTTGTAACTTCTATCCGCGTCGGTTTAAAAACTGGTAAAAACTTGTAGGAGGAGTTTTCATTCTCCTCTGATTGTCCTATGTGGCTGTAGGACCCCTGACCCTCTGTCTGGACAGTGCTAATTGGCCCGTTGCTGATCACATGTACCCCTCCCAAAAAAAAAAAAAAAAACACCTCTCTAGCAATACACACCAAACTGAGCATGTGCAGAGTGCCTCCAAGGCTCTATTCTATCAGGAGATGTTTGGAAACAGTGGAAAAAGTGGAGGATCAGAGAAGACAGGATCAAACAGCCTTTATACACAATGCAAAGGATTAACCCCTTTGGTTCCACAGTGAGTAAAACAAGCATGCTTTACTGCATATACAGCCCTGATTTTACTGTTGCGTGTTTAGTAACACTTTAAAGGCCCGTACACACGAATGGAAATTTTCGTCCGACGACCGATCTGCCGATTTTCGGCTTGTTAGTATGGTAGTTCCGACAACCAACTCCGATTTTTCGGCCGAAAAAATCCTGGTGTGCAGGCTATAAAATTTTTGTCGACCGTCAAAACATTTCGTCTCATTAGTACAGATTTAGATGGGGAAAATCTTATGAGCAAGACTAGGCATGCTCAGAGATGAAAGAACACAAAGAAAGCAATCCAACACATGACATCACTTCTGAAGTAGAATTCTGTCGTGCGGGAAAATTCATGTGCATTTTAGAGCACATTCCAACCAACAGACACTACTCTGGACAAAAGACGGACGACCGATAGGCGGAAATTCATTGCGTGTGTACGAGGCTTAAAGCGGAGTTCCAGCCATTTACTCACCTGTCCAACGGTCCAGCGATGCGGCCGCCGGAAGCCTCGATCCTCTCCCTCGGCGCCGGCCTTACTGCTGTGGGCACCCGGCTGTTACAGTTTGCGGCTTCACAGCCGGGTACCCACTGCGCATGCGCGAGTCGCGCTGCGCGCCGTGATTGGCCGGCAATCTTCTGGGACCTCTGACGTGTCCCAGAAGATTGCAGGGAGGGAGGGGGAGAGAACTTCCGCTCAGGGCGCCGCGGTGCTCCGACCGGAAGTGGGAGCGGGTACCTGTCAAAACTAGGTACCCGCTCCCCCCCAAAAAAAATGACATGCCAAATGTGGCATGTCGGGGGGTCAGGACTCCCTAAAGCGGAAGTTCCACTTTTGGGTGGAACTCCGCTTTAAGTGGCAGTTGGAAATCCCATGTCAGATTGAGTATGAAAAGAATTCACAGGAGATTTCCACAAATTTTAATTTCTCTACACTCTACTTTTGCACAGCGGTTATCAGAAAATGTTTCTTTTTTTGGTGCAATATTCTGTTTCCTGGGAGACAGTGTATTTAGTAGTGAATGAAGTTGCTGCTTCATCGTAGAACAAGAAGCATTTTGTGTGCTTCCTCCAGGCATCGGCAGTGATTTCAGAGATGTCATTTACATTCACACACTGTGCTTTTGACCTGAGGTTGAAAATGGTCTTGGCAAACACTCATGTTGTTTCTCTGTGTATCATGGAAGATATTTTGTGTTCAGTAATTTGAAACACAATTCTATTAGTCAGAAGAAGCCTGTCCACACACACATTACACCACTTTTATATATATTACAGGGGATATTTTGTCACAATGCAACAGCCGACATTTTTTTTTTAAATAGATGAAATTTTGCATAGAGTATTCTAGGCTTGACAATCTTTTTTTCAGTTTTGGAAAGAGTCAGGGAGAGTGACATTTTCTGATCGTTTTTTTATTCCTGTATGCCCCCACCGGGTAGCTCTTCCCATATTTTCTGTCCCTGTGTACAAGAAATGGGGGGAGCCTCTGATTATATTTCAGTCTGCTAAAAATGTGTTTTTTGTCTATGTCTCTGTTAGAGAAATTTTCCATCACTTTCTGTACTGACAGACAGAGGAAATCTCCCCAATGGCCTAATGAGGACATAGGTGGCAATTAAAATCTGACAAAGGCATTATCCAATATTGTGTTTAAAAGTTGGGCCTAGTGTGTAAGCACCTTACCATTTAGTCATCAACTTTCTCTGAGCTGCCGATTGGAAAATTTAGAGCACATACACACAGACCCATTCAGCATACATCAAAAACATTCAGCATATGTCCACACATGAATCCTGATAAAGCCACATGGGTCAGTGGTGTAACGAGTAGGGGCGGAGCCAAGTGACGTCTCTTCTGGTCCCTGGGTGCTGGAAGACTGTCTTTTAAATGCTGGTACTTTTAATTTAATATATTGCGGTAGGACTTACTTTTTTGAAGAATAAAACATACTTCACTATTGGGGGCTTCCTGTCTTCCATCGTATGAGCTGCATAAAGGTGATACTGATTATTTGAAGCAGACCAACTGATGCTAGAAAGAGGACCTGTCTCACCATAACTTTCCAAGAGCCCTAGATAAACGGATCTTTTAGCTTAAGAGAGCTTTTTGCCCTGTATATCTATAGGTCCACAGGCCAGGTGAGCGAGAATTTTTATTGGCAGCAGAGTTGTATAAAGTACTTGAAACCCATACTTGAGTAAAAGTACAAGTGCTTGAACAAAAAGTGAATTGAGTAGAAGTGGAAGTGCTCGATCAAAAAGTGACTTGAGTAGAAGTGGAAGTGCTCTATCAAAAAGTGACTTGAGTAGAAGTACTAAAGTATTCAACATTTTTTGTACTTAAGTATTGCAAGTAGTTTTTTTTTTATTTTATTTTGCTACTCAAGTACTGAAAGTAAAAGTACCAGTAGTTTTTTTTAAAAAAAATTGCTACTCAAGTACTGAAAGTAAAAGTACAAGTACTGTGTTATGTAGTTATTAAAGAAAGAAGTCAAAAGTTTGAACATCATATTGTTTTTTATTATTTCAAATGATTAACCTAAAGGACAATCACAATTTGTTTGTTTCATATTTTCTTTTTAGCGGAAAGATTTGGTATAGCAGCTTTTATTTATACATACAGTAGCATTTATTTTCGTATGGGCTGATTTACACATGACATTATACACATTATTTTGAGCTTCATGAAACCTGCCATCTACTGTTCTGGCAGTGGTAATTTTTATAATTGTAACTAGTAACTATACAGCACAAAAAAAAAAATATTAGAGTAGAAGTATTGAAATCATTGAAAAAATGTAGTGAAGTAAAAGTGGCAGTAGGAGAAAAAAATTCTACTCTAGGAAAGTACAGATACCGCCTTTCGGTACTTAAGTACAGTAGTGAAGTAGTTCTACTTAGTTACTATACATCTCTGATTGGCAGTGATGCACAGATTTAATCACTTGTTTAGATAAAAAAATTGTTTAAAAGAAACTGACATTTGTTCAGTGGACATTTATATTTATTTTTTGTATAAACAATTTATATATTGGTGGTGGAGTTTTTCAGTTTTTGGGTGGAGTTTTATATGAGATCATTTTTTTATTTAAGGAATATTGTAAATATTGTCACAGCTTACTACATGTTATGATGTATCACTATTTGGATATATAGTTGGTGATTTTTTTGGGGTGGAGCTCTCACTTATATTGTCATAATTCATTTCACATTTTTTTTTGAAGTGCTATTACATTTATTGATATACAGTCACCGGCCAATTTATTAGGTATGCCTTGCTACTACCGGGTTGGACCCCTTTTGGCTTCAGAACTGCCTTAATTCTTTGTGGCAGAGATTCAACAAGGTGTTGGAAACATTGCTCAGAGATTTTGGTCCATATTGACATGATAGCATCACGCAGTTGCTGCAGATTTGTCGGCTGCACATCCATGATGCAAATCTCCTATTCCATATGCAAAATTAGAGGAGATAGGAAATTCTCCCCAGACAGGGGTCAACTATGGTCACTCCTATTCCACCACATCCCAAATCTGCTTTTTTGTATTGAGATCTGGTGACTGTGGAGGCCATTGGAGTACAGTGACCTCATTGTCATGTTCAAGAAACCAGTGGTGAGATGATTTGATCTTTGTGACATGGTGCATTATCCTGCTGGAAGGAGCCATCAGAAGATGGGTATATTGTAGTCATAAAGGGATGGACATGGTCAGCAACAATACTCAGGTAGGCCGTGGCATTTAAACGATGCTCAATTAATACTAAGGGGCCTAAAGTGTGCCAAGAAAATATCCCCCAAACCATTACACCACCACCACCAGCCTGAACCGTTGATACAAGGCAGGATGGATCCATGCTTTCATGTTGTTTATGCCAAATTGTGCGAGTTGTAGCCTCAGTTTCCTTTTCTTAGCTGACAGGAGTGGCACCCAGTGTGGTCTTCTGCTGCTGTAGCTCATCTGCTTCAAAGTTCAACGTGTTGAACCTTCGTTCAGAGATGGTAGTCTGCATACCTTGGTTGTAGCGAGTGGTTATTTGAGTACTCTTGCCTTTCTATCATCTTGAACCAGTCTGCCAACTCTCCTCAACAATTTGTGTTACCAAGCAATTGAACAGGTGTACCAAATAAAGTGGCTGGTGAGCTTGTTTTTTTTTTTTTTTTTTTTAGTTATTGTAATTATTAAAGTTATTTCTGAGCAGCACAACACAATTTTTGTTGTGTTATTTGTCACGTGATGTTGGAACACATATACTGTAGTTGCTGGTCCATATCACTATTAATTCTATCTTATTTATGGTCATTTGGAATTTTTAAATAGGATAAAGCGTGTTGGGCAGCACACAGAGAATTGGTTTTAATTAGTATATGTTGTTTCTGTGATTTGAAAACTGATGTGGGGCTCGGGTTTCTAACAGTACACTACATTGATATAGAATGTGAAAGTGTATCAAAATTTAAAGTACCTGATTCTTGAAAACAAAGTTCCTGAAGATGCAATGTGTTTGCCAGCAAATATTCTTCACTGATTCTGGAAGCTGTCTAGCATTTAGCAATGTTGACGACTAGAGCAGGTGGAAGTATTAGTGTTGGCCAGAACCCCTAGTCATATGATTACAATGAACCCCACTGTGCATTGGCACCAGGCATCAGGTGGTGAACTTAGCTGTCTTTACAAATACTGTGGAGTCTTTAAACATAGCTAGGTTTCATCAGCAGTGGTCCTAACACAGCTGCTATTATTTCATTCAACAAGAAGAGTCATTTACATGGTAAATTATAAAAGTGTGAGAACTACACTTTGTACACCATGTAAATGAGGTTTGGATAAATGTTCCCAAAATTTAGCTTAAAAAACATAGGATCTCACAGTGTAAGGCATACCTAGTGTAGGTATCCAGAGGCAGCAAGGATGAAGAGTTCATGGTGGTGATAGCTAGGAAACTGGACTGAGTATGATTAAAATAAAGTTTATTTTTTTTAATAAAAAAAATCCAACTTAAATCCAGTAACATTAGCGAGGCCTGTTGCATTTCATTTTTGCACATCATGGAGTAAAGATTGGCATGTTTATGCAAAAAAAAAAAAAAAAATGTACCCGTCAAGAGAATTCTTAACCAGTTGATGCCCACGCTATAGCTGAAAGACGGCTACAGCGCGGGTTTCAAGTGCCGGAAGGGTGTACATGGACGTCCTCCCGTGGGACGCATGGGCAGCGCACTCTGTGATCACTTGGGACTCAGCTGATCACAGAGCAGGGTAAAGGGCCAATGACAGTGGGCCCTTTACCATGTGATCAGCTGTAAGCCAATGACAGCTGATCACGGAAGTAAACAGAAACCAGTTACCGGCTTTTTTTTCTTCATGCTGTTAGCGTGAAGAAAAAAGCTGTTAACCGGCTTCTGTTAGTGGGACATCGGTCCCCTATGTTCCCACCTAATCAGTGTCCTCCAGTGCTGTTAATCAGTGCCCACCAGTCCCATCTATCATTGCCCATCAGTACTGCTAATCAGTGCCACCTATCAGTGCCCACCAGTGCTGTCAATCAGTGCCCATCATTGTCTCATCAGCGCTTCCTGATCAGTGCCCACTGGTGCAGCCTATCAGTGCTCACCAGTGCCACCTATCAGTGCCCATCAGTGTGGCCTATCAGTGCCCATTAGTGCCACCTATCAGTGCCCATCAGTGCAGCCTCATCAGTGCGTTCTGATCAGTGCCCTCCAGTGTCAAAAGAGCCAAAATCTTCCTGGAATGGGACATAGGAAATGCACAATATTGTTGCCATGTGGGTAACTTTTACAACAACTTCTATAATTCTGGATAACTCTTCATCCAGGGGTTCTGATAACTCCACTGTTGTGCTTCTGCCTGCCCCATCAGAGAGGACAAAGGACATCCCTGTAGGGTGAACTTGGCTGGGAGGTAAGTTGAATGGTTGGGGCAAAATATAGTTTATTAATGAACACAACACCAACCCAACACCAACAGACCATAAGCAAATCAAATTGGAACAAAAAAACGTGACTGTGATCCAAAACCAAACCAATACCCTAACTAATAATACACTATATACAAATGGAGGGAAGCTGACATAAACAGGGAAAGATCAGGACTAGAAACAAGAGGGACAGAGATGGGGTAACAAGATACAGGGAACTAGATTCAAAGTACAGGATATTGCAGGAATCAGGATGATCAGCAAGCTGGGATATGGATAAAAGTAGAAGTCCACCCTAACACTAAAATCCGTGTATCTGCAGACATCCACAATCTAACACAAACCTATCTAGCCCTGTAAAGAAGAAATCAGTATATATACCTTTTTTGAAGTCGATCTGATCCGATCTCCAGCAGCTGAAGCTCTGCAGAGGACACATCCGACAACGGCTGTGAAACTAATGGGGAGTGACGTCACCCAAAGAGTTACTATGGGGCTTCCTTGGTTGGCCGTGTCCTCTGCACCCGCCTTCACAGTGAAGCCGCGTCTGACAGCTCAGTGTGGGATTGGGTCTGATTGACTTCAGGAAAGGTATGTATACTGATTTCTTCTTTACAGGGCTAGATAGGTTAGTGTTAGATCGGGGATGTCTGTAGATGCAGGGATTTTAGTGTTAGGGTGGACTTACACTTTAAGCACCAATGAAAAGTCAAGGGAGGGCGTTATACACCTTCTCAGCAGCCAGCATCAGGTTGTAACGCTTCTGCGTTTCTTATATGGTGTGGATTTTCAGCTGCAGAAATAGTTCCACGTCAGTAGTCATGTAAGAGATATGCTGAGATACCATTCCCAACCTCAATGACTCATCATGTGTGGAAGGTCTTATTTCAGCCAGTAAATACACACAATTAGCAAGCTGGTTCCTAGAATGACTTTATGTATGTGGTAACACAATGATGAAGGTTGAGGGATAGGTTGAGTGGAGGTGGTAGGTGATAGACACTTGAAGGTGAGACAGTAGCAGATGGATGCAGGAAGGTTTAGCAATGTTGTATGGTAGCAGATGACAGAATAGCAGGTGGACATACAAAAGAGATCAACCCAGTGCAGAAAAGTAGCAGTAGTCTCAAGAGCTAGCAATCTAGTTATGCAGATGTGATAAACAGTCTTTACTATGCAGAGCTAGATAGTGTAAGCTTAGTATAAGTTTATAGAGAATTCCCCTGCGGGGTACTTAGCACTATTAGCGATACAGCCGAAGGGTGGTTCAGGAGAGGCGGATGATCCAGTAGCGGGATACAGGGATCAGCGCGGCGAGGTTCCGTCAGCGAGGTAAGCTTGCAAGCATGGAAGCTTCAAGCAAGGTTAGCATCCAGGTAAGGGTGTTTGAACGAACACATGTGAGTGAGAACCGGCGCTTTAAATAGCCATCTAGTCCGGCGCTGGGTGATGACAGCTCCAGTCTTAAAGGTGTATGCGCACCTTTCCAAAAGTAAATGGTGGGGCGCATACACCTGTGGAAAGTGTAATTTAGGGTACCAAAGGTACCGGAACATTACAATACCCCCCCCTTAAGGCCTGCTCCTGAAGGCCTCTGGAGCTGGTTTGTCTGGGTATCTCGCATGAAAATTGCGGATTAATCTAGGGGCATGTATGTCAGAGGTGTTTAGCCAGGTGTCGTCTTGGGGCCCATAGTTCTTCCATCTAACCAAGTACTGAAGTCTTCTTCTGTAGATACGAGAATCCAGAATCTCTTTTATCTCGTATTCTTCTCCACCTTCAACTTGTACAGGAGGGGGAGGTGGAATATTAGGCCTTATTCCTTGGTCCGGAACATGGGGTTTTAGTAGCGACACATGGAAAATGGGATGGATTTTTAGGTCCATTGGCAATGTAAGCTGCACTGCAGCTTTTCCAATAAGTTTCTTGATTGGGAAAGGTCCCAAGAACAGAGGTCCAAGCTTTTTGCTAGGGATCTTCAGTCTCAAGTTTTTTGTTGAGAGCCAAACGAGGTCCCCGATAGTATACTGTGGAGAAGGTCTTCTACGAAGATCATAGTACTTCTTTTGTTGACTGTGAGCGTGTGCAATGGTAGTATTTAGTAAACCCAGAGAATCCTTTATTTGGGTAAGATAGTCTGAGGCTACTGGGTTATTTGAAGGAAGGATGCGTGGAGGGAGAATAGAGGGATGGAACCCATAGTTCAAGTAGAACGGACTCTGCTTGGTTGTACTGTGAGTTGCGTTGTTGTAGGCAAATTCTGCCAGGGGGAGAAGATCCAACCAATCATCCTGTTGGTAAGAAGTGTAACAACGTAAATACTGCTCGATGCATTGGTTGACTCTTTCAGTCTGTCCGTTGGTCTGCGGATGGTAAGGAGAAGTGAGCTTCCGCTCAATCCGTAGTATGTGACATAGTTCTTGCCAGAATTTAGAAATAAATTGGGATCCACGGTCCGACAGAAGAGTTTTTGGGATACCATGTAATCTGAAGACATGTTTCATCAGGAGTTCTGCCGTTTGTTTGGACGAAGGTAGTCTGCGAATAGCAATGAAATGTGCCATCTTTGTCAGATGGTCCACTGACACCAAGATGGTATTAAATCCTTTGGAAGGAGGCAATTCTACGATGAAGTCCAATGACAAAACCTCCCATGGAGTTTGGGGTATTGGTAGACTGCATAGTAGACCGGATGGTCTCGTAGTGTCAATTTTGGACCTGGCACAGACATTGCATGAAGAGACGAATTTTTGTATAGATGTTTTCATGTCAGGCCACCAGAATTGTCGAGAAATCAAATTGAAAGTCTTTGTCATACCCATATGTCCTGCCATAGGCACATCATGCGATAATTCCAAGATCTTGGTGCGTAGGGTAGGTGGTATGTAAAGTTTGTCGTTGTAGTAGAGGAAGCCTTCTGCATCAGTATTTAGTTGTGGTGGGGGTGAATCCAAACTTATACCATGCAGAACCTCTTCCTTTAAGGAACGGACAACTCCAATAATGCGTTTGTGAGGTATTATAGGAACGGAAGGGATTTCAAAGTAGTTTTCTTCAGTTAGTCGTGATAGTGCATCCGCCTTTTTGTTCTTATCTGCAGGTGTGTAGGTCACTAGGAAGTTAAACCTTAGAAAGAATAGTGACCATCGTACCTGTCGATGCGAGAGAGTTTTGCTAGTCTGAAGATATTGGAGGTTTTTATGGTCCGTGTATATAATTATTGGTAGTTGGGTGCCTTCGAGTAAATGTCGCTAATTCTCCAGAGCCAATTTTATAGCAAGCAGTTCCTTTTCACCCACGGGGTAATTTATCTCGGGACTGCTCAGGGATTTAGAAAAAAAAGCGACTGGATGAAGTGGTGAAGTGTGGGTAGGTCGTTGGGAGAGTATTGCTCCTACTGCCATGTTTGACGCATCTACCTCCAGAATGTATTGGAGGGATGGGTCTGGATGGCGTAATATGGGAGCGGAAGTAAACCTTGTCTTTAACAAGTGGAAAGCCTTATTTGCTTCTTCTGACCATTTAAATGGTATTTTTATGCTAGTGAGCTGTGTGAGGGGTCTCACAATAGCAGAAAAGTTTTTTATGAACTTCCTGTAGAAATTTGAAAATCCCAGGAATCGCTGTAGCGCCTTGCGTGTAGTTGGTGTAGGCCAATCCTGAATGCAGGATATTTTACTCATGTCCATCTCGATTCCTGTTTTGGATATGATGTAGCCTAGAAAGAGTACCTCATCTTTATGGAACAAGCATTTCTTCAGCTTCACATAAAGATTATGTGCAAGCAATCTCGATAATACAAGTCTTACATGTCTTATGTGTTCAGACAGGGTCCGTGAATATATAAGTATATCGTCCAGATATACCACAACACAGACATCTAGTAAGTCTTTAAAAATATCGTTTATAAATCGTTGGAAAACTGCAGGGGCATTGCATAGGCCGAATGGCATCACAAGATATTCGAACAATCTGTATCTAGTTCTGAATGCAGTCTTCCACTCGTGTCCATCACGGATTCGAATGAGATTGTATGCTCCTTTCAGGTCTAATTTTGAAAAATAGGTAGCTCCACGCACCTGCTCAATGAGCTCAGGGATAAGCGGTAGAGGATAGCGATCTTTTATTGTGATAGCATTCAATTTCCTGTAGTCGATGATAGGTCTGAGACTTGAATCTTTATTGCGAACAAAAAAGAGTCCTGCTGCTGTGGAAGAAGTGGAAGGTCTAATAAAACCTTTTTCCAAGTTCTCATCCAAATAGGTTTTGAGATGGGCAAGTTCATCCTGTGAAAGAGGATAAACATGACCGAACGGCAATTTGCTATTTGGGAGTAGATCAATGCTACAATCATAGTCTCAATGAGGAGGTAATGCTTGAGCATTTTTCTCAAGAAAAACCTCAGAAAGATCCTGATAACATAGTGGTGCAATCTCATCTGTCACCACAGACAGAATCTTCCCGGAAAACGGGAGGTTACACGTTTCCTCGCAATAACAAGAAGGGAAGGTCAAGGACCGTTTCTTCCAATCTATGGTTGGTTGGTGTGTGTGCAACCAGGGAAGTCCCAACACAATGGGAAAGTGGGGTGATGGTATTAAATCAAAGGTAGAAGTCTCCCTATGAGACTCGTTAATAGTGACTAGAAGTGCTTGTGTCTGATCGGTGATCGGACCAGAGGATAACGGAACACCGGTAATAAGACTTACTGAGACAGGTTTGAGTTTAGAAATAATAGGAATTTTATTTAAAGCAGCAAAACATATATCCATATAATTTCCACAAGATCCTGTGTCAATCATGGCCTTAGTAGTAATCCTGTTCTGGTCCCACTGTAATGTCAAAAAAACAGAAATGTAGGGGTTAGTGAATGAAGTTGTCAATCCTCCTAGGGAGACATGTGAACACTCACCCTTCTTTTTGTTGACTAGGGGACAGACGTTTATCTTGTGATCCGGGGATGCACAGTACAAGCAGAGATTTTCATTTCGTCTTTTGGCTTTTTCCATAGTTGATAGCGGTGGGCGTATGGTTCCTACCTCCATAGGAACGGCCAGACTCCGAGAGGAAACGGATAATGGCATTCCCATTTTTTCAGCCTTTCTTTCTCGTAGTCTTCTATCTATGGTAATACTGAGTTGTATTAATGCATCCAGGGTTTTTGGCAGATCCGCTCGGGCGAGCTCGTCCTTAACGGCTTCTGATAGGCCAAGCCTAAATTGGGTTTTCAGAGATGCATCATTCCATTCTGAATCAAGGGTCCATCTCTTGAACTCTGCGACAAAGTCTTCTACAGGCCTCCTTCCTTGTTTCAAGGATCTTAACTGAAGATCAGCAGTACTCTGCCTATTGGGGTCATCATATAGGCTAGTGAGCTCTGCCAGGAACAAGGCATAGGAGTTGAGAAGCTGGTCGTTTTTCTCAAAAAGAGAATCTGCCCAGGCTCGAGGATCGCTTGATAGGTAAGAAATAATAGTACAAACCTTAATGTGATCAGTAAGGTAGGTACGAGGTTTTAGCAAAAAAAGTAACTCACATGCGTTTTTAAATTTGCGAAATTTTTTGCGATCACCTGTAAATACCAAAGGGGGATTTATCTTGGGTTCAGGGGACTGAGCAGAGGTAAGTTGTGTCAGTCTAATTACCTGCTGCGACAGAGCCTGATTGTCTTCTTTTAATTCAGCAAGTGCGTGTATTAACGCAGATACTTGCTGTTTTAATTGTGTCACCTGAGTGGTTATTTCTGCTGAATCCATTTTTTGGTTCGTTCAATCTGTAACGCTTCTGCGTTTCTTATATGGTGTGGATTTTCAGCTGCAGAAATAGTTCCACGTCAGTAGTCATGTAAGAGATATGCTGAGATACCATTCCCAACCTCAATGACTCATCATGTGTGGAAGGTCTTATTTCAGCCAGTAAATACACACAATTAGCAAGCTGGTTCCTAGAATGACTTTATGTATGTGGTAACACAATGATGAAGGTTGAGGGATAGGTTGAGTGGAGGTGGTAGGTGATAGACACTTGAAGGTGAGACAGTAGCAGATGGATGCAGGAAGGTTTAGCAATGTTGTATGGTAGCAGATGACAGAATAGCAGGTGGACATACAAAAGAGATCAACCCAGTGCAGAAAAGTAGCAGTAGTCTCAAGAGCTAGCAATCTAGTTATGCAGATGTGATAAACAGTCTTTACTATGCAGAGCTAGATAGTGTAAGCTTAGTATAAGTTTATAGAGAATTCCCCTGCGGGGTACTTAGCACTATTAGCGATACAGCCGAAGGGTGGTTCAGGAGAGGCGGATGATCCAGTAGCGGGATACAGGGATCAGCGCGGCGAGGTTCCGTCAGTGAGGTAAGCTTGCAAGCATGGAAGCTTCAAGCAAGGTTAGCATCCAGGTAAGGGTGTTTGAACGAACA